>NW_027248278.1:5437811-5785311 GCF_041260155.1 Ptychodera flava
GAGTGTTTTTCGCGGACCCTCACAACTTCGAGCCGAAGGCGAGAAGTTGTGCGGCTCCGCGAAAGTATACGATGACGTCAAACAGAGAAAAATTCCATGTGATTATATATTTATCACGTGAACAGTCTTCTTATTTTTCTTTGATGTTGATGGATCTAAAATATTGTAACAAATTGCATGATTTTTATCGCGATTTTGTGTTTTATTTACGCGGATTACTTTCATTTAATGAGTAAAGCGGCCCGTCACCCAGGAGATGTGCAAATGTTTACAGGTATACTTTCATTCATAAATCCGATTAAGCTGAAATTTTGATACATGGAATGGTATCTCCACCAATCAGACATACGGATTCGGTCACGTGCGCGTGTCAATCATTGTCTCGCGCTGGACCGATGCCAAGGCAAGTCTGCCATCGGCGGACATAGCTTTCACCGCGCTAGCGACGGATAACCATAGTATTTTGAGTTATTTAGAATATTTACAATTATATTTATAAAGCGATGCAACGGCACGATCGCAACAGTAGTTATCATTCTTAGAGATGCTGTGGCTTTTAAAATATCACAAGTTTACGGCCTTGGCGAGCCCGAAAGTTTCAGATCGATGACACACACAGTGTACGCTTGTAGTGGGCACTGCCGTCACCGGTCTCCGCCGGTGGCCATCTCAGTCATCAATGTTTTCGTCATACGGACTTTGATATTTGCTGTGACACATATATTGCCCGTAGGTACTTCCCAATTTTGTTACTTGACGGGAACTCTGTTCTGTTGTGAGTGTTGTCCGAGTCAACTTTCGAAATGCATCGGATTCTACAGCGCTGCACTGCAGAGTGAAGGCTAAGCTTACAGGTCGACAGCTTATGTCTTCACTATAGCTTTACGCTGTAGGTTTGATTCCGATCGAGAAACAACGGAATAATTTGTGTGATGAAGGAAATTTATCGTTGTTCGTCGATACTTGTGCCTTCTATGTCGCTTTCCCGAAGTTTATACGGTATTCATTCATAATGTTGAACTTTCGTCGAGCAACCGGATCGCCAGGTACGACGACGTCCACATTGAGCCTTGCGACTGGAGACGTTACTGAGCCAAACGAACGACGGTATCCTCATTCGATTCATGGGAGTAGCTAAAGCCTTAGCGACTAGAAATTTCGTTTGGCATGCCTTCTATGTTTCCACATCTGGATATTTGGATTACCTTTTTGTCAAAATGCCATGAGAGCACGGCATCGATCAAGACAAATCGGTCCGTGTCGCGACATTCACGTACGAACGGTACCATTGCAGGAAAAAAGTTGCGATTGATGACGTACAAGAGGGGTAATATGTATTTCTTATCTGTGCTGGTGTACGTCACACAGATGGAGATACGGGCCAGTTCATGTGATATATTATTTATCATATAGGCCTACCCATGCCCATATTGCTACATCCTAATGACGTTCAACGTAAAATATCAGCCGTGATATTTCACGGTAAACGTCGAGATATGCACGATGAACGTCATCAGTTTTAGAGTTTTCCCGAACTACATTAGCAGTTTGTTGGTAAACAACGTAAACAACAAAATGGCTGCCGCTCCCCGCCTGCGAAGCGATGTCGCCGACGTAAAGACTTGAAGGGCTTCGAGGAACACGGGTATTTCGGGTTGCAAAATACGGAAATATCACGTTGAGTCTTGAAATGTTTTCCCATGGTATTTTTTGGTCAAGTTCTAGCAAACAATCTGCCGTTCGCACGGCGCCGGCATCGGCACTGTGCACGATCTCCACACAGGTGCCTGGGTTGCCGGGTGTACATGCATGCATGTACACCGGCAACCCAGGCATTTGTGAGTGTTTTACCGCGCTAGCGACGGATAACCATAGTATTTTGAGTTATTTAGAATATTTACAATTATATTTATAAAGCGCATGCAACGGCACGATCGCAACAGTAGTTATCACTCTTAGAGATGCTGTGGCTTTTAAAATATCACAAGTTTACGGGTTGCAAAATACGAAATATCACGTTGAGTCTTGAGTCGTATCAGCATTCGTGTCATTTGTGCTGCGTCAGACACTCGACTTCGTCTCGTGTCTGACGCAGCACAAATGCCTGGGTTGCCGGTGTACATGCATGCATGTACACCGGCAACCCAGGCACCGAACAGGTAGTGAGCGCGTGGCGTGACAGCGATGTCGCGCGCGCGACGACTGTTGACATGGCAACTCTAAAGGTAAACTAACAAAATGCGTCCCCTCTCTGCGCGAGCTCCGTGCCGTACGACGATCGAAATCAGGATAGATTTAAAGCTGAGCAGTTTTTGATCGGTTACAGTTGTAATAGCATATTGCACCTTAAAATGTTCCTTCTGTATGACGATTTTTGTATCCCGGTGTCTTTCTTCTTGGGTTTCATTGAGATATGGACGATGTCACGCGTGATGTTGACATCTTCGTCGTATACTTTATGAATGAAGCCTGTTCACATAAAAATTCTGATATTTATTGCGCAAGGCGTAATAAAGTAAAGCCTCAAAATTAAGGTTTTTCGTTCTATTAGTAAAAATTCCCTAAAATTATGGGCATGGGTATATGATAAATCGGTTATTACCCAATATCGCCTGTTCCTTGTATCGTTTCAGCATTCATGTCATTTGTGCTGCGTCAGACACTCGACTTCGTCTCGTGTCTGACGCAGCACAAATGACACTCATGCTGATACAACACAGGAAAAGGCGATATATTGGGTAATAACCTCTTATATATATATATATATATATATATATATATATATATATATATATATATATATATATATAGGCCTATATATATTTATTATACACCTACTGCCGTAACCTATGGGAGTTTGACCGTCCAATAACTTTCCGTATTTTGTATAGTACGCGGAGTCCCGAATACGGGAGACGCGCGACGCGCCTGTTTGACCTTTGACCTAGCGATTATCGGATGTAAATAAACTATTTTACGGTAAGTTATAGTCATAATAACAAAATTAATTTCGTAGTATAAAGTTTAAAACACGCTAAACACAAAACTGAGTCTGAATGCAAGTGATTTTTATTTAAAAAACGAATAAAATTTAAAATATTCAGCGAAGTTTGCTTGTACTGCACTGAAAATTAATTGGCTTCGTGCCAACACAAGGGACTTGTACTACGGAGCAGTAGATCGCGCGCGTTCCACTCATATCGCGCGTGAGGCGTCCCTCAAAATTTACCATAGAATTAGTTTATACGGACGATTAATGGAGGGAGGTGTATAATAATAGGGTTATACACAAAATACGGCCCTGTATGGACTTGGGCTCAGTGAGTGACGTATTGGACTCGCCTTCGGCTCGTCCAATACGTCACTCACTGAGCCCTCGCCATACAGGGCCGTATTTTGTGAATAACCCTATAATATATATATATGTACATATAATAAAACATTTTCGAGCATTATGACGCTGAAAAACACATCTGTGAGTAGCCTATATATATGCAGAAATAAAAATAATCGAATCCGAAGACAAAGCCATTCATGTGAACACATTTTGATGAGATCACCAATCATCAGCTTTAATTTTAAGTCAGTCCAAATTAATGAACCTCAAACATTTGTGACAATGTTACTCATTTTGGAAAATGCTTACAATGGTAAGATGGTACAGTTTTCTGCTGTCTGTGTTACAATTTAAAAGTCGCCAAATGGGGATGGATCTTGAACGAAAGACTCCATCATGACTGTACATACCTGGAAACCATCGGGTCGTATTCGTTCCATTGAACGATAGTCAGGATTAACAAGGACAAGGCCTACAACGTATGTTGGCATTACGGGCGTCGCTTCACAAACATCTACCTGCCAAGTGTCGGAGACTGCACTGGGTCTGTCCAAAGCCACTTTGGTGTTGCAGAGTACCTTGTAGTCCCGTGGGTGATCCACAGTGACTTGGAAAATTGCCTTCATTCCTGGCTCGTCGAAACAAGGAAAAGCTTTTCTTGCGAAAGTAGGAGAAAACTGGGTGGCGATCACCTTCCTAAGTTGGGATAAATGGCATTGTGTTATCATCATACTGCTTGTAACTTATATAATTTCTCATCTGACCCGTACTTGATGTTCAAGAAAATCGTGCCTTGCCATCGAAATGTAAATCAGCGGATTTAAATGAATGCCTTTCAGTCTTCAGAAATGCCTGACCGTTCATCTAATTTTGTGATATCAAACATTCGACCGAAAAAAACTTAAGAGAGACTGTTATACCTCAACGGTAGAAGTTTAAGCTTATCACAATATTTTGCGGGTATCTTTTTCTCGCGTGCGGAGTTGTCATATAACGCCTTCCCCTGTATTGAACAAAAGCGGAAACATCACATGCACATATTTCCAAATCTACAAAATCTCCATGCATTTGGATCTCAGTTTGTCTTGGTAGAAAGTGGAAACAACCGCCATAAGTAGGCCACTGGAATTAAAACATCCCCGTATAGCTCAAGCTTCTTGAAACTATACTCCGTAATGAAGAAATATGTGCAAGAAAACTGCCATTTCCTTTAATTTGAAAACCACGTTGGGGATTTGTTGAATTTTGTAAGAATGAAATCAGGCGATAATGAGTGACTCGCGAAAATTGTAATACGTAAAGTTCAAGGTTAGAAATCTTACCGAAGGTTGGCATTGACGTCAGTGTATTCACTGATGTACAGCCCGGTTAAATCCTGGTACATAACGCCTTTAAATTCGCCAATGGCAATGCGATATTCCTCGTCTACTTCCAACTCATTTTCCATTTCGATGACGTAATACTGATGCAATTCGAAATAAAATTGCCTCCGCACATCTAGAGGCTCCGCATAGCCGTCACGTGACACGGATACCTTGTCCGGGTCGATTGTTAAAAACGCCGAGTGAAGAATGATATATTTTGTGTTTTCTGAGCACGATACAGTTACTCCAACCGAACCCGAGTATTCTCGGTCGTCAGCGTCAATAGTGAGATCAATGTCGTACATCTTCGGTACAACATTGGTCGGTAATCGAGGCCGATGGTAAGGTATGCTTGGGTCAAGAGTCGTTGGTGGCGCTGTTCCTGAAACTTCACCACTTCCCCTCCTTGGAGAGTCAATAAAAGCAGTGAGTATTGCAACTATGAGAACCAACAGAACTACCAGCAAAACCAGCCAAAAAAGCCTCCAGTAGGAAATGAAAAATCCCTTTGGTTCTACGAAAGGCATTCTCTCCGATCGATACGTCGTCGAGCTGACGGAGGGCGTTCCAGACGACGGCCGACCTCGCTCGGATCTGTCCTCAATAACTTTAGTATGAGCTGGCTTCTGGGGCGGTCTTGACGGGACGATGTCCTCCGTAAGATCGGAAAAGCTGGCCATGACCGGGTTGACGTTGCTGTACCGGTCAGCATAATCTTCACCGTATCGATACATAGCGGGAACAACGCAATCAACAACCGAAAGGACGCAAAATGTCTTGCTACGCAGCGCTGTCCCTAGATGCTGATCTTAGCATACCTTTACGGAGCTTGCGCAGGCTATGCATTGTTCCCAATGCAACTAACACAATGGCTCGAGGACATTTTTCTGAACTTTCGCCTGAGTGCCTTTTCACAACAGCAACAAACATAACATTATCATTCAGTGGGCAGCGTGTGTATAAGAATGTACTCTATCGTAGGCACTCTTTCACAAAAGTTTGGCCAAGCTAGTCATTTTACTAACTTCGTACTCCGTCATACACCCTCCACGCTTGAAACGTGTCGAACCCCGTAAAGTACAAAATAAATTGCCACATTTGCGCGGATTGCAATTCACAAAAAAATCTTGCAACCGATTTACATTCCTTGCAATTCTCACAGAACGAAATTTCCGCAGAAAAAGGTGAAAAAATACTCTCTTACCGCTTTGTCGAGTTATGAATCTTAATTAATTGATAATCTATTTGTTGAGCGTTGACTCGTTCTTAAATTACATCTTATGTCAACATCGATAATTTTTTTCGCTATCTTATGACAATACGTCGTTACGTCAAGGTCTCTGGTTGATTTGTGAAAACGCGTCCAGCATTAAAGCTTCCCCTTCTTGATTATTAAAATAAATGGATAAAGAACGCAGGTAATTCAATATTGTATTTCAGAATAGTAAACAAACTATTCTTAATACACAAAACCAGAGAGAATTCATTCTTGACAGAAGTAGCTGCGATTGCATCGATCGTCGTTCAACGACAACTTTCGACCTTAACACGGGTACTTACGAGTTTGCCTGGTGTCAGGTCATCACATGGTGTACGGGGCGGGTACGGGAGTGTCTGCCTTTGAAAACGGCAAGTTTACCTTCCACTGGAGACTGTGGCAAATTTACTCGTATGCATTTTAGCCGTGCCATGTTCTTTCATACTTGTTTGTCAGTCTTAGTTCATACAGAATGACTCCAAAAAAAGCACCAAATTGTCCCCAGAAAAGAAATATGGGGGGACTATATTTTTGACCGACAACATATTCCCGTCAGTGTTATCCTGGACTGTGATGAATCATTGATGAATACAGATTCACTGTCCCTTCTTATAGGCGAGCGGTAGGCTCACCTATTTTTCACACTTAATGTACCCACCTTACATACAGCCACATCATACATCATTTGAAAGCTTATTATCTCTACTTCAAGAAAATTGACGATGTGGAGCTGCCAAGTAGGGCCATAACCCCCTAATTTGCATAATTATCATGGGTACCCAATTTGCATAAATGTGATATAAAATTAGGAAATTCATTGTTAACTACTCTAAACATACTTTTAAACTATCGAGTGATATATCAAATGAAAGGTATTTGCATGTAGAGTACAAAATTGATATCCAAAAAGATATTTAATATGGTTTTACTGAAATATTTTCATATTTATATTAAAAAAAATATTTTCCCCTTTTGAATAACAATATTTTAAAAATTTGAATACATACAGCCACATCATACAGCCACATCGTACATCATTTGAAAGCTTACTGTCTCTACTTGAAGAAATTAGACAATGTTTAGCTGTCAAGTGCGGCCGTAGCCCCTTATTTGCATAAATCCAACGAGTACCCAATTTGCATAATGCGATGTAATATTAGATATTTATTATTCACTACTCGAAACATACTTTTAAACTATCGAGTGATATATCAAATGAAAGGTATTTGCATGTAGAATACTAAACAGACATCCAAAAATTCATTTCACTGAAATATTGTCATATTTATATTGAAAAAATATTTTCCGCATTTTCAATAACAATATTTTAAAAAAATTGATACAAAAATTCAAATCGTACAGCATCATCATACGTCATTTGAAAGCTTACTATCTCTACTTCAAGAAAATTGACAATTGGGAACTGTCAAGTACGGACGTGGCCCTTAATTTGCATAATTTACTTGGGTACCCAATTTGCATAAATGCGATTTAAAATTAGAAATTTACTAACTACTATAAACATACTTTAATTTATCGAGTGATATATCAAATGAAAGGTATTTGCATGGAGAAAACAAAATTGATATCCAAAGAGATATTAAAATGATTTTACCAAAATGCTTTCGTATTAATGTAGAAGAATATACTTTTCCCTTTTGAATAACGATATTTTAATAATTTTAACACATAGAACCGCATCACACAACCACATCAATCGTTATTTGAAAGCCTATTATCTCTGCCTCATAAAAAATGACGAAATGCAGCTGACAAATAGGGCTGTAATCATTTAATTTGCATAATGCACACGGGTACCTATACGATAGAAAATTACAAAAATCCATTGTTAAGTACTCTAACCCTACTTTTCAACTATCAAGTGATATATCAAATGATAGGTATTTGCATGTAGAATAGAATAATGAACTCCAAATATGTATTCAAAATATTCTTATTGAATATTTTCAGTTAAATCGTAAACATCTTGACTAGTTTTTAATATTCAAAATATTATTTAGTAAATACGAATAATGCTCACGTTATGGGGATAAATATCATTCTGAATTTCTTTTGCAATTGATTTTTGTTTATTAAGGATACGCAGACTGGAACCTTTTCCTGTCTAATCCCCATATAGCTGAACAACAAGAATACATCAAACCAAGTGGAACTAATTCGGGATAATTGGGTCTTCATATTTTGCAAATTTTCTAAAACGTGTTTTGTGCTCTATAGTTGAGTGTTGAAATATTACAAGTTACTCTTAAAAACAAGCAAAAAGAAAATAAGATGAGCTTAAATTTGCAAATTAAACCGACATTACTTCACCATCCATGTATCCCGAATTAGTTCCAATCTTGTTATAAATAGCTGTGTGTTGAATGGCCCTTTTGTATTACTTATGTCATTTTTGTTTCAATTTCTCTAGAAATCTTGTTTTGATGGAGACATCATTGGTTACTACATCTGTGTTACATCTGTATTTTCAGTTCAGTTATGTGGAATATGTAGACGGAAGGCACCACATTTCATTTATCGTATTTATTGTTATATAATGAAGGAAAAGCAACTCAACACACCATCCAAATCTTCGTTGTTTGCATTTTGTGTATGATATTGTGTATATTGTCAGTGTATATTATGTTTGGCTGTTTTATATCAAGTGTTAATTAGCCATGCCGATTATTCCAGTTAACAGTAAAATACTAACACCACTTACAAGTTGGTACCTCATTCTAAAAATACAAGTGAACAAAATGACGCCCACCAGGAAAGTTCGTGGGCCACCCAATTATAAGTGGATGATGCAGTCCAACCTTTCACAGATCAGAATTCATTGACTATTTTCTCAAACAAATCATGAAGAAATAAACAGCATACATCAAAGATACGACAGATTTTACACGGAAAATTGAGACAGTAAAAGTTCCGGCCAATGTGACATTGGTAACACTAGATATTGTTTCAATGTACACTAATACAATCACAATGAAGCAATGGAATCAGTCGACAGAGGATTAAATCAGGAAAGATCACCAAATGATTGCATAATCAAACAACCAACAACAAAATACAGGATAGCTATGCTGAAAATGATCTTGAAAAACAACACTTTCAAGTCAACAGTGAATTTTACCGTCAGGTATTTGGGTGCGATACGGGGTCTCCAGTTTTACCAGAAATTCCGGACAAAATGAGAATAATTCAGCAACACACTGAACAATTATCGGTCTGACTGAGATTCAGAGACGATGTATGATTCTCATTGGAACTCAACACGAGCTTAATGAATTCATATCAAACATAAACAAATGCATCATACTTTCAAATTTTCAAAAAGCTCTTCTCAAGAAATCATACCGTTAGACCTCATTATCTACAAAGGTTTCGGTGCAACAAAGAGAACATTCTCGACTGCAAAACACACACAAAACCAACAGATACATTGCGGTTCATGAAACCAAACGGCAACATTCAAGGGGCTTGTTAAACGCGAAACATTACGATACATTAGAACAATCATGCAACGACAAGACAATACAGAATATAAGATATTTTCGAGATAAAAGTAATGAAATGCGACAAAACGATTCTAAATCGTGTTTAATCATTCTAGCTTCCGTACTTGAACAAACTGAACTTCAGTGGAACAACTCGATCGGTAACACGTACAATCATTCAATCAGTGCGCATGTTTCACCAAAAGAAAATGAAGGACTGATGAAGACAACTCTATTCTCGAAAGGCAGCATCAAAGGATCGCAGTATCACATTAGTCTTGCCACCCCATAGGGCAGGACACGTAGATTAGGGCTACGTCTCGCCATGGCAAATCAACACTATACATAAAACGGCCAAACATAACATAACATACACTTACAATATACACAATATCATACACAAAATTCAAACAACTAAGATATGAACGATGTGTGGAGCTGCTTTCTCTTATTACATGTCACCAATCGTGTCTGCTGTCAAATTTATCTTCCCTGCACAGACCTTTGTTCCTGCCAAGGCAGCGATAACTTTGACAACCCTTTTACTCATAACAATGCTGGTGAAGAAGAGGATGATGAATTCCTACAATTACTAGATTTACTGGAAATGACATGAATGATTTGGATCATGAATCATGCAATTACTTTGACTGCAGCTTACTCTGAAACATTGTTTCAACTACAGAGCTACATTTCAACAACTACAACAGTGTCGTTCATGTGGATCTTTTTGTTGCATTGATACTTTAGTTAATTTTTTTAAAATACCATTATTCAAAAGAGGAAATATTTATTTCAACAGAAATATGAAAATATTTCAGTATAATCACTTTAAATATCATTTTTGATATCAATTTTGTGTTTTACATGCAAATACCATTACCAAAGACCATATATCACTCGATAGTGTAAGAGTGTGTTTAGAATAGTTAACAATGAATTTTCTAATTTTATATCTCGTTTCTGCAAATTGCTTACCAGTGTAAATTATGGACATAAAGGGGTACGGCCTTCCTTGATAGCTCAACATTGTCAATTTTTTCAAGTAGATATAATAAGCTTTTAAATGATGTATGATGTGGCTGTATGATAGGGCTGTATGTGTTAAATTTTTAAAATATTGTTATTCTAAAGGGGAAAATATTTTTTCCATATAAATATGAACATATTTCAGTGAAATCAATTTCAATATCTCCTTAGATATTCATTTTGTATTCTACATGCAACTACCTTTCATTTGATATGTCACTCGATAGTTTAAACGTATGTTTAGAGAAGTTAACTATAAATTTATAATACTATATCGCATTTATGCAAATTGGGTATGCGTGTTGATTATGCAAATTAGGGGTTATGGCCCGATTTAGTAGCTGAAAATTGTCAATTTTCTTGAAGTAGAGATAATAAGCTTTCAAATGATGTATGATGTGGCTGTGTGTTGTGGCTGTATGTGTTAAAATTTTGAAAATATTGTTATTCAAAAGGGGAAAATATTGTTTTCCATATAAACATGAAAATATTTCTGTGAAAACAATTTCAATATCTCTTTAAATATCCATTTTGTATTCTACATGGAAAGACCTTTCATTTGATATATCACTCGATAGTATAAACGTATCGATAGAGAAGTTAACAACAAATTTCAAATATTATATTCGCATTTATGCAAATTGGGTACCCTTGTTAATTATGCCAAATTAGGAGGTTATGGCCCTACTTGGCAGCTCCACATCGTCAATTTTCTTAAAGTAGAGATAATAAGCTTTCAAATGACGTATGATGTGGCCGTATGTAAGGTGGGTACATTAAACTCCTAAAATAAGGCCCTTTTGTGGATTCGCCGCTCGCCTATTAGTATTATCTAGACACACGACTAAACAACCGCTGTCACTGACTGCTTTCACCTATGCAAACATGGAAAGACAAGATCAAAGTTAGAATAATCTGTGATGACATCCAGAGAAAGTTATCTATGCTAGTTCATTGGGTTGTGTAGCATTCGTCACCAAACGGTTAACATAATAGCTGCACAATAGTATTCACCAACACGTTGAGCTGATAATCCCCGTTGGAAAGAGTGTATTGATCGCTATACATACAGTGCCCTAGATTCAAGGCTTGACCTTTAAGACAGAAAAGACCTGATTTAAGCATTGTGTAATCAAAACACTTGAATAAAGACAGACTGAGCCTTTTTGACAGTGTAACTGTAGCTCCGTGTAGCCTCATAACCGTTACAAAATACCACCAGCATTTTCAAATTCGATAGCTTAATGCATTAGGGCTTTATGATTGCGTGGGATCTCTGCCAAATTTTGGGGTATAAAAACAACAAATCTTGTTTCAAATATGTTGTCAACATATTAACCGTGAATAGCATTGAAATCCGCAAAAGGTGAGAAAAGTTTCCCTTCGAGTATCCTTTATACGTTCCTCTCATTGCTTAAAACTAACGAAGATTACAAACCAATTTAAGTTGGCACCGTGCCAGTTAATGAAAGGGAATAGAGGAAAAGTTGACTTTACCATTGGTGTGTTCACAGAGCGATGAGAAAACTATGCTTTAAATGTAAACTTGTAAGCTTGTGTTAGAGGAGTATATATATATATATATATATATATATATATATATATATATATATATATATATATATATATATATATATATACATATTATGTATTACTTACATTATATATTACTTAGATGTACAATTATGTGTTACAATTAATAAAGCATAGATAATAGTTTTACAGGTGATTGATCCCATTTTGACAATTGAGTTCTTGTGCAGTGTAGGTACTTGAATGAAGCTAATTTCACAACTGGGTTTTTCTCTCTTTGTGGATTAGATTATTATGTTCAGTGCTATGTGTTGCTCCATATCAACAACTCCTTCAGGTACATGTACAGAGATGTAGTAACGGTTTTGAGCTTGAAATGATTGCATATGATTCTGCTCTACTCATTGGATGGAGAACTGAGTCAGAGCTTGGAAAGATAAATTTGTTTTATTTATTTATTTATATATTTATTTGCTACTTACTTGTTTATTTATGGCCCAGTGAGTCTCCGACAAGAAAAACAGAATACAGACAAGTACAGTAACAAAAGACAAAACAATAAGAAGAAAAAGAAATGATTTAAAAATACAATACAAGTTTTGGTTCAAGAGGCATTGCGATGACCAGCTCTATTGTAAAACTTATACGCAAAGTCCTCAGTTCGTGTCAGGAAACAGATTGTGACCCGCCTTGATAATTTTTAAAGATATATTCTTTCGGTCAAAAATTCAAAAAGATAGTAGTAGTAGTAGTAGTAGTAGTAGTAGTAGTAGTAGTAGTAGTAGTAGTAGTAGTAGTAGTAGTAGTATTTATTTATTATTGTGACCTGCAAATCTCAGGTTGCCCAGCCCTATGGACTTATAAGTCACCATTTACATCTTAACAAGTACAATAACAGAAAGTGAGGAATTGATAGATGATCTATACAAGTGAATCGAATCAAAATTAAACATACAAAATCTCCTTCCTTCTATAAAACGCCTTTTCAACAAAATTTGCAAGCTGTCTTACTGGACCAGAAAAAAGATATTCCAGCTTCTCTTCATTTTGCATCCCTTGAATAGTCGTCAATATTTGACCAAGATGTTGTTGACGTATTTCATCATATTGGTGACAATCAAAGAGAAAATGACTTTCATCCTTAATAACATACATGTTACAAAATCTACAAAGTCGATCAATTAGTGGTTCTACCTGTTTCAACTGAGCAATTAAAGACCGCTGACTTCGGCTTAAGTTAAGCGTTACATATTTTTCCACTTTGTAATTGAACTTAAATTTAACATAAGTTCGCAGTTTCGGTTTATGGTGAATATTCTCCAACCATGTTTCACAGGTTTTCCGCAAGATTTTCTCCTTAATTACATTAATATTCAAGTTAAAAAGTACATCTTCATGCAAACCAATATCATCTATGACTTTATATATTTCTGAGGACCAGTTATAATAATTCAGGGAATAATCCCACAGAAATTCTCTCTTGGTTATTCTATGTTCATCTAAATTAGTCAACTGTTTCCATAATCTCAACATATTAAGAAATCTACAATCTCTACATGAAATCCATCCTGTATCACCCATAATAGCTGGGAGGGGAGAGAATCTGTGAATACCTAGATAAAATCTGAGACCTCTATTTTGAACTGATTCACACTTATCAAGTTTGAAAATCCCCAAACACCTGAGCAATAGTCGAGAATCGATACAACACTTGCTTCATACATTTTTGTATACGTTCTAAAACCCATATTTTTCAACCCCTTAAATTTGACATTGATGGCTTCAGAGTTCTACTTGCGGCCTCGGAAGTTACATCCGCAGTTACCGTATAATCTAAAAATTCATTCAGTACAACTCCCAAATATTTATAGTTATTAGAATAACTTAAAGATACATCTCCAATATGAAACTCAAAGTTACTTCTATCAACACATTTACGTCTGAAATGGAGAGCCTTCGATTTAGCATTATTTACACATATCCTCCATTTCTTACACATCAATATGGTTTAGTATCTGTTGCATGTCATTTTCATTATCAACAAGGATCACAATATCATCTGCATATAGTAAAATGCTTATATTGTCATTATCAATGTTGACACTTTACGCATATTTTTAATTTCCCTGACCACATCATTTTAAACACTGAAAATAAAGTTGGGGAAAGGTTATAACCTTGTCTTACGCCTTGACTAGTAGAAAACAATTTGTTTGAAATGTATTAAGCTTAACAGCAGCTAACGTATCTGTATACATTTCTCTTATACTTTCATACATTTTATCATCGATACCATTCAAGAGTAGGTTGAAGGTTGATACAGGCGTGAAAAATCTTCATTCCATTTATCCAAAACATAATTAACATAATCTTTAACGACATTATTATTTTTATACACTTCCATCGGAAATAAATTTACCTTACATCTTTTCGGGTCCATTTGTTCAGATAATCCCAGAACATTCTCGGATTTGTTGTACAAGCTGACTCAATATCATCAACAAGGCTACTTCTATAGTTACGTTCACACTGTCGTAGTTTCTTATCAAAAGCCTGTTCTGGAGATCTTTAAAATCACTCAAAAGCTTGCGCTTTGTCGTGTTAGATCCATGAAACTGAAGATAAAGTATCTCTTTTTCGCTCATATTATTCCATAGAAAATGCAACTCATCATTCCAGTATGACTTTTGATGACGAAACCGCTTTTTGGAATCATCTGAACAGATATAGGAGGGAATAAACAAATTCATTTCATCAATAATACAAGTGCATAAATTCTCATAAATATCGTCAATTTCCTTTTGTGTATCTCTATAATTTTCAATCTGAGAAATAATATCAAGTAAGGCACGTCGTGCAACGTCAGAGTCGAGAAAATTCATTGGAGTTTGACTGAGACGAAAACATTTAATTTTGTCTATATTAGTTGACGGTGACAGGTCGTCCCGATGAATAATCGATCCCCTAGGTCGGTCATGAAAATCAAAAAGTAAAGAGAATGATCTGGAAGTTTACATCTATCTCTAAGAGCATCAAACATGTTATAATTTTCAACAAGTGAAGACATTTTCATAACCGAAAAATTACTACAATATTGTAAACTTTCGTGTGGAATGCAAATATAATCAACCATGACCGACCTCTGCTTGAAATAGAGGTAAAATCATTCTTCTCGTTATCAAAACGACCATTTAGAACACAGAGTTTAACTTCTCTCAGAAAATCACAAAAACTATGCCCGTGTTGATTTAATGAGGGTCAATCACCTGCCTGGTCGATATATCAATCAACCAGGTCAAAATTTTCATGTAAATTACCCAGCCGTGCATTAAAATCACCATAGATAACATGAATATACAACAAAGGTGAACCCTGTATATTTCTTCTCAAAAACGAATGCCCAATATGCCAGTATAGTCTTTGTCTACGACAGACATTGAGAATTCATTGCTTAGAATTTCTCTTACAAATATTCCACCCCCCCCCCCCAAAGGTACGAGACGCACCAACATGTGCAAGACTTCTGATGACCGATCCAACGAAACCCTTCAACACTAATAGTGTCATTGCGAGGTAGATGAATCTCATTATTTACCGAAATAATATCGGCATTAACACAAAGTCAAAATCCTTTCCCGTAAATTGGCATTCCAATCTGTCCATCCGCCAACGTTTAGATGAGCAATTTCGGTCCATTGAGCTGGGTAGACCGTTATTCTCTATTTCCACCATTCGGACCGCTTGGGGCATCAGCCTGTCTGCCTGGTTTACGGATAATTCTACCGTTGGCAGTTATCCGATAGTTATGTCCGTTTGGCAGTTCATTTAAAAGCGTACGGGCATTGAGCTCAAGCAGACGTGCAGTGTGAGTTTTTCTAGGTTTTATAAAACCCTGCGGAAATCGACAGTATCTTTCAAATGGTGCTTCACACTAAGAATTTTTCTCTATTGCTCGACATTCTCAAATGTTATTTTGACTACAGCTGGTACATCTGGCAGTCGACGTCGTCACCGAACCGATTTTATCACATTGACTCCATTTAATATTTCTTCACCAAGCGCAGAAATCATCCTTGTTACCTTTTCATCGATATTTTCGTCATCTTCCTGCTGAAGACCCGTGACTATGACAGTCACTTCGGTATTTTCGATAGGGTCATTCATTCTTCCATCGAAGTTCCGGCGTTAGGATCAATATCATTTCTCACCTGTTCGATTTTTCTGTCACGTTCCGATAATTGAGCGTCAACTCTCCTATTTCCAGCATGAAATCATCTTTAAGCTCGTTTACTTTAGCGGTTATGGTTTTGGTAATATACACTGCTAACCTTCCAATCTTGCTGTCAATCATACGGCGAATAGAGTCCTGACCTCCACGAAACTCAGTTAGTAGCTCCCTGATGTCACCGTTCTCACCATGTGTCGTATTATCGCCATTACCGACTTCAGAATCCATTGTTTGGCCGAGCTCTCTTTCCTTTCCAGACATTTGTTTCGTGATATAACTTACTCCACAACAAGCAAGAACTTTGTGAAGTCCAGAAAGCCAATAGAATCCTCAAAACACAAAGTTAACGAGAGAATTTACAAGTTTCTTCAGGAGCACATTTGATACGTTGTTCACTCAATGAAAGCGCCCTCACCTCACCATCCATTCAAAAAGATAACTTTGAGTGATTCACTTTCCAAGTCAATGATACAAGTCAGGGGCCAACTGTGCCAAATGTGGCACTAGAGAAACAAATTACCATATATATATATATATATATATATATATATATATATATATATATATATATATATATATATATATATCAACATTTCAAATTAAAAATGCTTGTGCGATCCATATGTTGAGTGTGTGGTGATCAAACCATCGATTTTCAAAAAGAAAAAAAAAAACAAAAAAGAAAAAAATAAATAGATAGACAATTAAATAAATAAATAATGAATCAATATTGAGAATAAAACTAAATAAAAATATAAATACATAACCAGATGAAAACTTTTCCACTCAATCAATGACCTTCAAAATGAGTCGCCACAATTGCAGACCAATTGCAACGAAGTATTGTAAAAGTTTGAGAGTCCGAATATCTGTCCCCAAGGCACATTCTACTGAAAGCCATAGCTGCGAAGTTTATGCATTATTTTATGATTTCATTTTCAAACCAAAGTGGTCGGTGTAAATGTGCTAACGGAATGACATGTATAGAAGTATCGCTGCTCGCTGATTTGGACCATGCCTACATGTATTAAGGTAGCTTTCCGCCTTTGTTTTGGTATTTTGAGTCAAAAACACGATTTTTCTTTTATCCTGAAAAGTATTCCTATAATATTGATCTTCCTTGTGTGTAGAATATCTTGGTCGTGAAGTTCCTGTTTTTGGGTGAAATTTGGAATAAAAATGTACGAGAGGCACAGGTGTACATTTTGGCGTTTGAGACTACCGTTAAGGTCTTGATTGACAAGGGATTACGCTAAGCAAGCAGCGTCACTGTATTCACATGCACTTAGACAACATCCGCTGTGAAAATCCCATTAACACCTACCGTTCACTGCGTAGGTCAAGACCATAGTGTGTACCTGCACTGGCAATTAGGCGTCGAAAGGTGGGTCTTACCGTTTTTCTCATAGGGGTGGCCGCTCCCAAAAGATCACAATTATCGACACAATCGGACAAGGTCAGACTTATGACATTGTTGACGGTACAATTTCAGATTACACAAATGGCCCACGCACTAATGTTTTATCTGGGACATTTTGTGCTTTTGTAAAAGCACCAGGAGTGGAGGATAAGTTTCGTAATGTTGAACATCTTTGAAGAGGCTGTCCCGTATACATAAATGGTACGTTCCACTGGCGGCCTCAGTGACAGCGGGAACACTTGAATACCGCAACAGACACCCTTCACATCTTCAACATTCAAGCAACATTCGGCCTCTTTCGGCCGAAGTTTTTCGGCTTCTTTTGGCCCCAAGACATTTCGACACCCCCGTTACGATTTATTTTTTTCCCTTCAAACTTATTAGTAACTGACAGACCAGTCATATTCATAAGCGTGACCTTTGCGTTCTGACCAGTATATGCAGTATGACTTTCACAGTGCCGTTTAGGCGCCGCTTTTCAAACTTTGACAGTGTCGGCGGCTATTGCTATTGAAAATGATATGAAACTCTTTTCTCGCGGTTTTTCACCATGTTCTCACAAACTTTAAAGCATGTGAATGCTGACACTATACTTCTCAGTGTTTTGATTTGTAACATTTGGCACGAGTTCCCCCAACCAGGTAGTGCCTAAACGTCTTGGGGTCGGAAATTGTGCGGCCGAAACGACTTTGCGCCAAAAGGTCTAGAAACCCGACATTGTCCGTTCGATGAGAATACTAAGTGAGTTGAACAATTTATGAATAAAAATGAAATATCAGAAGCCGCGGCACTGGAACTACTTGTGATTAGAAAATACAAGGTGGAAACAAATTGCATGGGCTTCAAGAGAGCGACAGCAAATTTTCCCAAGGCAAAATACGTAGCGATGCAGAAATCACACGCCACAAAACGATAGCTGCTTTGGTTTGCAGACGTTTTGGCACAATGGCAGTGAACTGATAATGTCGAAGTCGTTTCAATCCCGCGGTCCCGTTTTTCCTTGTCCCATTTCGTTTCCGGACCGCGCTATTACCCAATAATCGTACAATGCAACCACCCTACCACTAAATGAGAAACCGACCTTGACAAGGTAAAAACATACGTCGACTAAAAAATGTTCATCGTACACCGGACGAATGTGAATCAAATGATTTTATGGGAATGGACACGACAGCATTGTTATCAGTTATCATGGCAGTAGCCAAAATGCTGCAGGACCGAAGACAAATTTCAATATGAATTTGAGCGTCACAACGTAATAACGTAATCGCCCTGAGTTTTCATCAACATGTCATCATTGGTCGGTAAACCATTGAATGAGACGCTTACGGGCTAACTACTTGAATACAGTGCAAAACACCATCCTATGAGATTTACATGTAATGAAGACGGGTCTGATATCATATTCGCCTGGAATCGATGGTACTCATGTTGAATACGAACAACAGCAGAGAGTTATCTATCTGTGACCATGGAGGTAGGAAGACTACTACCTCCATGCTGTGACGTATGACGTTTGACGAGCGGTCTATCGCATGCAACTTGCGCTTGATGAAATGACGTACTTTTCTCTATGTTCATGTTTTCTCAACTTCTCTCCTTTGACTTTTATGCCGCCGACAGGCGATTGGTTCATTTAAGCAATGACTCCAGAAACGGTCTTCACCCACAGAAATGCTGTACAGAGTGAGGACGAACTATTGTCTCAGAAATGCTCGTAGTTTGATTAGTGTTAATCGGTTTTCAAGGCGCGTGAAGATCTAAAAAATGGCTGCTCACTGAATCCTCGGTTACTCTAACCGTAATGAATCACAGCATGGAGCTGTTCTTTTTTATCTCCATGATCACAGACACCGCAAATGTACATCCACATACAAACGCAGATATTTTTGTTGTCAGCCAATATTGTTTTCCCTATATCACTCATCGGGCTCGCTTTCATTCCGCAGCCGTGAGTCGTTTCTGAGGTCGAATAGAATGCTGCCATAAACTTACACTGTAGTGTACGCTTGTCATGGAGGTAATTAGTCCAAGCGCTCGTGTAGACGCGATCGAGATGCCGTAGCAGTTCCGACAGTTAGGTCGAACAGTTAATACTGTATTGAAACCTTACAACTAATCAGTCAACAGATTATGCATAATCCCTTCCCTGGCACTCCCCAAGTTTATTTACTCATCAGCTACTGTGTAGATTGCGCTCTAAAAAGAGTACAACGCTCCCAAAATTCACCCTTTTTAGCCTCATGTCGACCGTTGACACTGATTTCATTGAGTGAATATACTGTTGAAGTTGAACACTTTGATTTCACTATCTGGTTTTAGTGTTTTGTCGGTTGAGTATATTGTTTATTGCCATTCAAAAGGAAAAAAAACAAACCAATTTACTAAATCGCCTTTCTATCGCTTTCTCAGTTCGGCATTTTGTCACATTGCAGCACGTTCAAAAGAGTTTAACTCGAGAACGCGTGAACGGAAGTTCACCAGATTTTCACAGACGTTTGTCAAGTAGGTTGTCTCCAAAACCGTGTCTCAGTTTCTTTATGAAGATTTTTAAAGTCGAGTTATTGCTGCTTAATTAGGCGGCGTTGTAAGACTAATCGGTGGATAAACTTTGACTCAACGATGTGAAAAAACTAAGGCCTTTTTCAAAAATCTGAGACACGGTTTTGTAGCCAGTATTCTGAAGACCAATTGCCCGTTAACACCTAAACAATAGCCCCTCTCCGCTCAGACTTAAACTTTTTTACGTGAGACCACCCATTTTCTTTACACTTTCACTAAGATCTTCAAAAAAATTCATCGCACACTAATTTTCTTGATAAAACAAAAAAATTCATAGAAATAGCTTTCAGGTGATATATAATACTTGGGTAAAAGTACACATCTTGATGGCAAAATTCACGTTTGAAAATAGGTCGTCACAAAGGCGGAAAGCTACCTTAAGAGGTTAAATAATAAACGGATGCCACACTCATAAAATGGCGCCCTCACGGAGAAGTAAACTTTATTCAGCATTTAATTATTTTCTTGATCAGTTTCCGGTGATGATTAAGAGGAAAGATCATCCACAAAACATCGCAGTAGCAGGTAAAATCGTTCTCTCATAGTTGAATGATTTGCCTGTGTCAAACTTAATTGCCGTGGTCGACGTACTGAACTCAAACTATCGTGGGTAGTCAGTTAAGATTGAAAATGATCAATGTTGACAATATTTTTCTTTGCCCTGTACTGTAATCAATGACTGTACAGGACTCTAGCTCACGGGTAGAGTAGAAACAAAGATAAAAAGAAAACTCTTACGTAAATTGAATTTTTCCCTTGAGTATGCAAAAAAAGAATTACACCGCTGATTTACCCCGTGGTATGCGTGCTAAGTGTGTCTACCTACACCATGGCTACTCATGCCAGAATAAGGGAGAAAACAAGACTCTTATAAAAGGTTAGAATGAGATTTCAGACGCCTTTTACAGCTGTACAACGTGTATTGTATATCTGACGAATTTGTTGTTTCCCTGGAGACGCTTAGAAGTTTGTAAGGAAATGAGAAGTGAGTTTCCAAGTTGAGGAAAGCATGTCTGCATTTGACCTCGAAATTTAAATAACAACGCGTAAAGTGGTTATATTGAGAAAAAGTGAAAGGCCAGACCATTGTCAAGTGTAAACCGCCGGCGGCTCCATAGCATGGCTGGCGTGGCTATTCACAGAGCCTAGGACACAACTCGAAATTCAATCAACTTCCAACGGGGCGGGGTTAGGGTAAATATCCTCTCAGGAGTGATCGTGCTCAGACCAGGTTTAAATAAAAACACACATTAACACCCCGCATTGAGGTAACTTTAAACTGGAATATGCAGTTTGTCAATGAAGTTCTAACATCTAGTGCTTGTGTCTGTTGTTAGCATGGTTACATGCTTTTGAAACTTTGTAGAAACACTACACCTGATACGCTGTGCTGCTAAAAAACTAAACAGCTGCCGTTCAGACTGTTTTATATTACATGCATAGCCCAGATAGAAAGTGACTGCTATGTCTGGTATGTACTGTACGTGCGTGTATGGACAGAGAGGCTGCGATGTGTGATTCTAGGTCACGTGATTCGGCGGGCAACATTGGAAAAAGCCCGAAGAACACTTCACCATTTTCCAACCTCTATATATCCTTACCACGGCAAGTCGTAACACAACCACGTTAACATTGTTTACGGCGCGACTTCATATCCGTTCTTGTTTATGTTTTTGTCATCAGCAGACGAAAGGCGTTTGTGTCGGGGCTATCCCGATTCGCCCTTTGTTTAGCTGAGTCAACTTCAACGAATGAAAATGCACCGTACCCGCAGGTTGACCAATGAAAACATTATAACTCTACGGCGTGAGTGAAAATGCTTATGCTTGCTTGTCAGGCCTAAAGGCGTTTTGACCTTCAGCATTCACATAGGTTAGTATCTACAAAAGCGTCCATGCCCAACGACCCGGACGGCAACAGTATATTTTCGCTTGTCCGCAAAATGGTAGGGAACAATGATTTATAGTTAACTTCGTTCAGGATACAGACTGTATGTATAATTTTCTATAAATGTACCCGCCAGAAATCTATAACACTGCTGTATATCAGCCCTTCTTTCTACAACAAAATCGTAATTTCAACAAGTGGAACACAATGAACAGGGTTCAAGAGGTCAAACAGGGTGAAAGGTGAATTTCAAAATGTACACACAAGGATAGAGAGGGTGTTGTAGCTATCATATGCCTATTGTGGTTGCAAAGTCCTTGGTAATTCGATTACATGCCACGCTTTGGTGACAAGATGTTGTTAGTTCTGTTTTCGTCCACTTCAATTACGATTTTTCGAAACGTAAATATTCCAAAACTGTCCCTAGTCGATCGAGCTTGGTCCTCACTATCCTAAATCTTCAACGCCGGACTGAATTCAAGCTCTGAAAACTTACAAATGATAATTTGATCCGTGGTCGGGACGAGTCAAACTTCAGGTGGCCAAATGTAATTGCGTGCTGCTTGTGAAAACGAAATCAAGCCAACATATGTATCTGCGTTTGTCTTTGTTCAGGATTAAACATATCTAATAAAGGTATATGGAA
The DNA here is from genome assembly GCF_041260155.1 of Ptychodera flava. NCBI lineage: Eukaryota > Metazoa > Hemichordata > Enteropneusta > Ptychoderidae > Ptychodera > Ptychodera flava. The sequence goes on from NW_027248278.1 coordinate 5,460,579, forward strand.
TATCTCTCACACTTCATGAATGTCGGACACATACAGAGCCTTCACCATGCCAGAACCAGTTTATAGAAATGCCTCTGAAAGGGATATATCTGATCAAGGAATAAATTACAAGACAAAAATGTTTAAATGGTAAGTTGAGAACAGCTTCTTCGATTGCAAGCTTTATCAAAACCTTGAACTAATTTGACTGTTGCACAGAGAACTTCAGGATGCATCCCTTGATGTAGCTTCACTTCCGTCTGCCCCACCGTTGAGGGCGTGCAATAAAAAACTTACGGTCACTCATGGCTAATTTCAGAGGGCTAGTAGAGTATGCGTGCCTGTAAAGAACCACACACTTTGTCACATATAAATGATGTTAATATTTTTAGCAAAAAGTAAGGACTGAGTTTATTAACATCTATATCAATACAGTATTTTTGGCTCACTTTGACCAGCACATCACCTACCAGCTAGAGGAAGAAATTGACAAATTTTACCCTGAGATTTTAAGCTAGCAGAGTTGATATTGCACGCCTTTTCCCCGTATTTCATATTTAAAATTGTCAGGATCAGCCTAGTACGTGATCATGATCAGAATGAATTGCAGTATATGGCTCCTGAAAGAGTGTCATTGAGAATAATCTTCTGTTCATACTCACGATGATAGGCGCGGTCGTCGGATTTGTTCTCGTCTTCTTCATCAGGCTTGTCATGTTCATGATCTTGATATGTATATTATACGTTTTCGTTAAAAACCACGATTGACGACAACGACGCCAATATGTTTACACCATGTCAATTCTCGCTTTCTCTCGCCGTCCGTGAGCTCGCGCGTTTTATCGCAACATAGAGCATCCTAAATCCAAGTTTTATCGACTTGATTCAAGTTTATAAAAAATATTCCATTTTAAAACTCATTAAGGAAAACTACACTTGTAGAATACAAAACACAAGAAATCATTATTTCTAATATTTCTGTTCTTGTGAAAGCACCTGCCTAGAACAGTATCTCTCTGTTTATGTTGTTAAGGGAACATCACTACACAGAACCAGAAATAATGATCTTCGTCGAGCTACAGCGATTTGAAGTCATATCATCCAAAAGAAATGTAACTTTGACAATTGAGATGAAACAGAAAGTACGGCGTTTCGTCCTACACTCTCATGACAATTTGTACAGAGACGACACGCATGGTAATTTGCATAATTTACTCTTGCTTCATAGCCGCTCAAACCCTCCGATGAAACCATTACATGGAGGGGGATGCCGGGGGATTGTTCATGAGGGGACTCTACTGTATTGTCATACCCGTCCTGACTTCCAGCGTTATATCAGATGTGCGATTAAATTGACATAATCTTTTCCTATTGTTGTGTAATTACGAATAATTATTTCCTGTAAATTCCATTGCACAGAGTTTTGTCAGAAAACACAGGCCACATACTACATTGTAGCCAGATATTCAATAAAATTTACAAACATGAAACACTTGACAGATTTAGAGATAACGTCCTGATAATTCACAAATAAGAGAAATTGCATATACACAACTATTGTCTGGTATTTCTTAGCTATATCACCGACTAACCGTGTTTTGCCATGCTCACATTGTGAAGTTCTTCGGCCTCTCGCTTTAGTATGACGTGAAAATCGGCGGTACCAATGAAAGCTTGTTTGCACTGAGAGCTTGCATTAGTCTTCATTACAAATTCATCTATGTGGTTATAAATTAGTTTTCTCTCGCTACTGTCCACACATTCGTCCTCGAACTGTTTCAGACTGGTCCGATACTCCCGTAAATCCCTGTAGAAATCTGCCCCGTAACTGTTTATTTTCTTCCAGAACGTACGATTGAAATGCTCGTACAACTTAACGTCAGCCTTGTTCCACTTCAAAATCCTCTCAGCGACCGATTTTGATATCACGTAATGGCTGTTGTTACTTCTAATTCCTTTGCTGATGTACAATATATCATCGAATTTCCAGCATAAAACGTTTTTCAACAAGACAAGCGATTCCTCGAAGTAGTCTGCTATTAATACTAAATCAAGTTCTTTGTCCAACTTGTCAATCATTTCATTAATTGCTGAATCATTGTCATTAAAGCGATGATCAAATCCCAAATTAAATAACATACCATTCCTTAAACGACCTCTTCTAACCACTCCGACTGTTTTGGCATATTTGTCAGGGTTCTTCATGAATTCTTCGAGAGCGTTTTCAGTTTCATTTAGACCGAATTTGCTTGCAAAGTCATAGTAGCCAAACGCTGACTCAAACCTCTGTACAGGACTTCGTAATATGGTGATATAGGTGGCATTAGGAACAACTTTATCAAGTTCCGGTCTGTTGTATCTCAAATGGCTTGCTATAATGTTAAAATGAGTGCTCTGATTACTTGGTGGTCTTTCATATTGTAGAAGTTCATGGGTGAAAAGCTTCTTCTCCTTAAATAAATGTCCCTCCTTTGGCAAGGCAAACGCCAATCTACGGTTGTATCCGAAACGCTGGATGACAGAATTGGTTGTAGAACTGGCTGTCTTGTGAGTCTTGATATACACTATTTGAGTGATTTCTGTACACGAAATTCCTCCCCGCCCATAGCGTTTTGAAGAGTTTCTTAAAAGGTCCGAGGCAAATCTGAAAATATTCAGAAAAATGCTCTAGATAAAACAAACATGAGAACACATGCCGCCAGGCATTGTCCGGTTTCGCAGGCTCATTATGTATTCAAATATATGGCATAAAATCAGCATAATGAAGCGTTAGCTGATGACGTAGGACTATCAAGTACGGTTTCCCTGGATTATTGGGAGGAGAACTTCGATGAGGTGCTAAATGGCTCTCGTTAATTGGGATTAGCTGATGAACAAAGTGCTACTTCAGTCGACCGAACGACGGTAAAATTGTAGTTCTTATTCCATTATTCTCTGTGACAGCGAATTCTCGAGTTCAACGTTTATCTGTATAGGAATTTACAAAAATCGTAAACACAACAAAAAGAAATGCAAATATTAAAAAAAACAAAAACAAAATGATAAAACACCGTAACAGACAAAATGGCCGTGGAAATAAATCAGCACAGTCCCTCTATCCACGGGACTGTGAAATCAGCCATCTTCCAAAGAAAAGCCGACAACAACATGAAATTGATCAAGAACCTTCCATCGCTCAAACGAACAAACACCGAAATAATAGCACTAGGCAAAGGCCTAAAATTCATTCCGACACCAACAAAACCAAGCAGAATAAAACTGCTCCAGGATTTCAACAAATATGGTCGCAAAGTGAGACTGCGCTACACCATGAGACAAAAACAATCGCAACAACACCCATTCAAGGAAAAATCAAGCTGGACTTCCCGAACAACAAACAACCACAGAACTTGAAAGCTATCTGAAGCTGCTGAACTTGCACTTCTAGAGATATCCTTTCAAACAAGGAAACAATTAATGTCGCGTGCCTAAAGAATCGTGATAAACCAGCTTGCAAACAATAGACAAATTATCATAAAAACCCCTTCGACAAGGGTCGGGGTATCGTCATTACAAAAGATTACGTACACGAATGCGAAAACCAGTTACGCAACACTCAGTATTATACTCAAATAGACCACAGGGGCTCATAAGTGCCTATTTAAGTCAATATTACAGTGTTTTTCTTTCTTTTTCAATGTTACAAATAAAGCTGAAGAGCACAACATTTGTGTAGCTGTCTTTTGTGTAGCTTGTATTGGCATGTATAGTGCGCCCTCAATGGGGAATGTGATCATATGTAAATACGACCTTTAGTTCCGTGACCTCTAGCCAATTCCTCTGGCCATGCCTTCTGGCCACGTGTACAGACGTCGCTGTGTTTACTGTACTATGAAATTAGTACAGTAAGCACAGGGCCTCATAAGTGCCAGCGTTTTTCTTTCTTTTTCAATGGTACAAATAATCCAGCTGAAGAGCACTACACTTGTGTAGCTGTCTTTTGTGTAGCGTGTATTGGCATGTATAGTGCGTCCTCGTAAATGTGACCTTTAGTTCCGTGACCTCTAGGCCCGGCTCTAGCCATGCCTACTTCCTGCCCTGCCCTCGCTATGCTTACTGTACTAATATGTACAGTATAGTGCGCCCTCAATGGGGAATGTGATCATATGTAAATACGACCTTTAGTTCCGTGACCTCTAGCCAATTCCTCTGGCCATGCCTTCTGGCCACGTGCACAGACACGTCGCTGTGTTTACTGTACTATATTTTTTAGTACAGTAAGCATAGCGAGGGCAGGGCAGGAAGTAGGCATGGCTAGAGCCGGGCCTAGAGGTCACGGAACTAAAGGTCACATTTACGAGGACGCACTATACGTGCCAATACACGCTACACAAAAGACAGCTACACAAGTGTAGTGCTCTTCAGCTGGATTATTTGTACCATTGAAAAAGAAAGAAAAACGCTGGCACTTATGAGGCCCTGTGTTTTCACGGGTTGAAGCGGTTTGAAACCGGACACTTCCTGGCGGCAGTACTTGGCATGAAATTCCATTATAAGTTCTTTGAATATATGAATGTGAGAAGGATAGATATTATAGAAATAACGGGCGACGCGCTGACCATTAACGTTTATTAATGGGCAAAGGCGAGAGGAAAGCCAAAAATTAACTAGCGAGGCTTGCCGAGCCCGTTAATTTGGCTTTCCTCTCGTCCATGCCCATAAATAAACATTAATGGTCAGCGCGGGGTCTGTTATTTCAATTATATTATATTATCAACAAACCCTGAAAAACCGTCAAAATTTACGAAAATATCCCGTGCGAACGACAACGGGGCCCCAGAAACTTACAGTGAGTAGTGCGTGCGCTGCCGAAATTTTGCAAATCCGGAGATGTTTTTGAAAGAAAGCGTCTAATTTTGGCCCACAAATGCTCCATTTTATTTTGTGGTTGATTATGAATTTTGTACAAATCACAATTTTCGTTTAAGCTGTAAAGTTACCATGTTTTGACTGCCCCAAGGGTGATGACTTGGCAACCACGACAATGTTAAGCCAAAGGACATGCCTGGTTTCATGCCAGTGACACAGTGAAAACCCTTTGAGAGCCAAATTCAATTTTTGTCTCCTTATGAAAATATACTCTAGTCAATTTTTATCAGAGTTTTGTCAAAGTTTGAAACAAACTTAAGTCAATGAAGTGTGATGTCCTTTCGGTCCAAAATTATCAAGAAGTTACAGAAAAATTTATAAAAGTCGGTAAAAATGTTGCACTAAAATTTTGGTGGTGGGAACAATTTACAGCACTCAAAGGGTTTACATCCTTTTATCGTGCCCCTACTGTCACAATGCATCGCATGTAATTTGAAACCTCAATTAAAACACTGATATTGAATACTTGTCGTAATGTGGAGTAGCAATTTATCTGAACATGCATCATGATATCGATGTCTGCTCCTAAGCCATCTAAAGGTACTAATATCGCAGGGATGAAACTTAATCGCGTGGTAATGATGCTTAAGGTTCAAAGACAAGTATCGAAGCCTTCCAACAAATGAACTCTCTGCAGAAAGTTAAGCTCGTAACCCCATCAAAGAACATATTTTCTGAAAGCCTAGATATTGGCTTATACTGTGTTTTGTATTATTTGACAATTTGCATACACATGGACAACGTGACAGTCGGTTTGAATAACCTCTTAAAAATCCGTTTTTCGTTGCCCTGCACTAAATTAGCATGATAACAGGTGTTGTATCAATCTTTTTTAAAGGCAGTCTGGGATTTTTTAACTTGTCCTACTTTTTATGATACGTACTTTGAAAGGTGTTAGACCAGGGATCAGCAATTGGTCAGATAATTATCTCATCACGTAAAACGTTCTACAGCCTAAAACAAAATCACAGACACACTTTGGAAGATTAACATGGACACATTTTTATCATGCTAATTTCGGAAATACTGCAATCACATTCAATATGAATTACTCACTCGGTTCATGAACCATTATTATGAGAAGAGAAAGTATCCGAGTTGGTTTTATCAACGTCTTCGTTGCTTGGTGAATAAATACTTGTAACATTTACATTGCACCATGAAAGTGGCTGACAATTTTTTTCTGAACTGACCTATATTCTATGTTGATGTTTAAAGTAGCTTGTACATCTTTTCGGATCATCGTTTGCTTTTACATGAAAATTGCCTGATCATGTAAAGTATAATAGTTATGCCAGTAACGTAAGCTAGAAATATGTACAAATTAATAAATATTTTGCATTTAAAGGACCACTATTTGTATAGTTTTGCATTGATTACATAATTTTGCTTTTCAAACTGAATGAACCCCCGTAAACATATGAAAAAAATTGAACAAAGGTAAATAATAATAATTAATATAAGTATTATATAGAAATAATAACGCTAATAATAATAGTTTATTAAATCATCTAGAATACAACATTATTCGGATTGAACCGCTACTTACCGACGCAAATATGTGTTCAACTTTGTAGTCGGTGAGATGAATTGTTCATTCGACACAGCAATGTAATAAGTCGTCATAAAAAATGATATTGCTGTGATGAACAGAAAAGCCTTCCTACTCGTAATTTCCATGATTATTGACGTTTGTTCTGGCAGAAAAGAAAAAGATGGAAGAGCAGTTAAAAAGGCGAACAAACAATTAAGAGGGTAAAATACTTCGGACTTTCGAGGGAACACTTTCGCAGGGAGGGGAAATTTGCTTTAGGGAAAGCGACTCCAGGCATCATCTATACCTTTTTGAGTCTAATGTATTTTGTCTGTGTATTTAATGTATAGCTGTTTTGTGCATAGAACTGCATGAGCATATCAACACGTGCACTTGGACGCAAAAAGGGTTACAGACTTTCGATTGTGATAATAAGCCGCAGTAACATTTATTTTTGACATCTTTTTTGTCCATGCCAAAGTCAACTCGACCAAACCTCTGGCAAACTCGACCACCTAGACTAATCCTATGTGACTGACACTCATACATACATATACAGGTCTCGAGTAGAAATATGTATTTGGAACCAGATGGCCAAGTGGTATGGGATGAGATGGTTCTTAGACGAGTTGATATATAGGTCAACAATAGGCCTGCATGTATAAAGCATTAATATATCAGCATACAATAATAGTAGATGCGTAACGCTGACGCGTCAGTTTACGTCACCCTCATCATTTGTGGATAAAACCGTTTTGAATTGCGACCAGATAATATCAACAACCGAGTAAAATTAATCCGGACATTTAAGCTCATTATTTTTGGAGGGAGGGGGTGTTGCGAGGGATTGGGATCGAAATGACCAGTGGGGCGCTGCGTTTATTTATTTGATTGAGTTTGATGGAGTTGACTGCGGTCGAATTGGATTTAACACATGAATACCTATCATCTCCATGGTTAATAGGACGTGTAGTTCAGACGTGTGAAAGAACTCAGGCGAGCTTACGTAATACGGATCGCGATGTGCACAAAGCTTGACGCTCGCCAGGAGATGCGTTTTCGTTTCAACGCAGTGTGTAATGCGACTTTCAACCTAGCGCTTAGGCTTGAACCATGGAGGTAGAACGCTTCCTACCTCTATGCTAGAACGATCGATGATAAAACTTCCTGGACGGCTAGTAATCAAATCTCCAGTCACGGAACAGGTTATCCGCTATTATTTGCAGGTTCAAACCTTCCTCACATTCTGCCGATCTATGTCCCAAATCTCAATAGGGACGAGCCCGAAAATAGACAATGAAAGCTATGCGTTTCCTCTGTGTAAAATGACAGTAGGCACGCATCATTTTGCGACCCCAAACAGTGGTAGCGGGTGAAGCCCATTTACGGCTTTGGTATGCTTTTTTAGCTACACCATTGAGGTTCACCTCATACCTCGATGGCAACATCATCAGCCCTTGGAAGAAAAGTGAATAACAATTGTGTAGTTTTTACAAAGTGACATAGTTTCAAGGAGAATGTAAACTTGAGGTACAATGAATGTACATGAATCAATCGCTGCCTTGGATGACACAGATCGATCTGCACAGCAGCATCAACTTACCAGCGGTGTTGTCGCTGCTGCTTCAAATTTGATAAATAATCAGGCACAGATAATTGATAACAAAATAATGATAGTTTACTGACAACTTTCACTAAGGAGCGATTGATGTCATTCAATCAAAAATTATCACAGTCATAACTCTCGTGTCAGAACGCGATCATCGATGGTTTCCATGGCAGGAAACACGGGACGGTAAACTTCCGTTTTATTGTTAACGATTGATCACGAGTTTGAAATGAAAATCAAACCAAATGCTATAAAAACAAACTTTTGAAAAATTATTCGTGAAAATTTTCATGGACTAGATTACCTACGACAATCTTATTTAATGTTCTTCTAATTTCTTCCAACAACTCTCCGTTAAAGAGAGCAGTCCAGTCTTCATCCAACTATTCAATTTCTTTTTCATGATTACAACCTGGTAATTCATCTAAAATTAGCTACATCCCCAGAATGACAGGTTTTGTTTTGTTTTTCAGCAGTTTGACAACCAGTTATCACTTGTGGTTTGTTCGTTTCTCTCTCCAGGCTTCATCAAGATAAGTCTATACACTCCCTGTGAATGTTCAATTCTGCAATGCACGTCAAGCCATAGCCAAACGGTTCACTAGGGTTTTTTCTTGGGCATCACGATAAACTTCGGCATAATATATGGTAAATTCAAGCCATGGAAATACATTCCAATTGCAGGAATGGATATAGATGAATTAAACAATAGAAATTCATGACAAATACATGATTGATAGGAAATATATTAAAACATGCATTAGCCATTATTTAAGTGTAGTAAGGTGTTTGTGAGAGTGAATATCAAGGTAAATACAGGCAAGAAGCAGGGTCTTTAGAGTAGTTTCCTGCATCACTCTATATTTCATTTTACTTGCATGTATTTATACCAAATACATACAGGTTAAAACACACGTGTATATGGGCCTGTATTATGAGAGGCTCACCAAGTGAAAACAACTCAGCGTTCAAGTTTATGGAGACGGTGAGAATGCCCGAATAAATGAGGGTCTTTGTTAAATTTAATTGTGAACATTTCTCAGGTTTCAACATGTCAAACGAAATGATGCATAATTTTACACAAAGACATTTAACTACCAGCCTTTGTGGTATTCACAGTCTCTCTCATGTTTTGACTGCGATGATGCCCGATTGATCACAGCCTATGTTTGCAACAGAGAACATTTCTCCAGTCGGGACCGTGACACGTGTCAGCTGAACTTTGATATTGCTCTTACTGCGCATGCGTATGCCGAGGCATTAACATTACTGAAACTGAAGTTGCGCCGACTTTCATTTCAGTCGCGTTCACCGACCTACAATGCCCTCTTAAGTTATGCCTTTACCCTCAGTCTTTGTACCTGCCATATAATAGCATTACCTTGTTTTGTGTCCCTTATGTTATGGTGCAAAGCTGACCTGATGACGTAACGACACAATTGCGCAAGCGCAGTGCTAAGTTATCGCTCGTGATCATAATTATAATCAGTGTGTTGTTCAGCCATAGACCGATATAAGAAATAAAGTATGATGCTTCAAGGTACAAAAAGAAAAAAAATCTGTCATTTTTCACCACGTTAACAAACTCATTCCAAACACTGAAACAATACGTTGTCTGTATCGGCATTCCCAGTAAGGAAGCAGCTTTACATATGCATAGACATAGGATACATTCAGTCGCCAAAACGGAAGGGCGGTCATCTATTTCTTCACTACTCACGCCGATGTGTGAAGGTTAGACTGAACCGTGGCTATCTCGCGGGTCAGATCGCGTTGACGCGTGGTCTAATGAATACCCTCTGTTGCCACACCGTGACCTAGAACGCGATAAACACTCCTCTCATTTGTATCACTTTTTCAGCATTTTGAAAATGGCTTAATAACTTTGTGATTGCGACAGGACATGTAACAATTAAAATAATATGATTACCTTGTATAGTCTCCTTTGCCTGTTGTCGACTTTCTCAGTCACGCCTTGCCTTGGGCCTCTCAGTGAGTGTGCTTCGCCCAGAGAGCACGGCTTGTGATGTCCGACCGGTATTCGTGCGATATAGTTTTAAATCACGACCTCGGGTTTCCCTTTGAAAAAAGCCCTCTCAAGCACCGATGAAGTTATGGTACATAATTGCTGGATACCTTGTGTTATCTTGCTTTCCTTTGACTATAAAAGATCAATGAGAGCATTGGGTAGACTCGTTAGCATGACCATAGCGTGATTGCATAACAACTTCATTGTCGGCCATTGCACACTCTCAACCACTGTTCAACCTTTACCAAGGACTTTGTTTCCATGTACAGACCAGACGCAGTTCGGTGCCGTGTGAGAAAATTCAAGTACGCTGATGTCGAACATCCCTGCATGAACTCAGTTAACATTCAGAAATATGTTTTCATTCCCAATACTTTTGAAATTTTGTCTGTTGTCTAGCATAGAATATTCTTCAACAAGACAAGAGTACATGTCCTTAGTACATGTAATCGGATAACAATACCATATCAAGTTCGAATTCTTTGTCCAGAATCGATCATTTCATCATCAAATTCAAGGCTAAGCGCCATTCCTTTTCTTCACAAGAATCCTTCTCCATTCACATACTATTTTAAAGGTCTTTTATGAAGTAGTCGAGAAGGGTTGGCATTCTTGATTAGTTAAATTTTCTCGCGTAACCCGTTACGTGATTGCGCGCGTAAACATAAAATCCAAATGCCTATTCGAATCTCTGTACTTGACTATGTAATACGATGATATACTTCGCATCGTACAACTTTATCAAGTTCTGGTCTGTTGTTGTCTAAAATGCTGCCTATACGAAGTCAAAATGACTACTTTTATATCTAGATGGTGTTTTGAAAAGTGATTTACATGAGAAAAAAGTCCTTCGTTGACTGTATGTCCCACTTTAAAAATGTATTGATCCACGGGTATAGTCAAATGGCTGACTAATAGAATTCGTTGTAAAGCTTGCTCTCTGGTCGGTCTTAAAAAGAAAAAGTCGGTCACTTTTCATGAATTTTGTTTGATGCAAGATACTACTTATATTGTTTGACATGTCGAAACATACTGAACGAATGGGTGACCATGCATATATTCGACCCCGGTTTTAGAAACGATACATGAAACCATTGCGAAAATGAATAAATGACCATTAATTCATTTTTGTCATTCTTTCATTTAATTTGTCTAAAACCGGGGTCGAATAAATGCATGGTCACCCATTCATTCAGTATCTTTCAACATGTCAAACAATATAAGTAGTATCTTGTATCAAACAAAATTCATGAAAAATGACCGACTTTGTCCCTAAATAAAGGTTGTAATAGTTGCTTCATTACACAGAGTGTTTTCTCTCGTTTGCACCCACCAATAGATTCCCCTTCCAAATACAACACAACTGAGATCAAAATCGAAATGTAATGCAGGGGCATGTATGTTATGAACTCTTTGGGAACTTATCAAATATGCTAATTTATGATCTTTACTATAAACTGTTAATTTTTCATAATACAAGGCTGTTGCTAAGAGACAAGCACTAACCAATTTGGCGGCCATTGTGAAACAGCGGCCCCACTAAAACCATAGGGTATCGCGAGCAATATTCGCCTAGAAGCTATGAATATGATCAATAAATGTCATGTATTCAAGTAAACTTTGTTCTCATTATACAAGCCATACCTGTGTCAAGTGAGTGCCTATTACTTTACCCTAGCTATCTCTGTATAGTTTTTCAAAGAAAACAGTCTATGTCTGTTAATTGCCCTCCCTAATCCCCTTTGTTCTGCCGGTCACCAACGTGGGGGCTTATCGCCCTGACCAAATAACTCGTTAGCAGCTCATAAGGTAGTAGACAGACGTCGTCCATTTTGCCGGGGGAATAGTTGTGTGGGCATGTCATGCTGTAACGGCGGATAAAATGAACAATTCTATTATGTCAATACTTTCGTTGGTATCAGAAATACTTCCAGAAACAAAGTAGAGGAATCGGCTGATTCATTTAATTAGGTCGCGAATTTCTATTCAGTGAATATAACGATCTAACACCAATGGAATTATGATAAGCCTTATCGAAATATTCACGGAATGGTCACACATGTATTAATCTAGATGTCATGATAACTCATCTCGTGCTCCGCCTCTCCTTATTAGCACAGACCACCCATAAACTAAAATAGCAATCGGAAAATGCCGAATTGGAAATTAGGTTGCAGTCCCCTTTTCCCACTTGCAGCTTTGAAATGTGGACACCACACAGCACAGAGTTTTCTAACATAAATGGAAATGGATACGTTTCTAAGATAACTAGCATTTACGACGACAGTTGTATATGAAATACTGACTGGCCGCAAAGTACCATCCTTGCAAGGGTTATTTACCAATTTCTCATAATTTCACCAGCGTTGAAAACTTGTTCATTTCGAAAAAAGACCAAAAGTGCTTCATAAACGTGAAGAAACGTTTAAAATTGATTATTAGCCTAAATTCTATTTTCTAATGGAATACCTAAATTAGAAAATGGAGTGGCCGCAAAGTGCCACGGATTATCCTCACAAGGGTTTTTACCAATTTCTCACAATTTCGTCAGTGTTGAAAATTTGTTAATTTCGAAAAAAGGCCAAAAAGTGCTTCATCAACGTGAAAAACGTTTCAAAATTGATAGCGGCCAAACACTTTGTCAATTCTATTTATCAGGTTGACGTAACTTGAAAATAGGAAATACAGCCTATTTCCTATTTTCATTTTGGTGCAGACATGCCCAATCAGGACTGGATAGGGTGTTCACACAGTCTAAGCAACTCGGCATTGATGAGAACGACGAGCATTCCCGAATAAATTAGGGCCTTTATTGACTACATTGGGAACATTTCTCCGGAACTGATACTTGGTTTAACACACTGCTTGCTAATCGCCTTTGTTTTATTCAAAGTCCCTCTGACGTTTTAAAGAAGATGATGTAAGATTGCCCTGATTAATCACAGTCGTTGTCGCCTACAGAGAACATTTGTCCAGTCGGTATAAGTGTTAGCACGGCTTTAATATTGCTCGTACCACGACTACAGTCTCTAACTAAATTGCGGATTGACCGCCATGTCAAGGCTTTCTACATTACTGAAGTGTTGAGCCGACGACCTATGGTGCAGTCTCGTTCATCAACCGAAAATACCCTCTGAAGATTTGCCCTGTCCTTCTCTTTGTAAATGACACACATTGGCTTCGGCTTTTCTTGTATTTCGAGGACACATAGCTTCACTCAAAAGCGCTCAGCTGACCTGATGATGTGACCTGATGATGTGACGAGGCAATAGCACAAGCGTAGATAAGTTATTGCTTATCACCAGTGTGCTGCTAAACCATAGACCTATAAAAATAAGGTCTGATGCTTCTAAGTACTAAAAGATTTTCGTTGTATGCATCGGTATTCCGAGTATTTAGGCAGCTGCTATCACCACAGACACAGACAATTTTTCTCCTTGTCTGTTCTATTACCATCAACAATTATCTTCCGTCGGGAAATTGCCAGCGGGAGGATGTCGGGATACAGAAACAGCGTAGAGACTCGAAGTCTTGAAAGTTAACATCGTTTATTTCTTATACATGGATATTACATATTGCAAGATAGTTCATTCTCTCGACATGTTTATTTTCCGTCTTTCCCTGGTCTACTCTCTACTCGTTCCCTTCTACGTTCTGTGCCGAATCTTCGCTTGCTCTCGCTTTCTAGAAAGACTGTTGAGGGCGCATCACCATAAGGTTCAGGATAGAGCTGCGTAGCGGAACAACTATAAAAACAATAAAGGAACGGCCATACTCTGGAAGAAAGACTGTGAACTTGACATTAAGGTAATTAAAATCGCTAACGAAGGACGAACAATTATAGCTACGTTAGAATATGACAATGCTAGTATTTTACTTCTGAACATCTATGCTCCAAACTCTGTTAAAGAACGAAAAAACTATTGCAATTTACTCAGTGAGGAAATCGAAAAAGCCTCACGAGATCATGTATCAGATTCCATGATATGCGGCGGTGATTTCAACTGCGTTGTAGATACATCCAAAGATAAGATATCATCAGCTAGGTTGTGTAATGATAGTAGTATAAAGGAGATTAAAGCTATGATGAATCAGTTCAATCTGACTGATGTTTAGAGAAGACTACACCCACATCTTCTCCAATACACGTGGCACAGACTTTGCCAAGACAAAAAGAGCTATCAGACAAAAGTTAGGCCAGATCAGTGGCTCTTCACGGGCGACTTATTCACTGAGGTTCAAAAGTGTGAAATTTTTACCTCGTGTTATGTCAGATCATCAACTAGTTGCAGTTGATATGGAATCTTTAGAAGATGTAAAACGTGGGAAAGGGACATGGAAATTCAATAACAGTCACTTGTTATGTATTCATTTCAAAAACCAAGTAGAGAACCTTTGGAAATTTTGGCAAAGTCAAAAACCTCTTTCTGATGACGTTTCAGTTTGGTGGGACAAAGGCAAGGATAACTTCGAGAATAGGCCATTAAGTATAGTTTACAGAAAAATAGTTATGAAACATCGAAATCAGTTTGAAAAGAGGCTGCACAATATGATGACATCAGATCAATCCGTAAGTGATATTGAAGAGGTTAGAAAAAAGTTAAAACCATAAGAATTAGCTCAAATACAAGAACAGCAAATTCGATCAAGGGCTCAATGGGTTGAACAAGGAGAGAATTCTTCAAAATATTTCCTCAATCTTGAAAACCAGAGGTTAGGGACAAGAGTGGCAAAATTGTCTCTGATATAGATCTATATTAGACATACAAGCAGAATTTTATGAAGAGCTTTACAAACAAGAAAACTTTGACACCATACTATAGAAGGAATCAATAGATAAAACTAACACTGCTTCAAGTACTCAAGATAAAAAGAGTTGTGAAGGTCAAATTACACAGGAAAAAGGACTCAATGCTTTAAAAACAATGGCCAACAATAAGTCACCATGTTCTGATGGCCTTTCAGTTGATTTTTATACATGCTTCTGGCATATTTTAAGGTCTGACCTTATTGACACATTCAACGCTTGCTTTGATTCAGGGGAATTAACAAACAGCCAGAAGCTTGGTTTAGTTTCTTTGCTCAATAAAATAGGAGATAAGGCAGACTTAAACAATTGGAGACCAATAAGTCTCCTCAGTGTAGACTATAAGATTCTTGCAAAAGTAATTGCTTATAGGGTGCGAAAGGTGATTGGCAAAATATGCAGCCAAGATCAATGTGGATACATCCCCGGACGGGAGATAAGTGATAATATTGTCTTTGCTAGAGATATTATTGAATATGCAAATTTTACTGATAAACCTCTTATTGTCATAAGTCTTGACCAAACAAAAGCTTTTGACAGGTTAAACAGGGACTTCCTTTTTCAAATCCTTGACAAATTCAACTTTGGCACTGACTTCATCAAGTGGATACAAATTCTTTACAACAATAAATTAAGCGCAATTGCTTTCTTTCCCGCAGTATTCAACTTCATAAGGGTGTGAGACAAGGATGCCTCTTATCACCATTACTGTATATCATGGCAGCAGAACTGCTAGCCGAAAATGTTCGTAATAGCACGCAGTCAAAGGTCAAATTGGTCAAAAATAGACTGAGATTCTAAGTCTCACTGACAGTTATAACGCTACTTCATTCAGTCGTCTTAATTCAAGAGGAATTGTTAGCAATTTAGTAAATGATTTAAATTGGAAGATTTTCGGTAGAGGCCTAGTCGTAGGAAGCTTGGCCAAAACTTTCAATTTAAAGGGGAAGTTCACCAAGGATGGTTTTTACATATGTGGTAGCTCTGTGGTCATTTACCCCAGAAAAGCTATTTTCACCATTAATAACTCGCTGGATTTTTTACGAAAATGATAAAATAGTACAGGAAGTTGCCCATGTAATTTGAATCATGGGAAAAAAAGCCCCAAGCTTGGAGCTTGCATCATGTGATATGGAAGGGACCATCTTCGGATGGTATGGCCCCACATTGCCCACTCACAGCAACACAGTAGTAAACTGCAACACAAAATCTGACAGTGGACAGTTTATTATAAGTGATTCATCGTTTATGCAAGGATAGTCAGTATAAACAAAAGTTATGTAAATACGCACAGCCTGGTTTAAGCATGGGCAGTCTACGATAACGCCATAAAAGGAAAGCTACTTAAATATTCACGAGTTAACTTGTTAGCCAATCAGTGAACTGCTTTTGGAAGCTCTATAGCAATTTTACACATATCTCCAGAAAGGTCCTTCTGTCGATCATGTTGATTGGTGGAAAATGGCACAATCTATTTCTATGCATGCTTTGACCTTCGATCTTGAAGCTCACCTCTGATTTTGATAATCAACCTCTGCATTCAGGCTCTATGCGGTCTGAAAGACGTGCTACCGCCCGTTTTAGCGCAAACAACCATGGTAACTATCAACTATAAGGTTAAAAGTCACCAAGACGATGCCTTTAAAACAGTCTGATAATTATGACGGTCATCGCGCGCTGTAGCTGTCTGTCTGTCTTAGGGTTACTCGCTCGCCTTTGGCGTTGCGCTTGCGAGCTCGGCCAGCTGTGCCGACCAACTCGGCCAGTGGGAGAGGTTGGCCAGGAGAGGTCGGCCACTTACATATGGTTGCGTATATATTCTCTTCACAGTCAGCAAATTCTTTTATACGCATGCCAATTTTATTTTGTTTGAACATTCAGAAAACAACACGAACAGGAAGACGTTCCACTATGGAAAAATCAATTGTTCGGCCTCAGCGTTTCTGCAGAACGCGAGTAGGGCGTACGATCGAGAGGTACAATGTGTAGGCAGTGACGATAATCGTTGATCGTTGGATGAATAACGTTTTATGTCATGGTTTGACGGTATTAAATCGTACTGAGGTTTAAAGGTTTTTTAATGGAAAGCAATGCACCACACTGTGCACATGTGCGGCCGATGTCATCGTGTAGTTAGCATTGAAGCAAGGAGGTAGCTCCATGGTCACGACGGTGGAAGTTTGCAAGCATCACGCTAATGAATGACATAGACATCGCTTTCACATAATAACTTTGGCGGGACCTAGAAAATATGAAAACACTGTCGTTTTATCATATAACCATACTCCTACTGGCCGAGTTGGCCTACTGGCGGACCAGCTGGTCAAACTCGTAACTGGGCGAACTCGTAACTGCCCGGACCTCTCTTGTATTCGACCCCCCCCCCTCCCCCAGTCGTATGTGCGAGAGACTACATCATCACTCAAGTTTTCTGTAGTGTTTTCATGAGTTTCTGGGATTTTTTGTGTGTTCCTGTCATCCGATGTCCAGTCATCATAGCTTAAGCGTAGTTACTCTACCAGCGACCAGCCATGCCACGGCCACTCCACAAAACCATGAACATGCTGCTATACTAATATGCTTTTGCCATGCCTACAGTGCAGTACGCACTACGCGAGGTTGCTGTCCGGTGTGTCCACGGTGAACAAGCATGACGATGCATGATTTGCCCACGGGCGCTGTGCTACACATTTGTCATTTACTGGGCGATATATTATCATAATCTAAGTTGAAAACATCAAAAAAAGACTTAATATCACATTACACATGAAAAACTTGATTGAAATTTTACGTAGTAACGACTTCTTAGTAAGGATTTATCGACGTTTGCAACCCGGAAGTAACTACTGTGAATTTACTGTGCGTGGTATATACGATCTCTGATTGGTCAGAACGACATGAATATTAATGTTTATTCAAATTTGCCAGCTCCTTGTATGGCGTTATCGTAGACTGTATATGGTGAGTGGACAATGCCATACCAATGGGATAATGGTGCCTTCCATATCACATTATGCAAGCTCTAAGCTTGGCGCTTTTCCATGATTCAAATTACATGGGCAACTTCTTGTACTATTTCTATCGGTTTTTGTAAAAATCGTGCAAGTTATAAATGGCGAAAATAGCTTTTCGGGTAAGTGACCACAAAGCTAGCACATATGTAAAAATCATCCTTGGTAAACTTCCCCTTTAAGTGATGGGAAATGCCATATTTTTGGCCAAGAAGAAACACTGGAACACATCTTATTTGGATGTAAAAATGTAAAAGAAATCTGGCAGAAATGTATTTCTTTCTTTGTCAGAAAACAAAACTTTGATAAAAATATCAATATCAAAAGATTAGCAACTGCAGGAATCTAAAATGATAATAACGTAACATCTGACATTATTTATTGTATTACTTCCCTTGTAAAATACACGGTGTGGAATATTCGAAATTCGGTTACTCTTGATGGATTAAAGTTTCCCTTCAATCCTATGTCATGCAATTAAAATGTTATCTTTCCTCATGGATGAATACATTATATTTCACTTACAAGATGATGAACAAAGCTGAGGATTTTATCGCAAAGTTTTCAAGCCTTGTAAGACTTGAAGGAGAAGAATGCATTCTGAATGCATTCATATGATGATCTTTGCAATTAAATAGCTGATTTTTTGTTTTTTTTTCAGACAAGTTGCATTGTAATTTTAACGCATTCACAGTTACGTAGCTTGTTATTTGCGACCATGTTGAAATAAATTTATCTTTTTCAAAAAAAAAAATAAAGTTTTTTAGACAAGTAGCATTGTAAGTTTAACGCATTCACTTATGAAGATTTGTTTTATTTGCGACTTTTTTGAAATAAATTTATCTTTGTCAAAAAAAAAAAGAGAAAAGAGCTGCGTAGCGAACAAGAGGCTCAGAGAGTCTAAATTAAAGAATAAACCAGATATGAACTGAATATGCTCACGTGTTTTACAACAGGTTCATTAATAGTAGTACTCTTCACAGAACAATGAGATATATGTTATCACTATATGTAGCAGGTTTTTTAGCTCCCATAGCCATATGTATATATGGCAATGGAAGCTATTCTTATAGGCTAGGGAAATGTCTGTATGTCTGTATGTCTGTACGTCTGTATGTCTGTATGTCTGTATGTCTGTCCGTCAACATCAAAAACTCCAAAACCGCTGTACATTTCATCTTGATATTTGGTGTGTACATGGATGATGGGCTGTAGATGAGATTTTGTTCAAATGAAGTTGTCATTGCCAAAAATATGCAAATTAAGTGAAAAAATGTAAAAACAGTCAAAATTGAAAAAACTCAATAACCACTGAGCAGATTACATGAAAAATTAGCATGTAAGTACTTTGGGCTGACATGAAATGATTGTGCACATCTTGGGTCAGTATCTTGGACTTGCTATTTTTCATGAATTTTTTGTAATTTCTCCCATTTTTGGTCAAAAAATCTCCTGCTCTGAAACCACAAGTCCGATTGATTTGAAACTTGGTATGGAAGTGCATAGGAGTGACCTTTCCCAATTTGGGCAAATCGTGGTGAAATTTGCATACTTTTAGTTTACACGTCCATAAACTCCCATGTATAAGGCAGATCTCCATAGACTCCCATGTATAAGGCCACGAAAAATAAAAATTTAGTTTCTCATCGTATTCATATTGCAAAAAGGATGCAGTGACACAATTTTTAGTCCCCACAGATGAAGTCCAGTGAGCTTATAGATTGGGTCATGTCCGTCTGTTCGTCCATCCGTAAGTCCATCCGTTCACGCATATATCTCGGATATTTTGACAAAATGTCATGTGACCTTGATGACCTTTGATCTCAAATATACATATTTGTCCATAACTCAGTAACCACAAGTGCTACAGCCTTCATGTATGGTATGATGGGACACCTTATGACGCAACATATTGTACCTCATTAATTATGTGCATATCTAATTTTGAGCGAGCCAATAGAGCTAGAGGTCTGATTTTTGGTATATAGGGATAACTTAGCAAAACAATTTTTTTGACAAAATGTCACGTGACCTCGGTGACCTTTGACCTCAAATATACATATTTGTCCATAACTCAGTAACCACAAGTGCTACAGCCTTCATGTATGGTATGATGGGACACCTTATGACGCCACATATCGTACCTCATTAATTATGCACATATCTAATTTTGAGCGAGCCAATAGAGCTAGAGGTCTGATTTTTGGTATATAGGGATAACTTAGCAAAACAATTTTTTTGACAAAATGTCACGTGACCTCGGTGACCTTTGACCTCAAATATACATATTTTTCCATAACTCGGTAACCACAAGTGCTACACCCTTCATGTTGGTATGATTGACACCTTATGACGCCACATACTGTACCTTAATAATTATGCGCATATCTCATTCTGAGCGAGCCAATAGAGCTGGATGTCTGATTTTTGGTATATAGGGATAACTATAGGAGAGAAATTTTTTGACCAAATGTCAGGTGACCTCGATGACCTAAAATATATGTTTATGTCAATAAATTTTTTTTTTAGTAGGATGGGGACTTTATGACAACACACGCTCTCATTAATTATGCACACATATCATTCTGGGCAAGCGAATAGAGCTAGAGGTCTTATTTTTGGCGTATAGGGATTAATTAGCAATATAATTTTTTTTTTCAAAATGTCATGTGACCTCGATGACCTTTGACCTTGATTATACATATATATGCATATTTCAGTAACCACAAGTTCTATACCCTCCAATTTTGATAGGATATTAGACCTTAAGATGTCACATCTTGTACCTCATTTATAATGCGCATATGTATTTCTTGGCTGGCCAATACTGCTAGAGGTCTGATCTTTTTTCCCGATTTAGAACCATAACTTAGACATGCCACATGTGTTTCAAATTGGGAACAACGACATAGACCTATGTGCCCTAGATCTCAACATATACACTCCAGTGATACTTCTTAATGACCATATTTTCCTGCCCCATCAAGACTAATACTCCTATTACAAGTGGGGACTATGTCATTGTAAATGACTTGTTGAGTTAATGGTTGTATCACAGTATTCGATATATCTCATTCTGTATTTTTTCCACTTTATATTCTGAATAATTACATTAAACATATTTCACTGTCTCCAGTACATTTCATTTAAGTATTTCACTTCATGCACTTTATCCCTTTCACACATGTTCAAATATCTGACCAGAGAACAAACACTAAATAGTCCAGGATGGGAGCTACAGTGTCATTGACGCTATTTTTTCAACTTCGCACAGTACTCTCAGAGTTTAATCACTAATTACAAAACTTTATTTAATATGCAAAAGAGCTGTTAATTAACTTGACACTGCTCAATGCTTTAAGGGACAATTAGATATCCATCAGATCAACATTTGTAGCACGTTTTATTTAATTTAATGCTGTAATTTTAGAGTAATGTCACTAATTACAAAGTTCATTAAATATGCAAATAAACCCTAAATTAACTTGACACTATTCAATGATTCATAGCACAATTAAATATTTATCAAATCAATATCTGTAGCATGTTTCACAAAATTTTGGTGCCGAAATTTCAGAGTTATATACCTAATTACAAAGTTTATTAAATATGCACTACTAAATGCTTTACAATACAGTTAGGTATCTGTCGTATCAGTATGTGCAGCAGTTTTCATCACATTTGATGCAGTTATTTCGGAGTTATATGACTAATTATAAGACTTCATGAAATATGCAAATGAGCTAATTATTAACTTGACACTGCTCAGTGCTTCTCAGTACAATTGGATATTTATCAGATCAACATCTGTAGCAAGTTTCATCAAATTTAACGCTGTAATTTTGGAGTAATATTACTAATTACAAAGTTCATTAAATATGCAAATGAACCCTTAATTAACTTCACACAACTAAATGCTCTACACCATAATTAGATATCTGTCGGATCAGTATCTGCAGCAGATTTCATCACATTTTGTGCAGTTATTTTGGAGTTATATCACTAATTACTAAACTTCATAAAATATGCAAATGACCTATTGTTAACTTGACACTGCCAAATGCTTCTCAGTACAATTAGATATTTATCAAAACAATATCTGTACCCAATTTCACTGACTTGGTTGCCGTAATTTCAGAGTTATATACCTAATTACAAAGTTCATTAAATATGCAAATGAACCCATAATTAATTTTTCACTACTAAATGCTTTGCACTACAGTAAGATATCAGTCGGATCAGTATCTGCAGCAGATTTCATCACATTTGGTGAAGTTATATCGGAGTTATATGACTAATTAAAAACCTTCATAATATGCAAATGAGCTATTTATTAACTTGCCACTGCCTAATGCTTCTAAGTATAATTAGATATATATCAGATCAATATTTGTTGCAAGTATCATCAAGTTTGGTGCAGGAATTTCACAGTTATGACACTAATAACAAAAGTTCATTAAATATGCAAATGAGAAGATAATTGACATGACACTCACAGTATCATCATAATGTTCTTAGATTGTCATTTGTGAAAAGTTTCATGAAATTTTGTGCAGTATTTCTTGATATATGTCTACACTGTCATTACCGTCTCCACAGGGAAACCATTGTACGGAAAAAAAACAATATTGCATAACTTCATTAATATGCAAGCCACACTAACCAAAATCTAATCAGTTCTTGAAAGTAGCATATGGTACCTGTGTACCAAATCTGACTTGAATCCGTTCAGGCGTTTTTTAGATCGTGTAAACAGACAGACAGACACACACACACACACACACTAACACACACACACACACAGACAGACATCGCTATGACATTAGCCCACGTGTTTACACACGTGAGCTAAAAAGTAATAATTAAAGCTTCTAACAGCTTTACGGGGCCCAAACACTTGCAAACACTGGCAAAAGCAACCAAAACGATAAGCAATAACCCTCTAATATCGTTTGGTGCTTCATGACATCAAATTTAGAGGGTGTAGCACTTGTGGTTACTTATTTACATGGCATTTGTGAAATTAAGGTCAAAGGTCGTCTTGATCACTCAATGATTTGGCAAAATAACAAGTTACCAAGTTTCTCAGACATCTGAACACGCTTTTCAATTAACATATGGCTCGTTTCCGATGTTGTGACGCGACGTCAAGGCATCGATGCTATTAAACATGAAAACCCAAAAAGCGGAACATCCATAGTATTTACAGGCACGCAATGCCATGTTTATATCTAAGTTGTTGACAAGACTTCCTAGATTGAATTTAAAGGCTGTGCCCATAAATATTCACCCGTTCCGTATTGGGTTACGCTATTTGTTTACTGAATGCATAAACAAGCAAGGGTCGTAGTTGCTTGCCTTTTCTCGGGCGTACGCAGCAGTTGCTGGCTGTAGTTACATCTACCTTGTATCGCCCACACCTTACGATCTTCTCGACAATCTGCCAGAGTACTGCGTATTGCTTCAATCTCGCCCCTTAGATGTGTATTCCTTTGCAACATACTTCGTTTGGATATTTATACATAGCCTGAACAGGAAATACTTTAAGTTTCCGTTCCGTCACAGAAATCCACGCCAAAAAGTTGAATAGCACTCTTAAAGTGATTACCTTATTGTACCATCATTTACAAATGTGTTTTTGTAGGGATATTCACCAATTATTATTTTTTCAAAATAAAACCATACGCAGCACATTAACGTCTGTATCTTAGCGCTAAAATTTCCTTTCAACTTTAATGTGAATGCCAAAATATATTGTACCTATATCAAATTTCGTTTAATTTTAACATTTGATATCGTAAATGACAGGAAACTGGTCAACTTAGCACACAGTATCCTGGTATAGTAATGTTGTTTGATTAGATCATATCATTGTCATTTTGTCGTTTACAGTTATTCATCTTATGATGTTTGTGAGTTTGTTTTTTAAGGAATTTTCAAACGTGATGCTGGATGGAATATATATGCCTAAAATAAATTGTTTCATACCATATCGATACGATACGATATCGCTTCAGGACTTAATTACTTCATCAGTTTCATGAAGGTTCTTGATGTTTTTTTGTGTGTTGTGAAAAGTTTCAGTGCCTTCATTCTGGTTTGCGATTTGGATCATGCTACAATTGGAACAGCACGCTGTCAAACAACACACTCTTAAAAAGCCTGGCAGGATCTAGATGGAAGAAAATCATGAATCATTAAAGGCCGAGAGCGACATCCTTTTCACTGTTTTTGTTTACGATACAAGTGCAAAATCTTATTCTACTCCCTAAATTATGTTGAACATCAACTGTTTACCTTGTAAAATGCACTGCTAGTTTTTACGTTTGGATTCACTTGTCAACAATACAATGGAGTTGACAGATGTAGACACGGTAAACACTACATGACGGGATGCTCGCATCTAAAAAACAGTGCACTTTTTTGGGCTCTTTCTGCACTGATAATATGCAATCTAAAGTAGTTATATCAGATATAATCAGACATTACATAACGCTTGGTCAACAACTTCAGATACCAATAGCTTGGCCGGTACTACTTTATGCCAAGGTATTGTACAGTGAAGCGGCACAAACTCAGTCTCGTGTAAACCTTGACAACAGTATTATCATTTCAGGACATCGGAATTTGTTCCTACTTTTATTAATTTGAACTAACATATGGCTTGTAGTATACTTATAGGTCCTATTCTGCGAAAATTAGGGTACAATGTTCAAAGAAGTTCAAGGCGAACGATTATCTGTGTGAGTGAAGTGTATAAGGCAGAGAGCTCTTCCCTGTACACTCGCTTAATCGCTATCTCTGATCACATATTGCAAACAGCTTACGAGATGGCAAATAACTTTAATTAGGAGCTCCATACCCCTTCAAACCCCTATTTCAAGGGGTGAATGTGCATTGAATGTGCACTGTTTTTTAGAAGGGAACGTCCCGTAACTATGTGTCTCCATGCGCAGAGTGGAATGATACGATTCAAAAAATGCAAATATCAGCTTTTAAAAATTCGGCGCAAACATACTGGAATATCTTCCAGTAAATTGGCGGTTCTCATGGCCTTGGGTCTAGTATACACACTGTTACCGTACACCCCTTTTAAATAATGCGTAAAATATTGGCAGACGTGTTTTAAGTTTAGTTCTGTTCGCGGTTTTCTTGTTTCATAAAATGATTTTCGTGACCTCAAAGAAGATGAATATTGACCGATCTATGTAACAATATATAACCAAATTCCTTCCTAGATATGTCGATGTGACATTCATCGGCGACACTAAAATAATGTTTCATCGATCCTTTGATTCATCGATTTATTCAAACGGTGTTTCCTTACTTTTTATGAGATTGCTGATACCAACACTCAGTATTGTTCATGCAGTCACAAAGAAGTGCCACTGTTTGCTTCGTCAGTTGCTTCGGCTTTCTGTTTTTGAAGCCAGTTTAAGAAGTAGTTTTAGGATACTTTATGATGGCCACATGGCCAACTACGTCATAAAGCAGTCCGGTTGCTATGCAAAGTCTTAACGGCCTTAGGGAATATCTATATATATTCCTGATATGAAAAACGAATATTGAGAAAGTAAATTAGCCGGGGTTTTTTCTTTCACTACAAAGCCATCAGTCAGATTTACATTTTTCTTTAAGCATTAATAAAGACTATTAAACGAAACATATCCAATAGACACATGCCCTTCCCTTCCTTTAAGCTTTAAGTATTTCCACCAAAGGGCCTTCAGCATCTGTTCCTTTTTATGAAGTAAAAGTTAGGTGTCCATAATAGTTCAGCTGAGAGGTAGGACAGATCCCTAGGTGAATGCAAACGTAGATTCACATGTTTTAGTTTAATAGTGTTTTTACTGAACTTTGTCTCTTTTCCATGTAAATGAAGATGATAGATACGGGTACACAATGAAGTGTTTATTCTTTCGACAGTATCTTTATGGAAAGTACATATAGACCTATACGCTTACTGACACACCATCCGTCGTAACCATGAACATAGAAAATAGTGGAACTAAAGAAAAGACTGATTTCCAACCTTCGATCTGTTTCGAAATATCATATATTTAAGTTCACGAAAAACTTAGGCAGCAGATAAAAAACAAACACACTCCATTAATAGGCCTGCAGAAGTTTAATTTATTTCGAATGTACGAACATGGCTGCCGTTTCAACTTCCCAAGCTGCGGAATGTCTGCAAATTAAAACAAAAATAACGAAAAGCATGAATCATTAATGGCCCACTATTCTACAAATCAAGCCTTTCAGTGGCACACTGAACAATTGATGATTCAAAGTTCCGCTTGTTTAAAAGTCGCACTCAAATTAATGAACAAAGACTTCCCAGCTTAATGTCTTCGCCATCTTCTAGGGAGACATATGGCAATGAAAATTAAGCCAGAGTTTCGATAGTCTATGTCATGGAAATAACAGAACCACATCACTCTAACATTAAAATGAGTATTACCCTGTAGCAGCAAGGGGACAAAAACAATCATAAAGCCAATATCATCCAGTAGGAAGAGATGCGTTTCTTAGGCAGTACAATCCGTTGATATTTTGTAACAATATACTCTACATTTGATACTGCATCTCTGTTGTCTTAAACATCTGTCAAACAATAAAGCCTCTTTAGTGCTTCAGGATTTCTATTTTTGCCTGCCCTTTTATTCATTTAAAAGGAACTCGTCACAGGCTTCACAATTTGTGAGGAAGTTTGGCATTTCAATCAAATACTAGTCAAACAGATGACTACACAGACGTTGGAAATCTGGCACAAAGACGAACAGCTCACTTAATGTAAGTTTGTCAGAATTCATGCTTTTTCATATATGCTACAGCGCCAAACTTTCTCGAGGACATTGGTTCTACAAAAATGTTTACGCTATCGGTAATATCAGGATTTTGCGGTTGATTACATCTCGGTTGATACCAGGTAAAACTTTGCAAATATGTTTTGTTAGTTTGACGTACGAACAAATATTTACTGCAATTATTTTTTCTCCACCTCAAAAGAAGGGCAGGCATATGACCCATTTTCTTGAGACGAATAATACACACAGAGACTGTTTGATGTTGCAGAAATAATGTCATTCTTTCGTTTTTTACTTTATTATACTTCGTTTCATTGTCTCAAAAATAGTCCTTGTTCATTTCTGATTGATTATTAACTACAAACAGCAATCTTTGAACGTATCTGAAAAATAACTGCAGGGAAGCAGTTCTTGTTTTCGAACACGTCTTATGCTTTACCGTCATCAGGATTGACATTATTTGTATCGTACATTATGTCTAATTTTCCGTGCGTGGCAACTGATTTAATATGTTTGTTAGATACCGATTATTGAAACCATTCAGTTCCTGTATGGAAGGTTGATATTCTTTGAATTCCAACATTTCTTCAAAGGCACATTTCTTCTCTGATGACATAATATAATAGTCAGTCACTAAAGAGGAAGTAGCTCACATACCGCTCATAGGCTGAACAAACTGATTTAGGGTCGAAACATCAGGCACTGCGATGACACACAACTTAATGACGGCATTCGGACGTTTTCTTTTTAGCTGTGATAGGCTACATCCCATAGCATAAAGTCAAAGATCAATAGACAAGGTTTTTTTTAAAGAAGAGAGTGTATACAACAAAATTTACCGTGGCAGACCGGGAGGATCATCTTGACAGTATAAGAAATGAAGCTATATTGTCTGTTTGACAACCGTTTAGCATTAAATCCTTGACATTAAAACATTTCAATGGCCATGAGTTTAAATGTCACGAGTTTAAGCCTTTCCCAAACTGTTCTTGTAATCAATGAAATGTTGGAACGTTGGACATTCCGAGACATGTAGTTTGCCCTTCAAAACAACGAATTCTCTGCAACAATTTGGAGCGTGTCACGGATTTAACTTGCAAAAGCTGTGATTTTGTACTCTGTTGTAATTGCTTTCACATTGGTCTTGTGACAGTTAAATTTAAAAACCTCTCAAGATTTGGTTTTACCTTCCCCTGCACACTTACTGGAGTGTTTCAAGTAAAAATGTGAACTGACAAATGATAATACAACAAACTCGAGAAGTGGATGTGTCTCGAATAGCTTTTGACTGTCCCAGTTTCTTACAAACATTACGATAAGTTAGACCAGGAAAATCGAACAATCGGCTACCACCGTGAAGAAAAATCATGAACAATTCAACGTTTATACGAGGAAAGGGAAAAACAATTTTTCAGAAAATCATCACATTTGAATGTGTTTTTTAATAAAGTAAGGCGCTTAGCTGTTTGCACACAATCGTGTGCCTTGAAGGGCGAAATACTTATACTGAACCCATTGATAAAAAAAAAATCCATAACACGAACACAAATTCCGTCTCTTATTTAGTTCTGTGCAAGAACAGAGGACACGTTAACATTACTTTCTGAAGGATGTAAATACAAATTTTTTCTGACGAGTCTTTACAGGCTTAAAAGATGACGATTTGTTTCGGTAATAATATGTTGAAGGAGAACATATAGTCACATCTACTGAAGCCTGGTTCTCTCACAGGTACATTTAAGAGAAATTTTCCAGATCGTAAAATTGTACTCAATAAATAAATGCAGATATTTTAACGAAGCTTGGACGCTGCGACGCTTGGTTTTAAGACTGATGGTTAATCTAACAAATTGTCAACAGTTTTAAGAGGAGCATTGGAACGGAAGTTCACTTCTGAGATGAAAAGAAACCGTTATTGGTGTGTATCAGAATATTTACATGTTTACTGTATACAGTGGTAGAGTGTTACCTGTAGTACATTCACAAGAAAGAGATTAATGAATTATTTACTACTACTAGACCAGGACGGGATAATTTAGGACAACAAAACTTGATATTTCTTATCCTTTCTCGTCAGCCTTTTAAAGAAGATCTGTCATGGACGTTCCCAACTTTCCAATGGTCACGTTATTGTTTGTTTGTATTGCAATGGTGACAACTGCCGATAAAATGCAGACAAAAAGTCAAGGTAATAAAGATGGTTATGTCAGACATAAGCATAATTATTTTAATTAACGTATGTGTGTGATTCAGCATTAGCTTGAATCCAAGTATTGACTAAAACATGAAGATGGTGTTTTGCTCTGCACGATGATCCTTTATCGACGGTGTATTTTGTGTTTGATAAATTTTCCTATCTAATCAATTTTGTTGAGACGAGTAAATTAAGGATGCGACTCAGGTTCTTTGATACGTATTTTCAATCCTCATCTTCACATAGAAGAAGTGGTCACACACCCGACATGGAGTACTTTTTTATCAGCTCGGTCACCGAAGAGTTCTAAAAATTTGTTATTTTTTCAAAAACAGTGCGCTTCCGGTTGTTTTACTCAAAAACATGTGTACTTTAGTTTTTTTACTCAAAAAAGTGTAAGTACAAATCTCCAATCGGCCTTGGTGATCTGTTTAAGGCAATCGACGGCTTGGTATACTGGGCAAAAAACCGTGTCCCGGATTTTTGAAATTCGCTTTTGTTTTCGCACAATGGGCCTTCAAAGTGTCAACTTGACGATTTTTGCATAAATTATTGGCCTTTGTTCACGTTTGTCAAAATATTTTCACTTCTAGACTTTTTACCGGAAATGTGAGACACTTTCAGATATATTCATTCACTGTCCACAGAAGAAAAATCCGGCTAATCTGTCCTGGCGCTGCCGACTTATAGTTATTTGAATAATGGACGCACTACCAAAAAACGGAACTGAGAAAATCGACGATTTGTGTAAACGACCTATGCGTCACACATTGTAGCCATGAAGTCCGGACTCGCGCACTATTTTCTGCAAATGTCGTTACATCAGAACTAAGTTGAAATATTTAGCATCAGTTTTGTGGATTTAGAAAATGTTTGGGATTGCAGATCGTGTGAAAATAAAAATAAAGTATTCACTGAACTGGCAAATGCTTAGTGCCAGCAGTGGGTGGTATTTACACAACAAACAGAGAAGGGTAATTAGCGATTTAATCTATTTGTCGAACGTTTAAGTAGCACATTAACTGTAAACTGTTATCTAAATGGTTACAATCTGGTAACCAGAGTTCACGGTCAAGATGAAGATGTCGAAACTTGTGTAAAATAGTCTATCCGATCGAGACCGGTGTCCTGTCGTCGCGCGATCGCGTCGGGCATTCACTTGTTCTTGACTCAAGTGGTCTACTTTCTGTCTCGCGATCGGCAATTTATGCATGTTCATTGTCAGAAGTGATTGTCAAGTTCATGTTAGCGCCGACATCTGTGCTAGTTTTCCTGCCTCAAGATGAGACGAATACATGTAACTCTTGACAACATAAAATGTCAGTCGTAAAAATGTATTTTCTTGCTGCGCTGCATAGTTGTCACCCTTCGCTGCGACGGGAGAGATTGACTTGTGTTATTTTTTCAAACTATTTATATGGGTCCTTGTGTGTCTTACAGAGAGTACCGATTTTATCAAACTAATACTAACGCCGTAGCGTAGAACAGTGCAGGCAGTCATCGACAGCGAACCGAGAGACAGAGTATCGACCAGTCTACAGTGGAGTCACGCAATCGGGAGGTTGCACTCGACTTGCGCAATACCAGCGCACACATAATTATTTCGGTGATTTTTCGCGTGGTTCCTTTTAATCAAACATTTGATGACCAACTATATTTGTCGCCAATACTGTACTCATCGTAAGTTGAAATTCTATGCACCGCATAATCTCATTACTGTATAATAGAACCAGCAAAAAAGAAAAGAAAAGCGAACTCAACTAAATGCTGACCGGACCGATATCGTTGTCTGGTCAGTCATTGATTGGCTGTCGTCGTATGCAGTGAACACGTATCAGTCATTGATTGGCTGTCGTCGTATGCAGTGAATACGTATCAGTCATTGATTGGCTTTCGTCGTATGCATTGAACACGTTATCTTTCAGATAATTAATGAAGTTCCGCAAAGCATAAATACAAAATTCTTGCTAATATTTTCTGAGTATTATTATTATTATCATTAATCTTTATTTAAACTCGATAACCCCATAGGTGAAACAACTCTTTTCATGGAGGTCGAACAGGCAAAAGAAAATCATATTACAGCACCAACTTGAAAAAAACAAAAATCACAGTAGTACAAATATCAAAAACACTTACGAAGAGGCATCAAACAAGTAAATAGAATACAGAAAGTTGTTACAAGATTTCTTAAAACTAGTCAGTGACTCAGAGTCCCTGATTGGTTTGGGGAGATTGTTATATTCATTCACCCCGCAACAGACAAGGTGTTTTGATAAAGAAGTGTACGTGTTTTGGGAACTTAAGGAGGTTCTGATTGGAAGAACGAAGTGATCTGGAAGGGATGTAATTATTGAACATACTGGTTATGTAGTCAGGGGTTAGATTGTGAGTTGCTTTGTAAAGTTGGGCCATACGGTTAAAACGGAGTTTCAAGTTAAACGACAGCCAATGAAGCTGAGTATACATTTGATAAGTGGAAAGAGGCGGAACAGTGTCAATAAGTCTCATTGCACGTCTCTGTAGACGCTCCAATGCATAGATATTGCTATTGGAAGTAAAGCTCCAAACATTAGAACAGTAATTGATGTGTGGTGAGATGGAACAGTAATAAAATAGCTTGCGTGAGTGGAGAGGAAGAAATGTTTTGATGCGTGCCAAAAGAAACAATTTGGAATTGATTTTGCTTTCAATGGTAGAAATGTGTACACACCAGTCTAGGTTGTTAGAAATGGTGACCCCTAGTAACCTCTCTGATGAGAAGCGGTCAATAGTTTTACCAGCCGAATTGAGGTTGAAGTTTTTACTGTCAATTTATTTATTTACACTTTTAATGAGCGGCCGAGTTACTAAATGAGTAATTTTCATCGGGGCTCAATAAATACAACAATCTTAATAATGGCAGAAGTACATATAAGATAATAAAGTCGTTCACAAAGGAAAATTCAGTTTGATAAACTCTCTTAGCTTCACCTTAAACTGTATAATATTAGGCGCATATCTTATGTCGTTTGGCAGAGAATTCCAGAGTTTTGTGGCACGGTATTGAAAACTCCGTTGACCAGTATTCAAAACTGACTTTGGAATACAACAGTCTTGACGAGAAACAGAACGTGTTTGATAAGGATGAACATCACTCTGAAATAAAAAGAACTTACACAGATATTTTGGTGCATTTCCAGTCATACACTTAAATGTTAACACTCCCATGAAATAAACAATTCTTTGTCTAATGGACAGAACATTGAACCGAGAAAATAACTCAAGAGAAGGGTAGTCGAAAGGTAATTCAAACAGAATACGTAAAGCTCTTTTTTATAAAATGAAAACTTTGTTGAGATTTGTTTCTGTTGTGTTTCCCCACACAACACAACAGTAGTCAAGAGTACTCTGTATAAGACCATTATATAAAATGATGCGGTGGCTCATTGGAATAAATGTGCGTAATCATAACAACAGATAAATTCTCCTACACAAAGTCTTACAAAGGATATCTTTGTGTTCATTCCATGATAAACATTCATCAACAGTTACTCCCAAGACTTTTCCACTATATCCACGAGGAATTTCAATTTCATTAACATGTACAGATAAAGAGTTGTCTGTCTCTTTTAGACGATTCAACTTGAAATTAGAAGTTACCAGAAGATACTTTGTTTTTTTTTACGTTTATACTCATTGAGTTTGCCGTAATCCAATTAGAAATTGGTGAAATGGCATCATTCATTCTATCATTAACAACGTCAATAGATTGACCACTTGCAAGCAGAGTTTGGTCATCTGCATACATGTACGGTAAGCTTGAAGAATCAACGCATAAGGATAGATCATTAATAAAGAGCATAAATAACAATGGACCCAGGATTGAACCTTGGGGAACACCAGTAGTTATATTGCGCCTCTCTGACAAACACCCTAAATAACAAACAATTTGCTGTCGAGAAGCGAGGTAAGATATAAACCAGGCAACAACGTTATCTGCTAAACCATAACAAGACAGTTTCCTTAATAAAATGTCGTGGTTGATAAGATCAAACGCTTTGGACAGATCAAGTAAAAGAAGACCCTTGTCCATATTATGTAAAATTTCGTCGGTGAGCCGAATCAACGCAGTTTGACAGGAAAAGGTTTTTCTAAAACCAGACTGGGTGTTAATCAGTAAGTTTGTGTATGACAAGTAGTTATAAAGAACATTATGAACATGTCTCTCCAAAACTTTAGAAAGAGACGGTAAAATTGAAATTGGACGATAATTTAACATATCTCCAACGTTACCTACATCCTTGTACAGAGGAGCAACTCTTGCACATTTGAGAACATTAGGAAAAACAGAAAATTTTAAACTCATATTAAACAGGTAAGTAAGGATGTAAGCAATTACAGGAGCACCAACTTGTCGAAGTTTGGCATTAACATCGTCCACACCAGTTGATTTCGCTTTTGATAAACATGAAAACACAAAGTCTCTCTTAATAGGAGGAAATTCAAACTTGCTGACGTAACTTAATTTGTCATTAACAAAATCCAGTAAATGGTCAAAGTTGACAGAGTTGGATGAACGACAGGAATTGTTAGTATTTTGACTGATGCGTGTAAAATGCCGGTTAAAGGCATTTGCAATATCTACATTATTTGTGAGGAAAGTTGAGTCCACTGTAAAGTTGGACTACTTGAAGTATTTGACTTCATTATACTGTCATAAATGCGCCAAACCGTCGCAGGGTTTGACTTGTTATCGGTTAAAGTACTCATAAAGTAATACTTTTTAGCTCTGGTAATGAGATGTACAACTGTATTTCTATTATGCCTGTATTCATTCCAACTACTTACGGAGACTCTTGTCTATTACGCTTTAGTGAAACATCACGCTTTCTAATGGCATCTAAAATATCAGCAGAAAACCACTTTACTCGTCGTTCAATGACAGGACAGTGTAAATTACAAACATGGTTAAAAATAGAAATCCAAACTTCAAATGCGACATTAACATCCTTGATATCATTCAGCAAGTACCATGGAGCAATTCTCAAATAATACAAAAAGTCTTGCTCAACAAAATCCTTGAAAGATCTATACTTAATAAAAAAGCGAGAACCCGACTTTTTACTAAAAGCGCCATTCAGTTTATGGTTTGTGAGAACAGAAAAATGATCTGATAACCCTACAACACTGATACAATAATTGAAAAGAGTTTTCTTCATTTTTAACATAGATTTGATCGAGACATGAATTCGAAGCAGGGCGGGTAATTCCATTAATTAACTGAGTCATGTTAAACATAACAAGAGACTGATAAAAGAAATGCTTTTGACCATTGGTAGATGAAGTATCAATATTTACATCACCACAAACAATTACTTCTTTACCTTCAAGAAAGGCATTTTCTAAATTATTTACAATTGCAATATCTGACTCATGGGATGTGTTTGGTGGACGGTATATAGAGGAAACCAAAAAACTTCTGCTATGAGGCGGTTTGATTTCCAGCCACAAAATTTCGATGTCAATTTGTTCAAGATCACTTCTCCTGACATATGGTAAATTAGACCTGATATAAGAAAGAAGGCCCCCACCTGATCGGTTTGATCTATCCTTACGTTCTAAAAGGTAATTTTCAATTGAAAATTTGGAGCTAAGATTACTATCCTTCAAGAAAGTTTCAACAAGACACAGAATATCAAAGGAGGGAAAAAGGAATCATAGTCGAACAATAATAAATACCTGAGTTGCTCAATTTTGTTTGAAATGTGCTGAATATTACATGAACAAACAGTCAGAGCATTTTTCTTCTTCCTATTTAAGGAATGTGCTGCCTCTTCTGAGAAGTTGTGATGATCATTGGTTTTGTCTTACTGGGATTGATACAAAGTTTGTTAGTAAGACACCAATTGTCAACTATGTTTAGATCAGCATTCAGATGGTGTTTAAGGGCTTGTTTGAAACATAAAGTATGTGTTTGCCTTGCGTGAAATCAACCTCCTATAGCAAAAATTGCTAGTTTCGGCACTTCTAGAAGTTGAGCCGGGTTTTCTTTTACGTTTAGTGTTGAGGTCAAGGTAGCAGCTGTGGAGTCTGCGGGTAATTGATAAGTTCAGACAACACAACTTTCCACAGAGATCATTTGTGAACTCTCGCAATCCACATGTAATTTAATTTTTTGGTATATAAAAGAATACGACACTAACACCAAGCATGTACAGCAAGAGAGATAAAATTATCGCAACTAAGAGAAGTTACATCTCGCTCAGGCTAATTTTAGGACTAGGGTATATAATCAGCGTAGCCTGCTATGTTCAAAAAGCAGCGTGTCAAATACTTTCATTGTTGTTGAACTGAGCACGTCTCCGTTTACGACTGCGTGCTCTTCACTACGTTCTTGATCGTTGTTGCAGTATTAGCCAAAGTCGGACAGTTTTACATTTAAATCAACCTTTGCGCACGTTGCCGTCTTTTTCAGGTTCACTTTTGTGGCCCTCGCTTGCCTTTTCGACCGCTTTGGTCTGCTGGAGATGTTTGTCGTACCGATACAGGCAGAGTTGAGAAAGCTCAGCATACCGTTGAAGATAGCGCAAGCGCACTATACCGCGAATACTATACATAATCTCTGCGTGTTTGTTTATTGTCAAAGATATCGTTGTCGGTAATCCGCGACCGTAAAGACAAAAGGGAAATAATGACATGCGCTGCAGCTGATAGTTTGCCATTTTAGTAATATTTCAGGAATTTCCCGGTACGATGTGACCCAACACTCTTCGTCAAAAGAAAGGCCACGTGTCACAGGGGTTCGAAATCTGAAATAAATAATCGCTTAAATTGACCTTTGAACCTGCGTCGCATCGTTTAGTGAGGTTATCCGACGTTATCATCGCTTGGTTGGGTCGTATTGTCACGATTGATGATGTGGGACGTATCGATTCGAAGGGTAGTGCTATGCGGCAATAAGACCAAACTAAGCGGTGATCACGTGGGGTAATCTATTTAGCATATGCCCATTACTGTTTACATAATTACACTCCGTCATAATTAAAATAAAGTATGATTTTGCCAAAGTGTTGATGGTACTGTGGTTTTGTAATTGTGGGCTATACTTGGTGCATTGATACCGCCGTTGATTACAGCAGCTGGTCAATTTCATCAAGCGGCTGCGTTACAATCCGTGACAAATTACGTCCACTCCTTCTGATGTCGTGATTCTTGATATATCATATTCTAAAACACTTGTTTTGACATTTTCAATTTGAAATTTCGATAATCTAAGTCGTGACAATGCCCAAGTCCTCAAACGTTCACAGTGAATAAAACAGAAGGCAGATGCACGACATCCTTCTTTTTATATACTTCAATACAACGGCACCAGACTTTCAATCAAATAAGTCAAAACGTCTTTTTAGCGTGACCAATCACGTCCAGGTGATGTGTCATCTTTCAGCTATTCTGGGCTATCATCGTGCCAACTATATCATTGGGCACATTGCTTTTATTCCTTCTGGCCTATACAAATTTAATATTCGATAAGGTACACTTCTTGCATGTGAGTTTGACCCAGAGTTTGACCCACAGCACCCTCTATCGTTAGTTTGATGGAAACAGGGCAGAATATACAGGGCAATCATCATTGCTAAAAAGGTTTTGCTAGAGAGTGAGATTGTTTAATGTTTCTTGTACCGTGGACGAAACCGACAATTCTCCGCGATGTGTCAATATCTTCGCGCTGTGTAAAAATCTCCGCGCTGTGGGAAATTTATCTCCGCGCTGTGTAATCTCCCCGATGGAGGGAAAACCGATAAAGGGAAACCTAAGTCTAGGGAGTGTCACCATTTATCCCTTCTAAAATCCACCTTAAATAAAATGCAGCTCAAATTTGCCACATGTTTGCACCCGCCAGCGACTGCGGCACGACGAAGGAGACGTTGAAGTAGACGATATTTACGAAATAAACTCGAAATCCCATGGGCGCGAAAGGGCTCATGGGAGGAGCGTGCGTGATGTCATAGGCGATACATGAGCGTGTGTGACAGTAAAAAAACAGAGGATAAAATCTGCAACAAGTTAAAAAAAATACAGTAAAATACTGACCGACCAGCGGGAAATAAAACACTTGCAAAGCACAGAGAATAAAAACGCAGACGGTTCGAGAGCGACACTGACGAAGGGTCGCACCCGAAACGTCTGCGTTTTTATCTCTGTGCTTTGCAAGTGCTTTATTTCCCGCTGGTCGGTCAGTATTTACTGTATTTGTTTTAACTTGTTGCAGTTTTTATCCTCTGCGTTTTAGCAAGTATTATCTCTCGCTGGTCGACCTAATTTTTTTCTATATTATTTTCACTTGCTGCAGTTTTAGCCCTCTTTTGAGTCCTTTGTAATTTTTATCGTGTGTGACAGCTTACCGTAGCATTGGAGTCTATGACTGTCTAGTATAGTTCTGTATGTTACAACTTTTTAATGCTCAGTAGAATGAAGAATGAATTAAGTGCAGTTGGGTGCAAAAACGACTAAAGGAAGAACAAAAACGGTGTTAGTTTTTACCGTTTTCCCACAGAGCAGCTCCTTCGAAGACAGTGGCTAAAGAAAGTCCGGCGAGTCGGAGGTAATAGGGCCTAAAATGTTAAAAACTGTCAAGATACTAAGTTATGTTCTGCACCTTTCAAAGGTCTGCGAAATCGCCGATATAAACCGATAAATATGGGCAATTTCGGGACTACACCTCAGCCTAGAACGACCTCTTGCCTATCGTTTCTTGGCACGCTGAGAAATAGCTGATATTTACCCTATAAATATCGGCAATTCCGAGACTCTAATATCGATACCAAACGATCATACTAGATTTCCTTGCACTGTGTCTCGACACGCCGAGTCTTCAAAATCACCAATATTAACCCGATAAATATAGGCGATTTCGGACTTTAACTCTAATACCAGACGATACTTTGTCAAATCGAGGGTAAATATCCAATGTATATCGGAGATTTAACCACCTAAGGGAGCATTCGGCCGTACCCCTTAGTAGACAGACACCCGTCGTACTGACATTTGTTTAGCAGTGCTGTTTCGTTTATGAGTGTTTTCTTTCGCTGTTTTCGCATTCTGATAGCTAGCAAGCATATAAAAACTCTTGAAACTAACACCGACCGCACAACAACTCCGTGGATACATACAGCTACCCTGTATCCCGCACACGAGTAAGCGGGTGCTGCCCCCCGGGGTGCTGCTAATGAAAGCCGGTCAACAGCTGCGACCGGCCGCCCGTGCTGGGTGATCTCATTACCGTGCTCGAGCTTGACTGGTACATTTTAGTTTTTTAAAAATCTTGATGGTCGTAATGTGACATTCATAAAATAATTTGTATATATATGACATCTTTAACAATTTGAAAAAATGAAAGATTAAAGTTGGTGCTGTAGCAAAGCCTTTTTTACAACATAATTGCCATGTATTCTGCCCTGTTTCCCACAAATTAACGATAGAGGGCGCTTTGGGTCAAACTCTGGGTCAAACCAGGGTCAAACTCACATGCAAGAAGTGTACCTTATCGAATATTAAATTTGTATAGGCCAGAAGGAATAAAAGCAATGTGCCCAATGATATAGTTGGCACGATGATAGCCCAGAACAGCTGAAAGATGACACATCACCTGGACGTGATTGGTCACGCTAAAACGACGTTTTGACTTATTTGATTTAAAGTCTGGTGCCGTTGTATTTATATATATATAAAGAAGGATGTCTTGCATCTTCCTTCTGTTTTATTCACTGTGAACGTTTGAGGACTGGGGCATTGTCACGACTCAGATCATCAAAATTTCAAATCGAAAATGTCAAAACAAGTGTTTTAGAATATGATATATCAAGAATCACGACATCAGAAGGAGTGGACGTAATTTGTCACGGATTGTTACCGTACCACATGTCATGCCCTGAGATGTATTTATCGAAGTAAATCATTTTAATGGAACCCACTTATCCCTACTATTGGAAAAGACGCACGCCGACATTATCAAAACCTGAAATCAATTTGAACTAATTGTCAAAATACACCAAACATGGCTATGCAGGGGAGATACAGCGCGTAAAAGATCGGATCAGCATGATAATGCATTCGAAATCGTACACTAAAAAGTTGATATTTTCCTACAGTCAAGCAGTCATAAACGTTGTTAGATTTGCATTGCTCTTTCGCTGTGATATAAAGTGACATTGAAGTGTTTAATGTGCATTTCGACACACTCAATGCAATAAAGAGTTTGACCGTCAGACCGAAAACAAATGATTTGCTGCTCTCTGTGCGGACCGGCTAGCAACAAGCTATCGACCTTATCACATGCACATGCCAAGTTTGTCATCGTTTTAAAAAAATACGGAATTTGTCCTCTGATCATTCTACGTCTTGTCAGTTCGCGTCTATGTCATTAATGATGGTGTGTTAGAACATTTTTGTGTACACCAGATGTAAACGTCAACGTACATATGTACCATGGGGGTTCACAGGGGGATTTATATCCGTCAGCACCTCACCACCGGTGAGACTTTCGATGCTTGAGAGTACTTTCATGTGTTAGACATCGTTTTTTTTTTCGTTTCTTTGACAAAGGGGTTAAAGGCTTTCTGACAAACCAGTTCAATATGAACCATAATGGGGAACAGTTATTTCCGACGTCGACCATCCTTCGAATTTAATTGGATTTCTTCAAATTTTGCAGTCACAGGGGAGGATATCATCTAATGGAATAGCCTATTGGGTCCCCTTTGTGATGGAGCTACACAAAGCAGGATTGTTAAACATCTGAAACACAAACAGCTGCTGAAGTAGTTGGAAATCCTGCAAGCTACATTAAAAACAAACAACAACAATCATTAACATGAATTTCAGACAAAAATTTATTGCAATTTACAAGAAATGAAACAGTTATTGTTGCAACATAATTAAATCTACTACTTACAAGAGTATACTCGCTAAAATGATATTCTTATGAATGCTACGTATAAAATCATATTGAGAACATAATTTGATGTTATAAAGTTTATCTCATGCATCTGATGAAAAATTACTGGCTGTTTCACTGGGATATCCCCTGCACACTAAAGACCACTTATAATTGCCAGCACAGCTTTGTCAAGCCAGAAGTACTCTACAAATTGACATGTTCCTTTCACGCATATGATGTATCAAAGTTTGAAACCCTAGATAACTAAGCAAACCGAGCACAACACTGTCTCTTTCCATGCTGCAGACTATAACACCTTCAAGTAACAACACAAACTGCTTGCTCCTTCATAGACGAGCACACTTAAACAGGGCTGCTGCTTTGCATTTCTTCGTCAGAAAGTAAGTTTTCCAGCATCCTGGAATATAAAAGATGTAAACATTCAAAGTTTAAGGTACAAGATTAGCTCCTTGTAAAGCAATCAGTGCCCAGCTACTAGTAAAATAAGGGCAAGACCTAGAAACTGGTATGTTTATGGAATTTGTACAAGTATATTGGAATGTTCAATGCTAGCATTATAAATTACAGTCATGTTCTTAAACAAATATTTGACTGCAGGAACACAATTATCAAGTCTTTCTTGGTGCACCAATAATCTGACAGGGCAAGTCTCTTAGCATGACAAAAATAGCTCTTGCAAGTTATTGTCAATGCCATAGGCCTTGCCGCATCAGTGCACTGGCAAGAAGTGTGTAAAAATATGGTTTGAATGTCATGATAATGAATTTCAATTCCAGAATATCAAAATGAATTTATTAGAAGGCAAAATATATTAGAGTCACAGTGCAATGTCCTTTTGAGACTTGCAAAGAAGTCGGAAAGACCTTTGAGAAAGCATTTTATCACTCTGGCTATGCAACAGTCATCATTGATGATATACTTCACATGTATTGTGTACTTTGAAATATTTAAATGAGGCTCCATTAACTGTAACTTTTGGCTTCTTCTTCAGTATTTCAGTACTGTTTATATCGTACTACAAAATTAAAGCTAATCAATCTGCCGCACTGAATGCAGGTATGGTTGCGCATCGTCATCGCTGTTATGAATGTAGTGATGTGGTGTACAATTATGCATGGTGACTGTCATGACAATGCCTTGAAAACAGGACGATAATTTTAAAGTGCTTGCATGGTTTGAACTTAAACCATGCTCACAAAGTTGCATTTGTGGTTGGCTTAAAGATGAGCCAATGAATTTATCGGTATATAAACAAACCAACGATGATAATGGCTAAAATTTAAACCAATAAACTTTATTGTGATTGGCTTAAATAGAAGCCATTCGGCTTAAATTTATGCCATGACGGGCTTGATAATAAGCCACCTATATATTGGTATGAATACACGCCATTTATACTCTGTGTGGGGGCGTGACTTCAAACCACAAAAATCTTAGTGGATTTTGGGCAAACCGAAATATTTCAAACATATACAACCGGTTCACCCGCAAGCCACATACAAACCAAGTGGTTATATTTAAATCCAGAAGAATTTGCAGTGTAATGAGAAGGCCAGCGCAATTGAAAAGTTTAACAGAATATTGAAAGGACTGGTGTAGAAATATTTTCTCTACAAAGAAACATGTCAGAAGACCGTCATGTTATCTGACTTACTTGAAAACTACAATAGTACTAAGCATAAAATAATATATAAAAAGGTGTGACGAATAGAATGACCACAAAGTATTTTGAGTATTTTACGTACACAATCTGGCCAGTGGGGGAAGAAAGCTGAAGCTGCTGGCAAGGTCCATATAACAAGTACAAATACATGTCCAAGAAAGGTAGCTTACGAAAGAACAGTCGAAGGAAAACGTCATACATACATCCTAAAGTACTTTATAAAATACCTGCATTTAAAATGAATATTAAAAACTGTGTTGCTATGGTAGACATTCGAGCACATCCACTGATAGAAAAGATTTGAAAAGATGGCCGATTATATTGAAATGACAGGTACCACAAATTGACGTA
Organism: Ptychodera flava; assembly: GCF_041260155.1. Lineage (NCBI taxonomy): Eukaryota > Metazoa > Hemichordata > Enteropneusta > Ptychoderidae > Ptychodera > Ptychodera flava. The sequence continues at coordinate 5,502,413 of NW_027248278.1, forward strand.
ATCATAAGCTGATTGTAAGGTTGAATATGGGAATTGACATAACGGAGGGTATATTCATTTCGTCTGCAGTCATTTATCAAATTCAAGCAGCGCCAGCCCTGATTATTTTGGCTCCGATTCCTGCCATAGTCATCGGAATAGTGCAGAATCTCCTCATAATAGACAAGCAGCTGTTAACTCTGACACGTTCGCGCGCAGCTGTAGGAGACGATAGCGCCGAAAGTATAAAGGATATATTTCAACGAGCCCTGAAACTATAAAAGCAAGAATAATATACTCACTAATGGAACTTTATATGTACCAGTTTGGCTTAAAAGGTTACACACCTGACACCTCTTTAGTATCTTATGCTAGAAATGGAGTCAGAAAAATAATAGTTTTCTCAGAAGAGCTTATACGTCTGATGTGGAATCTCTAAAAAATTTTCATTCTCATGAGGTGCACTGTATATGACTGGTCATACTCATGTAGCATGTAAAGCTGCACTCGATTTTATGGTGGTCCTGTCCCGGAGTAGCAGTGTCAGCTGCCAAGGATTCGTATAGTCCACCTCAAAGTGCAAGGTGTTAGTCTTGCTTGCGAATATCCTTGGCAACAATCCAGCTTGGAACAATCAAACATATTTTTATGTTTGTGTCAGGCTAGGCATCCTAGACATCTGGTCCGCACAAGGAAGAGTGTCACAAAGTATGTGATAATCCTAGATCAGGCAACTGTAGTGATGGAACTTTTTCTTTTCTGAGATAATTCTGATGTAATGATATTTACAGAAAACATCGATGATCTTGTCATACATGCTACCGTACTTCAGTTTGTTGAAGTTCTTCTCAAATATGTTATTGACTTTGGTCAGCATTCCAGTGTTAAGCTTGATATTGACCAAACTATGTCATTTTCTTAAATTTAAGTGCCTGCTGTATCCAGGCACACTCAAGCAAAGGCTTGATCATCATGCTAAAGGTCTTGTAATGTACTGCATGATGTTTTATACTCAAGACAGTAGTAATCAAGTGATTCCGGCCATGAAAATCAGTCTTAGTGACAATGAATAGAATATCGGCATGATATTCATGACACTATTCTGGGGAGTCAATATTCACTTCAGTGAATACCAGTATGGAAGTGGCCAGTTCCTACTACCTGGCCCATTTGCTTAGGCAATCGTTTCAATGATATATTACATTTCATTTCATTATTCCATGATATGATATCATAGGCGATCGGCTTGGATTTTGCCCCGCCATGCAAGCTATTTGAATCAAGTTATCGAAGGTTGTTGGGTGTTCACGTCTGAGTACAAATCTATGTGAATAGTGCCAATCTAGTTCATTGGATCTCCATACAGTTGATAAGTGTCTGTCCCTTAAGAATCATTTCATTCTTGCTACGGTTTCATAGTCTCTATATGTTAACTTATGGTTGTTCTTTTATATGCTTGTCTAATTACTGCCAAAATGTATTAAGGGGAGAAATAATTATTTAGTCCTAATTTAGATGATGACTACATCAGTGGCATAAGGCGAACTAAAGACTACTTGAGGTGAAGTCGACACTAGCATTAGCTCCGTCATGGGCGCAGCCAATCAAAACAGTACTCTACCAAAGAAGGAAAAGCATTAGACTTTTGTTTCGGTAGAAATGAAATTAGGAGAGCTCAATCATCAAAAGTAAATAACGACACAAATGCACCAAACGGACACCACAGAAGCGGATATTACATCAGCTACCATGCCAGAGATGTCAGCGCTATGAAAAGAAGTGGATCGGAGATGGTACAATGCTTATTATGTATTATTGATATATTACATGTAGTCGCACTGCATGAAGACCCAATTACTGTATTAACATGCATTATTGCCTGTATTTTATCTGATCAGTGCGTATACAGATGAATTCAGTCAAGAATGCATTGCTTGTATTCAGTAAGCCTATATCATATGGATTGATGTGAATTCACGTGTATTATTTTATAATACAGGGAACTCATTAGTGTGAATTTATCTAGATTATTGCGTTTTGATGTAGTGTCGTCTTTAGTCTGACTGGAATTGGTTTGTAAATTATGCAATGGCAAAGGGACATGTTTACCCATTGTCTTGGACGCCACCCACTCCGCCAATGACTGCAGGGCGGGCAATCTATGATATGGAATAATTTTTTGTCAATCACTTCTTTTCCCGTTGATATTTATGAAAGAAATGTATATTATTGTAAACACACTTTATGATTGATCAATATTGACCACCTCGACAAAGGCCTATTCCATGGCTTTGAAAAGATTAACACGACAGAATTCGGAACTCAGGTAAAACACCTCTGAATAGGAGACTTAAACTGGCAGTGTCATTGCCGAGAGCCTTGCAATGAAAGAGCAGCACACAAAAACCTTTCCTCCTTTGGAATCGGCAGTGAGAGTAAAGACTCTATTCCATGTCTGATTTAGGAGTCTGGCCAGTGAACAACCACAGAAGCTGGTATGAGTCCATTAGATGAATCTTGGTTTTTACATAGTGTTGCTCTCACCATATTAGGACATATGATCTTTGGACCAATTGGCACAGAGGCTGAGGCGTAGGTGAATTGATGGTTAATTAGCGCAGTCCTTCAACGGCATCAGTATGTACTTCAACACCGAATGTTTGAATTTTACATGAGCATTGGCATCCAAAAAGTACACAAAGCACCTTACGCCTGAGCGGTTCACGGTACGGAATGACTGGCACGTGGTTACGACATTAACCCATTTTCAGCAATCCTTATCATTCAAGGCAAGTAAATCATCAAGTCCAAGAAGCATTACCAAAAAACAAATCCTGACCAAAAACTAGTTCAATCTCAAACTAGCGTGTATCCGGAATGGGTAAGCGTACCCTGCTGGCATACTACACCAATTGAGATTGAACAAAAGTGACAAAGTAATTGTACGGTAATCAAGCTAGCTGCCAAATAACTGTTGTGAGTAAAAGCCAGGAATAGAAACAACGTGCACACTGCTCCTGAAAATTAATCTTTATCTTTTTGCACATATAATAGACCTCTTCTCCAACATAGTCTTTTGTGAATGTCTTAGGAATAGCCTCACTGGTTAGGCGCTGTCTGATTCACTTATGAAAGTTTGCTATTCACAATATGTTTTGGTACGCTGCCACTGTGACAATTAGTAGCGGCTGTTTATTCCAAACGGCTGTCAATCATAAAATGGCGTGCAGAATGTGCTACACATAGGAAAATACAGTTATTTCTCTAACATCTTAAGCAATTGGTATTAGTGATGTAATGTATAGAGAGAGAGAGAGAGAGAGAGGAGAGAAGAGAGAGAAGAGAGAGAGGGGGGGGGTGGTGGTTAGACTGTCAGATAGAGAGTTCATTTATGTTCCTATGAAAGCCCATAAGGGACATTTTATTGTGAGAAAAAAATATTATCTCTTGCGCACGAGATGGTATCGTCTGTGGGCTCGTGAGATTATCTGATGTGCTTTCTCGTGGCCAAGAGATTCTCGTGTGCACGTATGATATTATCTGGTGTGCACGTGATAGTATCTCGGGGCCACTAGATAGTATCGAGTGCGCACGTGATAGGAAGATTCTTTTGTACATGTGACAGTATAATGTATCATTCGTTGGCCGTATTGGTTTCTTCTATGTTTCTTTAGCATTGACAGCAAACTTTAAAGCAATATTGAACTTTATTTATATCTTGTTTATCATCTGACTGAGCGGTTTAATCTGCCTTTATGCTAAACAAAGTAAAGACAGCAAACAATGGGAACTGTAGATTTTGCATTAGTTTATTTTTGCCAGAACAAATCAATTGTTGATAATTGCATCTCATCAAGCTTGCATCTCAGACAGTTCAATTCATTCATCAGGTCACTCTTTGCCGATTTGAAGGTTAAACATCTTTCTTGTTCTCCGTTTGCAATTTGTCCAATGAGTAGCAATCACCCATAGTGCTTAAGAATGATTCTACTGAAGGAATATCATCCCCTTGATCATTTTTAAAGAGAATTTGGTTTTAAACTCTTTTTTATCCAGGCATTTAATTCAAAACAAAACTATTTCATTTGCATCTGGTTTCCGAAAAAATCATCGATGTGATACATGTTTTATTTCATGATGAAGCTATCCTTTCTGACTCAGTTGACATTGTATGAGCAATCCCTTTTAACGACAAAGTTGCCGATATCGATGTCAGATTTTTAAATGAAACTATACTTCCGTCCTTTATGGCAATACACGTTATTCATATCGAATGTGTGACATGAGAGAAATCACCGATGTCACATTTATCCCGAAAACGTACCTTTTGACCAATATTATACCTTAGGAGGATTTGCAAGTTGCAATAAGTGTTTTATGAGCTTCGAATCAGTTGATAAGAAAAATGTCAGCCTGAAAAATCATCAGTAGACTCTACTATCGCAAAGGCATAGTATTCTGCCTGTCAACATTTAATGTTTTCCTCACTGGTTTCATCAAAATTACCCAACAACATGATCTCTATGTTCACAAGGAACATTTTTTCGGATTAGTTCAAAAGCATGTCTGTCATCAAATTCACCTAGTAGATGGAAAGGAGAGTGCTGTGACACCTACTGTGACAGTTTCTATGGTGGCCGATACTGACTGACACATATGAGATACTATTTGGTACGCACAAGATATATCTGATGTGCACCACATAGTATCTCGTGTGCACCAGATAGTATCTGGTGCCTGGTGCGCATCAGATGGTATCTCATGCGCACTACAAAGTATCAGGTGTGAACCAGATAGTATCTGGTGCATATTAAACACCTATTGCCTGGTTATGTGGGCTATAGCGCCCGTCTATTATCCCGAGGGGCCGTGTGTTACTAGAAACACATCGCTATTCCCTGAGGCCGTAGGCCGAGGGGTATATTGATGTGTTTCTGGTAACACACTGCCGCGAGGGGTAATAGACAAGCACTATAGCCCGAATAAAGACCAGGCTATAGGTGTTTTATAACACACCACATGCTCATGTTGTATTGTTATATAATTTTTAATGTGTTTTGATATTTTGTACAACAACAATCCATTGTTTACTGGGCGATGTTCCCACAGCGGTTTCAGTTGTACGTGGTACCACTTTCTTTCAAAAAATATTCTAAGCATACCTAGCGACATCCTTAGTTGCACTTTAATCTTTTCCGTCAATGAGCTGTTCAAGTTCCTACGCTTTTGGAATGTTGGAAAATGCTGAAAAAAACTGTTTTAGAGAATATGTCGTCACCTATCCCGGACGCACATCATGTTCTAGTCACCTGCCATTGTTGCAAAGCTGCAGACGACACTACGGTCACGTGACCGGGCACTTTTCCAAATTTGGTCTGAACTATTTCCCGAGGGAAATAGCTTTTAAAAAAATACCCTCTGACGTCACTTTTGTAGATCTAGTGGGGACTAGACGTATCTATTTCTTGTCACATGACGTATTCTGGCCAATCGCGACATGGAATGAGCATGTGGCGTGTTATAATAGATACTATCTGGTGCGCACTGGAATTCTCGCGCACACAAGATAGTATCTGGTACGTACCAGATAGTATCTCGTGCGCATTTGTTACTATCTAGTGCCAACCAGACACTATCACATGCGCAGGAGATACTATCACGTGCGCACAGGATAGTTTGTCGTGCGCACCAGATAGTATCTCGTGCGCACTTGATAGTATCTCATACGCATATGATAGTGTCTGGTGCGCACAACATAGTATCTAGTGCGCACCAGATAGTTTCTCGTGTGTACCAGATAATATCTGGTGCGCACAAGATACTATCAAGTACCAGATATTGTCATGTTACTATCATACTTGTCTGAACAAAATTTTATAATGGTATTTTTGCCTTCTGAATAGTTAAATCTTGTTCAGCTAATACCTTGCGTTTACAAGAAAGTTTGCTGTATACAAAATATACTATCTGGTGATGGCAAGATACAACTAGAGCTTCAGAGTTACAACCGGATGTGTATCATTACATCCTTCTATCTATTCACACACGTGGAAAGAACCAAGTGTATCATATGTTTTCACTTTACAAGAAGACAAATTAAGCATCACAGTGAGGTGCTTGAAACATCGATTAACTATTTTAAAAGGTGTTAAAATCGATGGGAAAACTTGTTGTTTGTGCTCTTGTAACATGTGATAAGAAGCTGTTGTTCTTTAAAGGATGTACATGTAGTACCTTTTTTCTGTAATGATTTGGATTGACAAGTGATATGATCGTCTCGCAACGTCTTTGAACTTCATGCGTACCAATATTCCATAGAAAGACCTGCAGTTGTGAATACAGCATTGATGGAAACGAGAGCTCTGAAGTTGTTGTATCAGAATACACAGACGATTTATTTTTACACTGTAGATACTATGTTTCAAAACGAATCCAACATCTCCGCGCACCGTCCAGTACGGACTGGTAGATAAAAAGAAGAATGTCTTTCAAAACTATAAACACACATAGGAGATGAAGAACAATTAACTTCATTTGCTCTTTTGAGATATCAAGTGCAAATATGCTTAACACCGGTGTACCTTGACACACAACAACGTCAACAAGTGTAACTCTGAAGAAGGTAGTCTGTGTAGGCCCTCCTACTGCCAAACCGTTGGTTTAAATAAAGAAATCTTCCTTGAAGATGGAAACAGTGGCTCACTAGACTGACTCTCTTGTTAATACCATACAGAAGTTATACTTACGGTTTTTGTAGAGATTCCTCTTTTGCTTTATTCTTGTTCAAGGAGTACAGGCATCGTATTTCAGTAAATATGTTTGATATTTTACTTAGAGGGATAGTTTGGTTTGGAGTACAAATATAGCTCATAAATCGGAAATTTATTTTTTATTTTTTATTTATTTTTATTTAATGAAACGGACGTTACACCGACAAATTTGTCCGCAGCAGTTGATACATGAGGAGTGTTACGCATGACAATTTACATCTTGTAAACAGAGTAGGATGGTTTATTTTCGTCATAAATATGTAAAAGAGCCTCACTTCAGTAATTAATTGTCCCCTTGAATATACATGTAATAATGAGACAAAGTTATATCACTAAAATACATTATACCGAAAGTGGAGGTGCATTGTCATCACAAAAATGAAACGGACAATGATATGGACATATTAGGCATAACATTGAACATAATAGGGATTGATGAGAATAAAATCATTTTTCAACCATCGCTGAAAATGAAGTGGCATGCGTTCCCAATGCTGTACATTAAAAGTACAGCTGTATTACAATGACCATCGAACAGCAGCCTGGTCAGAATGTACAGTTTTGTTACAAAATGAAGATTACACGATATCAGACCCAGCATCCCAATCCCAATCCTAATCTGCTCCGTGTGCTGTTACCTTGAAGTGGTGGAGGAGCTTGCGTGTCTCAAGGACCCTGTGGGTTATATCGAGGGTGACAAAGTCACCAGCAGGTCCAACTATGTCGAGCAGGTCACGGGAAAGAGACCAGACAAAATTCAGCACCTTGTCCTCCAAGTTGGGGGTTAGGCATGGGGTTAACAACCCCATCCTACGAAAACTTACTTGTTACGGAAACGACCACAAATTCTGAAACTATCGCTAAGGACCCTAGAGTAGATTCGAGCCAAATAGTCGGCAGTATGACTGTCCATGATGAAAGCCTACACCAGGAAGTCACGGACATGACAGACAGTCTCCTTGGGCCCAAATCTTACATCCACCTTGGAGCATGGAATGTCCGCACCATGTTTGACCCGTCAAGAACAGCTCAGGTCATCAGGGAGATGGAACAGTACAGACTGGACATTCTGGGGATCAGCAACACTCGATAGACAGGCTCCGGACGGCAGATGACATGCGACAGTTCACTGATCTTGCACTCTGGACACAATAGTCAGCACATCCGTGGAGTAGCCCTCATTGTCACTTGGGAGAGGGTTAACACCTTGTTGGAGTGGGAACTGCTGAGTTAAAGGCTGATCGGAGCACGCTTCAATTCAAAGTACTGCAAACTCTCCATCTTGCAGTGCTACGCACAAATGAAGTTGACGAGGAAGATAAAGCGGGTGGTACGATGAACTACAACAAGCAGTCTCTAGGATTCCTCGTCATGACCTGCTGCTGATCATGGAGGATCTAAACGCCAAAGTCGGGAATGAAAACACTGACTGCGAGAGGGCTACGAGGAGATACGGCTGTGGTGTGATAATGACAATGGTGAACGTCTGGTTGACTTCTGCCTGAAAAACAACTGTGTCTTTGGCAGTACCATCTTCCCACACAGTAGCATTCATATTCTCACCTGGACATCCCCTGACGGCATCACTATAAACCAGATCGACCACATCTTGATCAATGGGCAGTAGCGCAGGTCCCTAAAAGATATCCGAGTTTATCGAGGGGCTGATGCCAACAGTGACCACTACCTGGTTAAAGCAACCATCAGGCTGAAACTCAGAAGAGCACCCAAGCAGAACCAGTCACAAAAACATCTTGATGTTAGCAAACTGAAGTGTGCCAATACCACCAAAGAGTTCGCATTTGAACTGAGGAACCGTTTTACTGTACTGACAGAGGATGATGGGGACCCTAGCATTAAAACCAAATGGGAAGCCATCAAGCCCACTTATGTGGAGGCAGCCAGCATCGTTGGAGGCTACAGAGAGAGAAAGAAAAAGGAATGGATAACACCTTGGACCTGGAAGAAGATTGAGGAGCGTAGACAACTACAAGCCAGGAAGTTGAGCACGAAGTCACCTAGACTCCAGGGGCAGGCCCAGAGAGCCTATAAAGCAAAGAACAAGGTGGTGAAAAAGAGCGCCAGGGAAGACAAGCGAGCCTTCATTGAGAGGTTAGCAGGTGAAGCTGAGCACGCTGATGCTGTAGGACAGATAAGTGCTGTGTGGCAAGAAGAACAGCCAATCTGCCCATGTCAGAAGTAAAGATGGTAACATCCTTACGACTGCGAGTGAGCAGGCAGCAAGATGGGTACAACACTTTCGTGAAGTGCTCAACCAGCCTAAACCAGACGATCCTGCAAACCCTTTACCAGCTGAGGATATCCTTGACATTGACATCAGCCCTCCAACTGAAGGGGAAGTCAGGCATGCCATAAAAGTCATGAAAAGTGGGAAAGCTGCAGGCATCGATTGCATCCATGCCGAGATGCTGAAAGCTGATCTTGGTACCTCAACCAATGTGCTAACCAACCTCTTCAGAAACTTCAGGGAGAAAGACGAAATACCGACTGACTGGAGCAAAGGCCTCATTGTCAAGGTCCCAAAGAAAGGCAACCTCCAAGTCTGTGACAACTGGCGAAGCATCACCTTATTCTCAGTCCCTTCAAAGGGCTTTTGTAGGATTTTCCTTAACAGGATAGATGCAGTCGTTGACTCCAAGCTGAGACAGGAGCAGGCAGGATTCAAGAGGGGACGAGGATGCATAGATCAGATCTTTGCCCTTCGAAACATCATAGAGCAGTGCATTGAGTGGAGTGGAACACCCCACTGTGCATCAACTTCAACGAGTTTCAGAGGGCATTTGACAGTGTGCACCGAGACACCCTATGGAAAATTGTTCCATCATATGGTGTACCGCCTAAGATGGTTATACTCATGGGGCATTTTTACCACCAGTTCGAGTGCAGCATCATCGTAGATGGCAAGCTTTCAGAATGGTTTGCTGTGGAGTCAGGTGTACGGCAGGGATGCATCATCTCACCCATCCTCTTCTTGCTTGTCATCGACTGGATCATGCGCAGGACAATAGCAGACAGACCCCGAGACACCCAGTGGACACCTTTTTCCCAACTGGAAGATCTCGACTTAGCCGATGATGTTGCTGCCCTCGCCACTAGGCAGGGCAATTTTGCCAAACAAGTAGGCTTGAAAATCAACGCCTATTAGACCCAGTTTATGTGCATCAATGCCACACCAGATGCACCATTCATGGTGGACGGAGCACCAATTGACTTCATCGAGGAGTTTACTTACCTGAGTAGCCTTGTTGCCAAAGACAACGCAGCACAGAAAGACATCAAGGCAAGACTTGGGATGGCCAGGGGCGCTTTTCCAGTACTCCAACCAGTTTTAAGATCCAACCAGTACAGCATCAGACTGAAGGTTAGACTTTAGAAAACCATGGTCAAGCCAGTCCTACTGTACGGGGTGGAGTGCTTGAGAGTCACTAAAAGTGATATGAACAAGATCAATACCTTCCACAATGGGTGCTTGCGACGGATCTGCCACATCTTCTGGCCAAACAAGATTTAAAACGAAGAAATCTGTAAGATGACAAGACTGAGAGCCTGGTGATCGAGATCTAACACTGCAAGCTCAGATGGCTTGGTCCCGTCCTCAGAATGAGCATAGATCGCGAGCCAAAGACTGCCTTATATGAACTCCACCTTGGAAGAGAAGGCAGGGTCGGCCTAAAACCACCTGGTGCCACATGCTGATGGCTGAGTTGAAGGAGATTGGTCAGACCTGGAGCGAGGCACAACATGCAGCCAAGGATAGAGTAAGGTAGAGGCAACTTGTCAGCGCCTTATGTCCCACCCGTTCCAAATTCCGTACATTAAAAGTGCAGCTGTATTACACTGACCATCGAACATCAGCCTGGTCGGAATGTATAGTTTTGTTACAAAATGAAGATTACGCAATATCAGACCCGGCATCCCTTACAAATATCATAACAGTGTTATGAATATTTTTCTCATTCCAAATTGATGAGACGATATTAACAGTAACAACCAACACTACACAATGTGAGACACATTTTACAAAAGCTAATAGCTGTGCAGCACGACTAATAATGTAATGACAGCCCTTTCGCAAGACACATTTTCTTCGTTAAGAGGACAGGATATCGACTAAATGTAAAGCCTGTATAAATAAATGGAAAGGTATCAGTAAGAAAGGATGTCAAATTGGCAAATGTGTTCAAGCATCGTACATTTACGCAAACATGATGGTTGTGTCAACCATGTCAGACCTGAGGTAGTGTTTTGGTTTGTAATTAATAATTCAGTTTGAAACAATAAAAAATACAAATTTTAACCATAACCTGCTTGCCATCTTTAGCATACAGATTATCAAGGCGTATAGCATAACAAATCATCCAAGTGATAAACGAGAGGTAGAATAAAGTTCAATATTTGCTTCATAATTTGTTTACAAATGCACAAGAAACATAAAAAGAATACCGATATAGCCAATGAATGACTTGTTAGAAATGTGGGCACCTTAGCAAGGCAATAAAAGATTCGATAACTCTCTTGTGCGCACGAATTACTATCTGGTGCACATGTGATAATATCTAGTGCGTACGTGATTCTATCACATGCGCACTAGAAAGTATCTCGTGCACACTAGATAATAACACGTGCACCAGATAGTACCTCATGCGCAGATTGTATCTTGTAGGCACCAGATACTATCTGGTGCACACCAGAGAGTTTTTCATGCGCACAAGAAACTTCCTCTCTCGTGCGCAACAGGTAGTACCACGTGCGCATGAAATATTACCTCGTCGCCACAATGAACTATCTCGAGCGCATAAAGTGGTCCCTGACGTCAAAGTGGTACCTATGCTAAATGTACGGTAAGATAGGGGTAAACTCAAGTGTGACCACACCTACTGCATAATGGACGCTTTAGTAGTCACAGGGACAGTTTTGATGCAATTTTAGCTGCTATTTCATACCTAAAGTTGGAAAAAATGTATAAAATCAGGGCTGAGCACTGAATTAACAATTGGAGGGCTAGTGACTACACAGACACAGACACAGACACAGACACAGACACACAGACACACAGACACATATATATATATATATATATATATATATATATATATATATATATATATTTGTGTGGTGTGTCATATCGACATTTGGAAATCGTTCTGATCGCTGCTCTTAAATGCATGTTGGATAGGAATATAATTTGCAGCAGTACTGTGGCTTATCGATTGCGCTCAGATAGTATCTCTTGCGCACCAGATGGTATCTTCTTGGGACCAGATACAAGTGCGCACCAGATAGTATCCCTTGCGCACTAGAAACTTCTTATCTCGTGCACACCAGAAATATTATCTCGTGGCCAGAAGGAAACTATCTCGTGCGCACAAGATACTATCATGTGACAACGAGAAAATGTTCTGTGTGCACGAAATAATATCCGGTGTGTATGAAATACTATCTGATGCGCACGAGATACTATCTAATTATTTTCGTCTTTCAAAAATGTCCCTCATAGGCTTTCATAATGTTCAGGGTCATACATCGTATTCAAATCTATGGCCAAACTCTCTGCAGAACATAACAAACACAATCTCTCATTAAATCATAGAAATGGCGTAAACGCTTAAATATAGATTATCACCTTTACGGAAAAATCCCACGAGTTCGCAACAGCAGGTGTTGATAAAATAAATAAGACAAGTCATGCGAATGTTTCCGGTCATTCCTGTATTGAAAAGCTTTTATCCTTTACTGTTGCTAATCATGAATCAATATAAATAACATTTCCAATCTTAACCCCTGGCGAGACACCAAGGGCTGGGCCCTATATGATATTATGCAAATGAGCTGTTCGTTGACTTTACACTGCTCAATGCTTCATGGGACAATTGGATACATATCAAATTAAGATGTATAGCACGTTTCATCAATTTTAATGCTGTAATTTTTTAATAATATCACTAATTATAAAGTTCATAAAATATGCAAATGAACTATTATCAACTTGACACTGCTTATTGTTTCATACCACAATTAGATATTTATCAGATCAATATCTGTAGCAGGTTTTACTAAATTTTGTGCCGTGATTTTAGAGTTATATACCTAATTAAAAAGTTCATTAAATATGTAAATAAACCATTAATGAACTTCACACAACTAAATGCTTTACAACACAGTCAGATATCTGTCGGATAAGTATCTGCAGCAAATTTAATCAAATTTAATGTATTTATTTAGAAGTTTTATGTTATATGCAAATGAGCTGTTTATTAACTTGACATTGCCCATTGTTTTTCAGTACAATTATATATATATATATATATATATATATATATATATATATATATATATATATATATATATATATATATATAATCTATAACTGTAGCAGGTTTCACCGAATTGGACGCCGTAATTTAAAAATTATATACCTAATCATAAAAGTTCATTATATGTGCAAATTAACCATAAATTAACTTCAAACTACTTAATACTTTACACCACAGCTTGATATATGTCAGATCAGTATCTGCAGCAGAATTCATAATTTTTTTATGAAGTAATTTTGGAGTTATGTGGAGTTATATGGCCACTTACACAACTTTCTTAAATAAGCAAATTTATTTATTAACTTGACACTTGCCAATGTTTCTAAGTACAATCAGAATAATGTTTGTTGCATGTATCTGCAAATTTGGTGCAGTTATTTCAGAGTTATATCACTAATTACAAAAGTTCATTAAATATGCAAATGAGAAGATAATTGACATGACACCCACAATATCATCATAACGTTCTGAGATTTTCTTCCATGAAAAGTTTCATAAAATTTTGTGCAGTATATCGTGATATATGTCGACACTGTCATTACTGTCTCCATGGGGAAGCCATAATATGAAAAAATGATATGTCATAACTTCATTAATGTGCAAGCCACACTAACCAAAATCTAATTAGTTCTTGCAATTAGCATATGGTACCTGTCTACCGAATCTGATTTGAATCTATTGAGGCGTATTTGATTTATCGTGTACACAGACAGACAGACGACAGACAGACAGACAGACACGGACAACAGATAGACATTGCTATGATATTCGCTCACTTGTGTGAACACGTGAGCTAATGATTCGCATTTGCATTCTGTTAGGATGAATTTTTAAAACGAGCTTTTATTTTTGATTTCAGAGGATATTTTTCTCGTGAGTGAAGACCATAAGCTCGCTTCAGGTATTTTTTATATCGATTCAGGAGACACTCGGAATATAACTTTACTACACGACCAGGAAGCAATTACAGACGTTGAAGTATATAGTAACGGAATACTTGTTGCTCTAGACCAAACGGGCAAGATGAAACTAAGGATCAATGATCAATGGTCAAATGCAATACCTTCATCTTGTTGCATGATTGGTATTGCTGTGATGGAAGGCGGTGGGTTGCTTGGAGTTGGAAATACTCATATGATACATATTTGGTCAGGCAACATGTCATCCTGGGGCAAAGTGATTCCAGCCAGTGGTAGTATCATGAAAATAACATTCGACATTGGAAAAACAAATTTATTTGGCCTTACACGAGGAGGTCGTGACATTGTTTATGCAATATTTAGCGAAAAATTCTGGTCCGAATCCATTATTCACCTTCATTATGCGTCCAGAGCAAATGACGTCATCAGCTTTGCCTCCGACACACTTCATCTTTTGTATAACCGTAGTGGTTATATCGGAATAGCCCATGCATCAGATTATCATTACGGAAGAATGGATTCTCAAGGTAATAATTTATACCGAATCCATTTTAGATAAACACGTATTTTTTTGGAAACTTTATCGTTGATTACTAGGAAATATTCTTAGAAAACATCAAATAAGTCGAATTTCTTAGCCAACAAAACATCATCTTATAGAATCGCACATCCTAAAACAATATCGTTGATTGCCAAGTGTGATCTAATTAGTAAGTCCAACACATATGACACCAGCAAATAGTGACATTCACCATTAAACCTTTATTACATAAAAAGGCTAGCTCAAGTGTAATTTGGCTACTTAATCTCTCATTACCATATATAATTCGTAACGGACTCGATATGTGATTTGACAACTGTTCAGTTTTCCTTATTGCCTATGTATGAGGGTGTAAATTAAACATCGGATGAATTTAATAAATTACTTGTCTACGCGTACATTGCAACAGGAACACTATAAATACATGAAAATGTCGTACAAATCGTACAAGATGACAGCTCGAAATTATTGAAAATATTACGCCTTCAATGTGCCATTGGCATAATAAGGATACCATTAGGAATATCGTTTCGGCAAAATGAAAATTAAATATTATTTTAGAGGCACAGTATCCATGCCGACGTGAATTGAGGCTTCAAACATATTTTGCCATACTATACAGATCAATGATGTTTTCAACTGAAAACGTCCCTGGCGTAAAACCTTTTTTTAAAATACAGCCTCCAACGTTTTGTGTACTCGCTGATTTCCATCAATCTTAATATTTTTACTACGGTATAGAAAAGTTTTTTTTTGTATGACCATAAATTTTCGAAGCAACAGCAAGATTTTCTAAAAGAGCACCACAGTGCTACTGCTAACACAACGACTAGCCCTCAGACATCGTACCCATTACCATTTTTATTATCCCTCATAACCGACAGCAAGTAACACTAAGTGGGCTGAAACCAACACAACAGCTGCAGGAGAAGTACAGGAAAACACAAATGCACGAATTGAAGAACAAGGTATATCCTATTAATTTATATTGTTGTAGTGGTGAACAGATGTAGGTGTGTGTTTTTGCTCTATAGTATATACAGTGCATACCATATTAGGCTATACTAGGAATATATGTCACGTGACTACAGATTCCGTACAACCAACTCGTTATCAGGAATATCAAGAATAAAATCCGAGGTCTCCTTCAGACTATTATAAGTACAAAAACCTTGCATTATATATAAATATAAAAAAAATACAGGAAATATTCTTAAGGTGGAGCTGCATGTTGCCACCACTGTTTTGGTCAAAGCCATGTTTCTCATCAAAGGTCAAGGAAACCCCCTAATACTATATGGTTTCAAAAAGCAGAGACTCTAAATTTTAGTAAGGTACCAATAATTTACTCAAAGGATGTAGTAGTTGTATATTTTAGGGTAAAAAACCTCAATTTTGGTATTAAAGTGGCACTCCCATTTTGTAACATTTTTAAAGCACATTTTATTTAATACCAACGGTCGATATTTGACTTGGCGACTGCGCGCGGATCGCAAGATATCGATAAAAACATGTCCTCAAAAAAGTAAAAGTTTGAATTCCGGTGGCCCACCTACATTCAGCTTCCGAACATCGAACGTTCGGCACTAGGGCCATTCTCAACTATGCTATGAAGTACGAGTCTATGCTTACGCTGCTGTATGCCAAAGTACCACTCGCGTCGGTGATCGGTCATGCCCCCTGGGGGAAAGCCGAGTCTCACTGACTCTAAGACAAAAGGGAAAACAAAGTTTGATTCCACCAGAATTCGCATAGGTGACTAGCACAGTTACGTGCGCTTAACACATAGCGGCCGCCGAGTGGCATGCATAGACGCATACCAAACTTGGCGTAGTTTGTGGCAGACGACAAAATGTAGTCATCAGAGGCGGCTAATATTTGACACGTAAAAACTGATGTTTATGTGGTATTGGTTAAAAATATAGTACAACTGATTTAGAATAATGAAAACGACAAAAACTAAGGAGAAGTTTTATAAAACTTACCTGAGGTAATCAGCATAATGCTGTATATAAAGCTTTGCAGTGGGAAGTAAATTAATTGCGTCGTTCGAACTTATTGAAGACTTCCTATAATTAAATATCGTCAATCAGCACAACAACAAACCTTCGGGGGATTTCGGGTCAAAAACAGAAACGATCGTAAAATTTCGGGATGTGAAAAATACGCTCGGGAAATGACATGTTTTTATCGATATCTCGCGATCCGCGCGCAGTCGCCAAGTCAAACAAAAAACGTGTCTTAAAATGTTACCGAGGGGAGTGCCTCTTTAAGTATAGAAATTAATTTAAGTCAAAATCGACCTTTTTTTCTGAAATGTAATATTTCACTTGCAAAAAGAGTGTATGTATAAAAAAACTACTATTTCATTTGGTATTATCTATCCTCATTCTAAAATGGCAAGGGTTTAAAAGACTTGCACTAAAAAAATTGATTCAAATCATGATAAGCAAAATTAAAATGTCTCTTCCACAAAATGCAAGAACTTTATTGCCAAACAAAATAGCCGTGTTTTTAAATAGCATTTAAAGAATGTGCAAATTTCAGAAACTTTAACCCTGCAACAGTGGAGTTAAATTCTTTGAAAATTCCGAAATTAGGAGGAAAAGGAAGCCAGGAAATCGAGTGTTTTGCATACATTTTACACAAATTAACACTTCTTTATCACGCATGTTTCGACTGTTTGACAAGCTGCAAGGGGAACCCAACCAATATTTTTATCTTCGGTTAGTAAATTAATTAAAATTGAATAAATATTTGAAACAAAGTGGTTTTTGAGCAAAATGAATATGCTGCTTTTGGTGCAGCGCCCCCATAATAAATAAATAAATAAATCAGTAAATAAATAAATAAATAATAAATAAATAAATAAATAAATAAATAAAGATAGATAGATAGATAGATAGATAGATAGATAGATAGATAGAGAGATAGATAGATAGATAGATGGATAGATAGATGGATAGATAGATAGATAGATAGATAGATAGATAGATAGATAGATAGATAGATAGATAGATAGATAGATAGATAGATAGATAGATAGATAGATAACACGATTGACCACTTATTGGCCGTTTTGTCAATGATGTCGGGCCTATGTCGCAGGTTGTCGGCTGTTAGTCTTTACATGTGTCTGTAATAATTTTATTTCTGAATGCGTGTGTAATTGATTTGTGTCGTCAATATCTCGCAAATGTCTCCTTAAAATCTCAAGTAATTAGGTAAAAAATCTTCCAAAGTGATACTAGATATGATCAGGTTTTGGGTTTCATAATATTGCATAAATTTATTTTTGAAGTATTATTTCAACTTGTTTTTCGCTCATTTGTATGGAAAGGGAGGACCCACTAAATTATGAGAAGTGGGGCACAATGGACTTGGACAAATAGTAGTGTGTAGCTGTGACTAATGATTTCAACTAATGTGTTTTTTCGAATGAGCTATTGTGGTACTAATATTTGTGATTCTCTCTGTATGTATGTATTTTTTCCTGTCTGTCTTTTTAGGTTTTATGACGATTATACTGTTCGTTTGTATTTGTCATGAAGTTTCTCATTACAGAAATATACCTTGATTGACCAGACCACAGATAACATACCGTGCTATATCAATTGATGTTATATTAGTGCAACTGGTTTAGCATTGTTACACAAGCTGATAACTTGTAATCGTATTTAAGAAACTATCCAAATTAGGAATATATATCAGTGTAGACTTCATCAAAGTTGGCAATATATGCATGTACATTGAAGATACTATTATATGACATTCATGAATGTCATCTGGCAGTTTTACATTTGCACCCTGGTAATTTGGATATTAAATGCCTTTACCAATTACGGAAATGAAGGAATGGAGGACAAATGTAATAAACGTTTATGAAAATTGCTTTTTTGATGATTGGATTACGTTGAGTAGTGAAAGACATTGAGCTTTTTGATGTCACCTAATTTGCACATTAAGCTACCTTTACCAATTAGTGAAATTTGAGTGGGAAGGCTCAGCCAAAGTTGACAAAACTTTGATCGGATACTGTTATGATAGAAGTTAACAATATTTTGCAATTTCACATCAGCTATGAGTATTTGTATATTTAGATATTAAAGTGGAACTCCCACTTGGTAACATTTTTAAAACACATTTTTAATGCCAACAGTCGATATTTGACGTGGTGACTGCGAGCGGATCGTGAGATATCGGTAAAAAACATGTTCTCAAAAAAGTAAAATTTGAATTCCGGTGGCCCACCTAAATTAAGCTTTCGATCATCGAACATTCTGCACTGGGGCCATTGTCAACTGTGCTAGGGCGTACAAGTCTACGCTGACGCTGCTGTAAGCTTTAGTACCACTCACGTCGGTAATCGGTCATGCCCAATAGGAGAAAGCCAAGTCTCACTGACTCAGCAAAAAAACACGAAAAAGAAAGTTTGCTGTTTCCCCCAGAATTCGCATAATTGACTTGTATAGCAGCTGGGAAAACTATCAGGAGCGCCACGGCATTCTTACCCATTGATAATCAATGCATCGATGGTCTGTGACTCGATTCTGGTCGCACACAGATTAACACTTTCTAAAGTAAAATTGTCTAAATATGTAGAGTACATTTGACTTCAAAAAAACCCCAACATTTCATCACGGAAACACCCTGGATAATAGCGGTCGGCACAGCTAAGTACAACACATCTTTTTCCTTGCTAAGAACGTACTGCACGGATAACCGACTCGAGTCGACAATGCAATACAATACAGTGGCAATGGACATTGACAGAATATCAGCATTTTGTAGCTGAATATGGCAGGAGATGATATCAGTGATATAAATCTGAACTGTACATTTTCTTGCATATTCAAATTGGAAACATTTTATGAAACAGAACTTAGTTTCGACCGACAGGCTGTCTCAGCACTGGCAGACGACAAAATGTAGTCATCAGAGGCGGCTAATATTTTAAACGTAAAAAACTGATATCTATGTGGTATTGGTTAAACATATAATACAACTGATTGAGAATAATGAAAACGACAAAAACTAAGGAGAAGTTTTAAAAATAACTTACCTGAGGTTAAGGCATAATGCTGTATATAAAGTCTTCGCAGTGGGAGGTACATTCATTGCGTCGCTCGAACCTATTATGTACTCCCTAGATATCGTCAATCAGCACTACAACAAACCTTCGGGGAATTTCGGGTCATAATCAGAAACAATCGTAAAACTTCGGGATGTGAAAAATACACTCGGGAAATGACATGCTTTCATCGATATCTCGCGATCCACGCGCAGTCGCCACGTCAAATATTCACGGTTGGCATGAAAAGATGTGTTTTTAAATGTTACCAAGTGGGAGTACCACTTTAAAGAGGCAAATGTCATGTATAATTTGTTATCTCATGTAAAGGTCTAGATATAATTAGATTTATGTGGATTTGTTAACAGTTGACAGTTAACAATTATTTTCATAATTATGAACGTTTACATTTGGCTATATCTCAAGAAGCACTTCATCAAGTTTCATGAGACTATGCAGGTACCTAAAATGTTAAACGGTGTAACTACAGAAAGTTTATTTCACGTTGTTTACAGATGTTAAGTTCATTTGCGTGTTAATTGAATTTTTGTGATTCGGCTCCATATCAGCACTGAGTGACATTATCTTGATCGGACCTGCAATGTGTATTGATCATATTTGGATGTATTTATTATGCAAATTTTATGAGCATGATGGTCTAGTTATTATCTCATTGTATATATTTAACGAATTTCTGTAATTTGGCTACAAATCAAAAGCGAACGAACACATTTTACTGTAGCGCTACTTTTAATTGGTCATACTTGAGTCCAGACATGTTGTAAGGTCGATGATCTTAACACTCTGCTTATGAATTCACTTGAACAGTAATTAGGCTATGTATCATTCCAAAGTGTATGCTGTTGACTTGAACTTTAACATTTATTGGTCCCACTTAGACCTTGGTAATTTGAGAGTTTTTTGAATGCAAAGTTCTTCTTACAAGCTAAATTGAATAATTAACGACTTTGTCTGTTTAGGCTCCATATCAATACTGAGTGCACTAATCGTGACATTACCTCTGCTTTATTTTAATTATACTTAGTATGTAGTTATGTTTAAAATTTATAAAAAGGAGATTCTTATTTCCAGCTCATATGCTTATCCATTAATTTCTGTGATTAGATTATGTATCAATGTCAAGTGCACCGATTTAAATTCGACCTTTGCCATTTGTTGACCATGTCTAGTGTTAGTTTTAGTAAATGTTATAGTATGACATTTTCATTCATGGCTTACTTGCATATTGAACAAGTCATTGACAATGACATAGTCCCCACTTGTAATAGGAGTATTAGTCTTGATGGGGCGGGACATGTGGTCATTAAGAAGTATAACTGGAGTGTATATGTTCAGATCTATGGACACATAGGTCTATGTCATTGTTCCCAATTTGAAATTGGCATGTCTAAGTTATGGTTCTAAATCGGGAAAAAAGATCAGCTGTATTGGCCAGCCAAGAAATATATATGCGCATAATAAATGAGGTACAAGATGTGACATCTTAAGGTCTATTATCCTATGAAATTGAAGCGTAAAGAACTTGTCATTACTGAGTTATGCATATATATGCGTAATTTAGGTCAAAGGTCATCAAGGTCACGTTTTGAAAAATTTGCTAATTAATCCATATATGCAAAAATTAAGACCTCTAGCTCTATTGGCTTGCCAACAATTATACATGGGCATAATTAACGAGGTAAAGCATGTGTTGTCATAAGATCTCCCATCCTACTAAATATATAAAGGACATAGCACTTGAGGTTACCTGTTTATTGACATAATCGCGTATTTTAGGTAAAAGGTTATCGATGTCACATGACATTTTGTCAAAAAATATCTATCCTATAGTCTATCCCTATATACCAAAAATCATACATCTGGCTCTATTGGCTCGCTCAAAATTAGATATGCACATAATTAATGTGGTAATACGGCTAGTTTTCAATCGGGTTCGAACCCACAACATACGGCATCAGTCGCCTAGCGGAGAGGCCACGGAGAGAACCGCTGGCGTCCTAAGATGTCCCATCATACCAAATATGAACGGTGCAGCACTTGTGGTTACTGAGTTATGGACAAATATGTATATTTGAGGTCAAAGGTCATTGAGGTCACGTGACATTTGTCAAAAAAATTGTATTGCTAAGTTATTCCTATATACCAAAAATCAGATCTCTAGCTCTATTGGCTCACTCAAAATTAGATATGTGCATAATTAATGAGGTACAATATGTGGCGTCATATCTCATCACACCAAATATGAAGACTTATAACAACAACAGTACCAGCAACAACAGCAGCAGCAGCAGCAGCAGCAACAACAACAACAACAATAACAACAATAATAATAATAATAATAATAATAATAATAATAACATCCATCTTTCTGCAGGAAACTCATTTATGTTGGCTGATGAATCACAAGGATCAGGAAGTGGTAATAACGAAGTAACTGGATATGACAAAAGAGATGCAGGTATGCATATATAATATATATATATATATATATATATATATATATATATATATATATTATTTCAGATTAAGCAACTTTCTGCCTACCGCATGTAATTTTCACCCCTCTGTTGTAATGTTGTCCCCTTTTGTGTATATTTACAGTTCCCACCCCTCAGTTGCAATGTTCTTGCCCTCCGTTTACTAGTGTGCACGAGTATTTATTCCATTCAGTGGTACCTCCAGTTTCGTTTGTATTTGTGTTGTTGTAAAGCTTGATGAAGGTACGCTAGTCGCTCCGAAACGTCGCTATTTTATTGCTACTCGGGATTGGAAGCAGGACGGACTTTGAACTATCCAACTCTACAAGTCATCAGATTGTATATATATATATATATATATATTATATATATATATATAATATATATATATATATATATATATATATATATTTGGTGAAACGCCCATGTTGCAAAATCATAGAAATGCAGTTGATGGTCAGTCAGTCAGAACAGAACAGAACAGTTATGTTTATTTTTTTTTTCGTTTATCGCGCGATTAATAAATATTGCAAAAGGAAAATGCAATGTGGGCGTGTCCCCACACCCTCTCCAGTCGACTCTTTTCGGCTTTCCGAAGTTTGCCCGTATCTTATGACACTGATAACGGGAAGTAAGTGTTTCACACGAAGTAAGCTCCCCATGGGGAGTAAGCTTAAATTCAAGGGTTTCGGCTTCAATAATTGGTATCATACTCTCAGTGTTCACGCTAACGCTCGCAACACTTGCAAAATGCGATAAATGAATAATTGAATGCGGCGAAAATTCTATCAAAACGATTCTCCACGATTGCAAATATATATCATTACGTGATTTTCGGTTTCGCCAGCCAAAGCTAAATGTTTTGTCGATTGATCGGAGCAGCTAGCCGTCAGGCGGCGGAAAATCGCCGCCTAAAAGCAGGACGATCGCTGGGCGAAATATGCACAGATCGCTTGTTTTACCCTTTGTATATACGATAAGGCAATAAATCTTCCCAAAATTGAAAAGAAAACGTAACAAACGCGATGAACGGTGCTAATAGATAACATACTCTATTATCGCTAAGTTACTTCCGGGTCTCAATCGAGGTCTCATTCTTGTCCTGCCATGTCCGAGAAGTTCGATTCCCGGCTGGTTTTGACCAGTACAACAAAAAAGTATACTCATACTTATACTAATAAAATGCAAAACTACAAAGTACTCTTGGTGTCCAAAGATCTGCATTACATATACTCATGATCTGCATTGATATACGCTACGCATATCAACGTTTTGGAATTTTAAGTTAAAGTTGGTGGACAATGACAGTTTGTGCACATTTATTTGCATTCCAAGGCCACCGGCCCATATGCAAAGGGTTACATTACTTAATTTAAATATAACATACAGAAACACCATACAAACAGGTGTCAGAAAGAGTAATTAATCTTAAACTTGTAGTACAAACAGTCTTCATTCTGAGATTGAAAGCTTTGAAAACAAAATAACACAATTGGAGTAAAATCTTTTGGTTTGACGAATTCAAAAGGTTGATAAATTTACAAAAAGTTGGCTGATTTATCGCATCTCGTGGTAAATATTGCTTTCGTAGCATATCATAAAATGGGCAAATTGGCAGAAAATGGTGTTCGTCTTCTACATCACCCAAATTACACAACGTACAGACCCTCTCTGTGAGGTCAATATTTTGCCGTCTTCCAGTTTCTATAGCTAATGGAAGGACTGCACAACGAAAACAGGCAAAAACCTGAACAATTTTCCAATGGCAATCCAATGAAAGATATTTTTCTGGCTCAAGTAAGGTTTTGAATTGGCTATAGCCACGCAACTTTGGCTTTTCCATAACTTTAGCTTTCCACTGTTGTCGAAGCATGTCTGATACTCGGAGATTAAAATCAGCTAAAAACACAGATTTGTTACCGATTTCCTGAGCTAGCCATGCATAGCCAAAACCATAAGAAAATAAGATGTGTTTAATAGATGCCACCCAAGTATGTCTACCCATGATGTCTAGATTGTAAAGCATTTTGTATGCCTGTTTTGGAAGCCGATCTGAAGGCATTTCCAAAAGCTTAATCCAGTAACTAATACAACGCTTTAAAGTATGGCAAAAGACGGGGAGGCGACCACATTCTCCAGTTACGGTTTCATTACAAGCATGATTTGGCAAACCCAAAAATTTTCGACACCACTTTCTGTGGACTTTCTCTAGCATATCATAATATTGAAAACCCCATATTTCTGATCCATAACAAAGTATTGGTAAAATCATTGTGTCAAAAACTTTTTTTTGACGTTTTGGAATGTTCCATATATAAAGATATACGTCACGTATGCACTCAATATTGTGCTCCATACACGTCAATATACGTAAATATGCTGAACGTATGTATCAAGCATTTTGTCCAGTGAACTAGTCAAAGAGTCCGTCTATCTGTCTGTATAAACTTACTTTCTATACATACTTAACTTTTTCTTACGATGTCTTATCATAGGGTACCAAGGTCAATGTACAAGGTGTCCTGTGCTTTGTGCACTTCCTAATAAATTTTATGTGGTCATGTCTTTTGACACATGACGGCAACCACTTTTTTAACCATTCAGAACTATAGAAAACCTAAATAGTAATTTCACTGGAAAAAAACGCTGAAACCTTTGAAAAATCCTTGAACTTTAAAAGCTCTGAAAACTTGGAAATTATCCAGACTCTATTTAACAAGAATCTCAGTAGAACACTGTCAGCTTTTTTCAATGAAAAAAGCTGCTTCTTTACTCTTTTCATTTTACTCTTTAAATTATTACTGTTCAAAATTTTCTGTGTGTAAAATTAATCAAATCTACAGTTTTACTTGCTTTTCAATCTTATTGACTAGTTAAGTTTCACCAATTTTTACTATTTGTCTGTCGAGATAGTAGAAAGAGACAATTAAGCTTAAGTGACATAAAAACAAGACGATTGCTGGTCCACTACCACAATTACTTAACCTGGTATTTTTTTTTCCAATGGATCTAAACCTTTCACTGGTTTCTTCTTCCTGACAAAACAATTTTATTTTAGACACTGACACCTGTCTACTTGTACAATTCCCGTCATAGCATTTTTAATAATTGTAGTTTTAAAACCAAAATATTTTCGCTGCTTTCTAAAACGCTTTGGAGAATGACTTGTCTCTGTCTCTAGCTTTGACTTTTCACAGTAATGCTGATTTTCTGTGTTGACTTTGCTTACATCATCTTCGATGAAATCGGACAACTGATCAATGCTATCTACCACTACATCTCCTGTTCAATCAACTACATCAGAACTAGTTTCACCAATTCGCTCTGAAGTACTTACTTTACTTTCTGTTCTGATTACTTTGTAGCTTTACTTCCTGAATGATTACGGAAAATATCCTCCTCTTTCTTGATTTTTCAACTCGTTCAATAGCCTCTGGTTTTCCAATCTGTTGTCTTTGTTCAACAGGTGTTTGATCAACTTTATGAAGCCAAGAAGTTAGGTTTTCTCGTTGGTATTGCTTTAACTTCTCAAAATGAATTACTTTACTCTTGCTTCGAAGGGAGCATTGGACAAGAAACTCAACATCTGAGATCTTATCAATTATCAAATAAGGATCCTCATATGCCAACTGTAATTTTGGAGAAAAATCCTAAAGAGGTCTTTCATCTTTAACCCAGACAAATTCACCAACATTGGACCCATGATTTGCAGCAAATCTGTCACAATGCCGTTTTGTCTGCGTATGATAGTTAGTAGTTACTCTCTAGAACATTCATGCACATCTTGTAGTATCTTTTTAATTCTGTGACATAACCGGACCCATGAGAAACTCACTCCCTGCAGTTATATCTGTGTTAACGGACACATCCAATGGTAAGTGTATTTCTCCGCCCAACATCAAAAGATTTGGGGGCTGCAATATTGATAGGAGTACGCATTAGCGATATGCGAACGTACATGTAGCTAGACTGATATTTTCATCCCATTCTGATTGGTGTTTTATTGGGCCAATGTAAACGTTCATGTAACTGACTATCGACAATTTGTATCTCTCAACAACATTATCTAACATTGGGTATCTTGGGATAGCCACACCCAGTAGGGCTGCGTTCACAAAACATTGGTGGGAAATTAATGAACATTTAATAACATTTTAATGTCATCCAATCGTTCAAATGTTAGTAATAATTAAACAAGATCTAGAACTATTTTATCTGATTTTATTATTTTTGTCTCGAAATAATCGAAAATTATATGCATTTTCGTGAAAAACCAAACAAGTACGCCAGGTCTCGGAGCTTTTTTCAATATTTCTGTGCAGTAAATCAAATACAGTTTCTTGCTGTCTCCCTACAGCATGCTGAAACACACAACATTCAATTTGTCACAAAAGCATGCATATATAACTATTGGTGATAATTGAATTAGAGTCCAGGCTGAAAGTATTTTGTCAATGATACAAATGCAGGGTACAAACCGGCTGTGTTGGCAAGCTGAATACTGTACAGTTCAACACGCTGGAGGGAGTAGGACAAAAATGCAGCTGTATAAACCGAATAAAACTTTCGTCAAAATTGTCTAAGTTAATACAGCTACTGCCCCGTTACTGCCCATGGGTAGTGTTACTGTTATTGCATACCAGCAGTGACAGTGATAGCTTTGACTCTGATGTAGGCCTAGTTTAAGAAGAGACTGGATCATATGACTTTCATGACAGTAAAACACACTTCTCCACAAGAAGATAAGGCCAGACAGCAACACACAGAAGACAAGGTGACGTGACGGTTACCAGTGATTTTTGAATTGTGGCATATGAAAGTAATCAAATATTAGAAAAAGGTCAGGTCATAATGCTTGACTTAATACAATTGTACGAAAAAAAGTCACAGTTTTTCTCAAACCACTTAAATCAATCTATAAGGGCAATTATTTCAAGTCCATGCCAGTAATGAAATTTTCAAATCTCATCGTACAATAACACAAAAGTAAAAAGTTTGTACAGTAGACTTTGATTACATGAAAAATGTGTGACTAAATGGAATTATTAATTCTGCTATAATTACACGCAAAATTCCTGACATCAAACGTCTTATCGATGGTATATTTTCACCTTTCGGTATTGTCAATTTTGTAAAACATAAGTAGCATCTATGTAAATATGTCTTATACTTCAAAAATAATATTTTTCGGTAGGTCATTGTGCTCAGTATTTCACAATGTGGCAAAATGTATCCAGGAATAAACAGTTTGCATACTCTTTTATGATTGTCATTTTGTGTGCTCTTCATTTCGTGCCATTGACCTTGACAGAGTTGGATAAACTCAAGTCGGCTTATATGGATAAATCCAAACAGTCCACTGATGCCTTTAAAAATGAATCAATTTAAGAACTTGCCGTAGGAATCTGTCTCTCCAAACTGCTGATAAGAGGCAATGTTGAACATCTGCGAGCAGAACTACGCAATACATGTTAATTTTCTCTGTGTACATTGCTAATAAAAATGTTGCTATGTGACAGTTCTTTTTGGATGGGGACTTGAAAAATTTTGACCATATAGAAGGGGGACTTAAAATGGTTAGCGAGATTAAGGGAGATCTGAAAAAATGGATTTTTGTCGCGAATCATTCAGACCCAACCCCTCACCCTCTTGTGTATACGGAGCCTTAGTGCATTCTACAAACGGTGTGTTATCTGACTTACTTGTAACTCCTCTTTCGAAGCGAATTTAAAGGGGTGCAAGTAGTTAGTGTTGTCCTTCTAATCTGACAGGTTTTGTTTCATTTACAACATCGCTTTCTGTATGAATTGTTTCCGACATTTCCTTGATGTAGCATTGCAAAATATTCTTGTTGCTTTGCCTTGTTGATTGCTAAATGTTCACAGCTATATTCTATATCATGACATGTTTGCAGTGCTTAAAACATACTTTACAATAATGTGACAATTTTTAATGTTGCACCCTTTTAATGGAACATCCTTTCAAAATGAACTACGGTGATTAAATATTTTAGATAAGAATCTAAACTTTATCTTGTCTCTACATGTTATACATATTTAAACAGGAGTTTTAGGATTATGCACACTTTTCGGCAAAAGTTTCCGGGCAATGTGATTGTTCTTCACAGATTCGAATGAAACATACTGTTTTGATTTGACTAGGAAAAGTTTTAAAAACCAGCTCATCTTTTTCCAATGAATAAAAATGATGTTGAATTTGCCTTTGGTTTAATATAGGGCTACATTGACAAACTCCTCTGGAGGGGGGAAGGCGGGAGATTTAAAAAAAATCATACTTTTTCAAATTCCCCATAAGAAACTTGCAATGTGTTGAAGTCTCCCTTCTAAATTTCTATAATTTTGAAGTCCCCACCCACAAACAAAGGCAAAATATATTGGTTCGTCCGTCAATATCGGATCAGGGTGCACGAGAATCCATAAGGTAAACTATTAACATCTTCCCCACTAAAAACAAGCTATATGTCGAGATTTATATTTTGGGATAGATAATTCATGTAAATGTACTTCGCACGATATGGCAGGTCAAAAGTGAAAGTGTGTACAAACAATTTAATTTTGGATTTCATTAATGATGTTGATACACTGTACATGGTAGTCTATTGAACTATGAACGCATATTTTGCAAAATAAACGTTTTATAACTGATGTAAATGTACCTGATTAGCAAGGAGTGTTCACAAGTGTACATGTATTGTGTACAGAAATTTTAATTTTGGAATTTCGCCGACAGCGTTGATACACTGTACATGGGAGTCTTTGACAAAACTGTTCATAATTTTTTCACAATATAAAGTTTGCAATATTTGTGCATGTATGGACCCTGGACAATTGACAGAATTGTACTCAATTAGAAGAGGGTAAGTGCAAATGTGTGCAAGAAAATATATTTCCGAACTTCGCCGAAAATGTTGATCCACTCTACACAGGAGTGTATGACAAATCTGTGAATTATTTTTTCCCAATATAAAACATGTAATACTTGATTAGAAGAGTGTGTTACAAGTGCATATGTGTACGATTAATTTGTTTTTGGAATTTTACTGAAAATGTCTACCCACTATGCATTGTAGTGTATGAGAAACTAGCTAAATCTGTGTATTTATAGACGTTTGATAATTTAATGACTAGAATATTCTTAAGAACTAGCTGCTAAATAATCAAATCTTTCGTCAAATAATAACAACCCTGGCAATCGAAGAACGGCAAAATGAAGAAGTGACAAAACTAGGAGATACCACCTATACTAACAATGACGCTGTCCCCGGCAATAAGGAAGACAAGCCAATCATAAGATAAAACAATTCCATAATGACTCTATTACCAAGAAGGACGACAATTATATTAATAATCAACAAGCTGCAAGCAGCGTTACCAGGGCCTTAGCGAGTCGCTAATATAGAAATAAGGGGTGACGCGCTGACCATTAACGTTTATTTATGGACAAGGGCGAGAGGAAAGCCAAAAATTAACGGGCGAGGCTAGCCGAGCCCGTTAATTTGGCTTTCTTCGAGCCCGCGCCCATAAATAAACGTTAATGGTCAGCGCGTCGCCCGTTATTTCCATTATATTATCAACGAACCTTAGAAAACCGTCAAAATTTGTGAAAATGTTCGGAGCGAACGACAACTGGGCCCCGGAACTGAGCAATACGCGACGCACTGTCACGCGCACTCTAAAATATTGACAAATCCAGAGATATTTTCAGAAAAAAAGTATCTCAACTTGGCCAACAAGTACTCCATTTTATTTTGTGATTGATTATGATTTACGTTTGAGCTGTAAAGTTACGATACTTTGAGTTGCTATTCTTATTCATATTCACGGGCATGTAAACAGACCATTACTGTGTATTTGTGGTCGGTCACGTTGTTCAGCTCGACAATCGAAATGCGACAGGCAGGGCATGGTAATATAATTCATAGTAAAGCAATTTTAGCCCAGTATGTTAGTTCTGAATACTTGGTCCATGCTGCTCCATAAGGAAAGAAGACCAATTAGTTCAGCCCTGTTTCTCAGTCTTTAATTAGTATGTACATTATTTCACAAGGTCTACTTCCTATTAAAGTGTTTTACAAGATAACGTACCTTATATCTTTAAATATACGACGCTTTATTTGCCAAGAAGCAGGACAACAGGTCAAGGGTAATCCGAAAATTTCGGGAAAATTTAGCGTAATACTGGTTATATAAAACAGCTATCAAGCTTCTAGCATTTGTAGTTGCTGAGATTCATGAAAGTATCTCAAAGGTCATCCACGGTCATCGATCTTTTCAAGAAAAAACATTTGTTTCCTTTAGGTCTTCGACCATCAAAACTGAACACGTATCTCTCGATGTTACTGAGCTACATGAAATAAGGTCAAGACCCATTGAAAGAGATATAAAATGCAAGATAGGATTTTGTATTTATTGTCTATTTGATGTGTTGGTTCTCATAAAGAAGAATTGTTAATGTTATTCGATGGTTATCGTTAATTTTTGTAAATTGTAATGTGGCTGCCAAACCATGCGACCGTTTTAAGTGCCTTTTAAAAACTCCAAATGCCCCGTTGCTGACGATATGAGCAAATGTTCAGTTCAAATGGCCCCTTGTTATTGGAAAAGAAGATTTTCCTATATAAAATTGGACCACCAAAAAAAACCTATATTGCGGCGAGGTTCACGTTATTGCTCTCAATTTTATTTGCATATTTCACTAGACAGTGTGGGAGCGTTCTAGATAAAGAATAAATAGATTTCACTAGTAGCCTAATAGGGGAAGACAGTTGTATACTTTTACAATTCAATATACCTGCTAAGGTCAATTTAAATGTAGGATATCGTATGAAAATAATGCGAAATTCGACAAATTTTGAAGATAACTTAATCCTTTAGGTGACGGCCAGTAATTCTTCCTCGTTCTATCCTTGAATTAATTCAGTTGAGTTTGTTTTACAATTATAAAGGAGACTCAAAACACCTTATCGAGGCGTCAGACAAAAAGTTGAATGAAGCTTCATTATTTCTCATTTGCACACTTATCAACGTTTGACTGCTTAAATTTAGAGTGCAAGGCCGCACATATCTACCGGCAATGCCAGGCATGTCTCTTACAGGGGGTTCATCAAAAATATAATACTTATCCAGGGACCCTATATAAAATCATGAATAATGGTGTCCACGCTTATTATGGGCTATTGTAGTTAATTGCTTGACTCATTTATGCATTCATTCGTATCTAAAAGTAAAATTAAACTTGCTAGTACTAAACTACCGGAAAACAGTCACAAGTTGATTTTCACGGGTGAAAATGGTCATGATGACACAGTTGTAGGGCAGCAAACAGGTAAAAATAAACCGTACATCGGTAGGTTTTGTTAATGACTTTGGATACAGCCGGAAAATATTTATGATACATATCCCTTGTCTTATTGTTGTTACTTGTAAAGAATCGGTTAATTGGAACAAGGTTTTTTGGACTACCGTCAATGCACAGTGGAATGCTCGACAGTCAAACCCAACAATAGTTAACCCAGGAGGCAACCTCTTTCCAGGACCGTCCTACGCCCATCCTCGAACCCATAACATATATCTGTTCAGTCATACTTCATTCATACATCCACTCCTTTTTCATCCTTCAGTGTATAGTTTATTCATTCTCTGACTTATTAATTAATTAATTAATTCATTCATTCATTAATTCATTCATTCATTCATTCTTGTAGGTAAATTCAAAGTTGCTGGTACAGAACTACCGGCGCACAATAACCAGTTAACTTTCAAGAGTGAAAATGGTCATGGTGACACTGATGTAGGGAAGCAAACAGGTAAAGATAAACCTCACATCGGTAGGTTTTGTTAATGACTTTGAATACAGCGGGAACACATTTATGTTAAAAATCCGGCCCCTTGTCTCTTATTGTTGTTACTTGTAAAGAATAGTTAATGGGAACAAGGGTTTTATGGTCCATAGTCAATGCACAGTGGAATGCTCGACAGTCAAAGCCAACAATAGTAAACCTAGGAGGCAACCTCTTTCCAGGACCGTCCTACGCCCTCCTCGAACCCATAACATATAGCTGTTCAGTCATACTTCATTCATACATCCACTCCTTTTTCATCCTTCAGTGTATAGTTTATTCATTCTCTGACTTATTAATTAATTAATTAATTCATTCATTCATTCATTCGTGTAGGCAAATTCAAAGTTGCTGGTACAGAACTACCGGAGGACAATAACCAGTTAACTTTCAAGAGTGAAAATGGTCATGGTGACACTGATGTAGGGAAGCAAACAGGTAAGATAAACCTCACATCGGTAGGTTTTGTAAATAACTTTGAATACAGCGGGAACACATTTATGTTAAAAATCCGGTCCCTTGTCTCTTATTGTTGTTACTTGTAAAGAATCGGTTAATGGAACAAGGGTTTTATGGTCTATAGTCAATGCACAGTGGAATGCTCGACAGTCAAAGCCAACAATAGTAAACCTAGGAGGCAACCTCTTTCCAGGACCGTCCTACGCCCTCCTCGAACCCATAACATATAGCTGTTCAGTCATACTTCATTCATACATCCACTCCTTTTTCATCCTTCAGTGTATAGTTTATTCATTCTCTGACTTATTAATTAATTAATTAATTCATTCATTCATTCATTCTTGTAGGTAAATTCAAAGTTGCTGGTACAGAACTACCGGCGCACAATAACCAGTTAACTTTCAAGAGTGAAAATGGTCATGGTGACACTGATGTAGGGAAGCAAACAGGTAAAGATAAACCTCACATCGGTAGGTTTTGTTAATGACTTTGAATACAGCGGGAACACATTTATGTTAAAAATCCGGCCCCTTGTCTCTTATTGTTGTTACTTGTAAAGAATCGGTTAATGGGAACAAGGGTTTTTGGACTACCGTCAATGCACAGTGGAATGCTCGACAGTCAAACCCAACAATAGTTAACCCAGGAGGCAACCTCTTTCCAGGACCGTCCTACGCCCATCCTCGAACCCATAACATATATCTGTTCAGTCATACTTCATTCATACATCCACTCCTTTTTCATCCTTCAGTGTATAGTTTATTCATTCTCTGACTTATTAATTAATTAATTAATTCATTCATTCATTCATTCTTGTAGGTAAATTCAAAGTTGCTGGTACAGAACTACCGGCGCACAATAACCAGTTAACTTTCAAGAGTGAAAATGGTCATGGTGACACTGATGTAGGGAAGCAAACAGGTAAAGATAAACCTCACATCGGT
Source organism: Ptychodera flava (assembly GCF_041260155.1). Classification (NCBI taxonomy): domain Eukaryota; kingdom Metazoa; phylum Hemichordata; class Enteropneusta; family Ptychoderidae; genus Ptychodera; species Ptychodera flava. The sequence continues at coordinate 5,535,789 of NW_027248278.1, forward strand.
AGGTTTTGTTAATGACTTTGAATACAGCGGGAACACATTTATGTTAAAAATCCGGCCCCTTGTCTCTTATTGTTGTTACTTGTAAAGAATAGTTAATGGGAACAAGGGTTTTATGGTCCATAGTCAATGCACAGTGGAATGCTCGACAGTCAAAGCCAACAATGGTGAACCTTGGAGGCAACCTCTTTCCAGGACCGTCCTACGCCCATCCCCGAACCCATAACATATAGCTGTTCAGTCATACTTCATTCAGACATCCACTCCTTTTTTATCCTTCAGTGTACAGTTTATTCATTCTCTGACTTATTCATTCATTTATCCATTCATTCGTGTAGGTAAATTCAAAGTTGGTGGTACAGAACTACCGGAGGACAATAACCAGTTAACTTTCAAGAGTGAAAATGGTCATGATGACACTGGTTTAGATAAGCAAACAGGTAAAGATAAACCTTACATTAGTAAGTTTTGTCAATCACTTTTATACAGCATGAACATATCTTATGATGCAAATTCTCTTGTTACCTGTAAAGAATTGGTTGATTGGAACGATGGTTTTGTTGACTAGGGTCTATGCACGTTTGAACACTCGAAGCCGAAGTAAGGATGGAAAATCTAGATGACATTCTTAAACTTGTCCGGGATTATCTCAGCATCGAACCGCTTCATTTAGACTACAATAAAACAAGTATTATTGTTCACGCAATTGAATTAATTTCTCTGCAGGAATCATTGCCTTATGATAAAATATTGATAACAACCGATTAAAATCTTGACACCAGTATACAAAATCAACCGCCAAACAAGGAGTCAAGCCTTGAGGCTTTGCAGGCATTACGTCCATAGTCAGACACATTTTGATTGCAACATTGTGCCTCAAAGACTCTTCATTCCACCAGGTAGACTTGACGGTCAAGCATTGAAAATCATATATCATTTGCATTTATTGTATGTAGCTTTTCTGATAGAAGAAGACTCACTGATTTCATCGTTTATCTACGTTATTTTAACTCGATACTAGATACTCAGGCAATAAAAAAACCATGATATGTCCATTTGGAAGAATGTCGGTCATGATATATATATATATATATATATATATATATATATATATATATATATAGATATTAGATAGATAGATAGATAGATAGATAGATAGAGAGATAGAGAGATAGATATTTTATATATCAATAACATGGTAAAGAAACTCCCTTCATACTGATTATTTAGGCCAAAGTATATGATATTTTCTTACGTATGATGTTTAGCTATAACTCGATAAATACACCCGTGACCCCTTAACTGTTGATTAAGCGCAATTGATTCAAACTGAGAATCTGTTTCTATGAAAGGTAAACAGCGGTGGTCAGTGTAATAAATGTTGGGTTCACTATCGGCACTCCGCTGTCGGGATTTAGATAACAATCTGCTACAGCAGACGTCTGACCAATTGGCACGCCAGATTACTTGAACTCTTTGCTATATGACCTGTTTTTTTAACCAAACAAGTCTGTTTTATTGTTTCAAGACTGACAAGGCATCCACCAAACTCAGCAGTCAGCTCCTCCACCGAGTTAACTATTATTTGTATACAGAACAAAAATGAAAGGAGGAATAACATATTTTAGAGTGTAAAACATAATCTGTTAAAATCACTTTGTGTCCTTCTTCCTTTAGTGTTTGAATTATTACTACAAAAATTGTGTTTTACACTCTTCAATAGTTTGCTCCCCTTTCCAAACTCTTCTATGAACCGGGGCAAGTTGAAATAGTTTGTTCTAGTGTTATATACGGATTTCAGGCTTATCGTGTCCATGGTGCCTATTGTCTACTATTATCGATATTCTCATGCGAAAATGAGTAATGAATGATGGTAAAAAGACTAACAATATATATTTATAATATCATTCAATCCTTTAAATCTCCAAAATCGTAATAAAAAAATTTTAAAATTGACATTATTCGAATAACGTACAACTATTCACGATGAAAGCCTTTGTGTTTTTAAACAATCTCTCAATTTCTGTCGAAGACGAATGTTCTTTCCCGTAATCAGTATATAGTATACGACGACGATTATAATAATGATGATAACAGTCAAAGTAGATACGATATTATGAAATGCTTGCTGTGTGTTTTGTGATTGTTAATGAATCATCGCTTTTAATTGACATTTTTAGGTAGTAAGAATTATAACATTATCTTTATTGGAATACCCCTGACTGTTATTGGTGGAATATTTATGATGTTAGTTTTCATAAGGAGACTTAATATCAAATCAGTTGAACGACTCAAGGAAGATGGAGAAAGCGATAAAATGGATCACTAGCACACCCTCACATCACCTGTCAGTGACGAAACTGTTGAATAAGACGTGGTACCTCATCAAATCAGACGGTAATGATTTGTTACAATGATTCACCATATTCTTGAAGACAGTTTACCGAGGATTTACATTCTCTACAATTATTTTAGGATAGATACCTTTCACATCTTTCTTCGATATGTTATTTTCGAACGGTAGGCACCAATATAAGCGATGACAAATTAATTATTAAAAGAAAACGGTTTTCGAGAATATTTACCAATGTTGTGATCAGGAACAATCATTATACTACTCTGTTCAATTCAAAGCTTTTATAAATGAGAGCCAGTTTTGTGATTACTGTTTTTTTCACTGAGTACTTCGTTCTGGAAAGCAGAGGCGTATAAGTCAGAAGGGTAAGAATGTTATCAATCAAAGTTTGATGGTGAAGCTGACACTTCAGTTATTTTCTATATGGATATTACAAGTCGTACTAGATAGCAGAGTCTCTAATTTACATTCTTTACTTGCCAGGTATTATTACAAGCCTTACATTTCGTTAGTATTCCTTCACAAGCAACTCCTCTGAATGGGGGATTTATGGGGGACTGGGAAAATTTGAGGGTACATGAGAGGGAAATTGAAATGAATATGGGACTAAAATGATGGAGTTGAAAATTAAAAAGCTGATTGGAATTACCATATTTGAAAATTTCTAACAACAAGTAACCCAAAAGTTACTATAGCAAAAATGTTCGTTGTATACATCGTCCTCATTGTACACAATAAGTATGGACCGTCACTTTGTCATATCCATACAGGTTAGCATAATTAAAATGAAACTGTCCAAGCCACTTCAAGCTGTTCCAAAATGTGTTACGTTTTCACACATATTTCACTTAGCAACTCTCGTCATCTACAAGTAGACAGCCTTTTTGTCCCTCTTGGCATCCTTTATAGAATATTTCGACCATCACTACATTTACATGTGGCATGCATTTTATTATTTACACTGAACTTTTCGAGGCGATCATAAGAGATCATTTAGTTCCATTTTTTGTCAATGGTCAGTATTCCTTCTTTAAAACGAAACATCACAAGTGTTTGCAAGAAAGAATACTGACATAGCCTGCCCGCCCCATGGCTAGCCTCTTGGGACCAAAGATTTGACCTATATATTATTTCGGAGGGGCCTTGAAAATAATTGTAGGTCTGCAGGGAATACTTGGATGGTTAAGAATGTTACAGTGGTACTTAAAATAACGATGAATGTTTTGTTTCGAATCTCTTGACCCCTTCATCTGGAGGATTTTTGAACGAGTGTTATAAAAAAATTAACGTTAAAATTAAGGCGCTTCTGTTCAGCGAGAGACATGCGTTCTATGTTAATTTATTCATCAGTATATGGTGCTGTATTTTGAAAATTTCATGATCAGGTGTTCAAATGCAAGTGTTCATAGGACGTTAGAGAAATTTTGCTTAACCATATCTGTAGACCTCGGCATTTCGCTTTTTACACTTTTGCTTAAAGAATATGGCATGCATAAGTAATGATAATCTGCATTGCGTGGTCCATATCCTCATGGTAATGGTACAATAAAAAGTAAATGTTAGAGAGATATTTCACTAATATCAGTTGAACAGCTGAATACATAAAACAATTTACATATGCCATTTCTGTATGTGTGTGTGTGTGTGTGTGTGAGAGAGAGAGAGAGAGAGAGAGAGAGAGAGAGAGAGAGAGAGAGAGAGAGACTGTAGTGTATGTGTGCAGTTGTTTGATCTTACGGCGTAGTGCTTTATTGCTTCGATTCATTGCTACGAATTAATAGGAATATTATACAATCTTAAATGAGACCCATGCTGCATTTATGTTGGTGAGGGTCCAAAACAATTGAGAAAGTGAAATGTGAATAAGGGTATGACTTGAGAAACAGCTCTATATGCAAATTAAGGGGAATAATCGTATTGCCTCTAATGAGAAAGTTTTAAACTGAGACCTAAGTAAAGATAATTGCCCTAAATCGGATGAGGCCGGGAATAATATGAAACGATATTATTAGCGTATAGTTATCGAAGGGTATAGTGCATTGCTTAGAATGATGTAGTTTTTATGTTTATTGTACCGGATAAACTGTTTCAAAATTTGACAGTGTTCTCTATGGTACAAGACAATGAGATTTGGCTAGAGTTCTTCGTTTTGTACTGGTGACTGACTTAAGCAAAATAATCTTGACAGTTGTGTTGAAGAGACAACAATACGTGAACTGTCAAAAAAACCTCCCGCATTGGATATTCTTTTGTCATAGATGTTTATTATGCTCAGTTCTTTGTAAAGGGATGCATTTAGGGCATGTGGAGGGTTAATGTAATTTAATACAATGTAATTTGAACAAGCCATCGTTGATGACACAGTCCCCACTTGTTAATGGGTACTTTGATTACAAGTCCTCAGAGAGGACAGTGTCCTCTTCATTAATTAGGTCTGTGATAAAAATACTTTGATACAGATGGCGCTAAATGGCCAAGAATGAGTTCCATAGTGATGAAAACATAAAACCAATGAAGGCCACCATCCTAAAGTTCATTAAATGAGTCAACTAGGAATTAATCAACAGGATGTTGCAAAACATTTTTGCATACTGGTACTATCCTAACACTAACAGATTATCACCGGTACCATATTTCATAAAGTTTGATGCGGTATTTACAACACTATGAGATCAACATCTGTATCAAGTTTCATCAAATTTGACGTTGTATTAATTTGTGAATATATCACTCTAATTAGGAAAGTTCATTACATATGCAATTACAAATTAATTAAAATGACACTGATAAATGTCTTTTTCAATGTTAAAGCAATGTTAGCTTAACATCTGTACAAAGATTCATGAAATTTGATGCAGTATTTCTTGACATGTCAGCCAAATTACGAAAATTCAATAATTGACACGACGTGACATGACGTGAAACAAATTGACGAGCAAATAATTTAGGTCAATGTCCTTGTACCAACTTTGAATGATACTGGTGGAAATATGTCTGAGTTATGGCTCTGTACATAAGAAAATCGTAACGAAAACGCCGTCACGCAGCGATATTTGATCTTACTGTTTACAAAATCAACACGTATATGTATGATATAGGTCACTGTCAATGTACCAACTTTGAATAAAATCGGTTGAGACTTGCCAGAGTTATGGCTCTAGACATGAAACAACTATAACAAAATTGCCACCATGTGGCCATATTGGACCATATCGTGAAACCAATTGACGTACATATGTATTACATAAGTCAATGTCCTTGTAACAACTTTGAATAAATTCCTTTAATACATGTCTGAGTTATGGCTCTGTATATGAAAAAATTGTTACAAAATGGCCCCATTGTAGCCATATTGGATCATATCACAAAACAAATTGACGTGCATATCTATGACATTGGTCAATGTCCTTGTACCAACTTCGAATAAAATCGGTTGAAACATGTCAGAGTTATGGCTCTGTGCATGAAAAAATTGTAATTAAATGGCCACCTGGCGGCCATATGGATCGTATCACAAAACAAATCGACGTGCATATGTATGACATATGAAGAAATCTTTGTAACGTTTGAATGAAATCGCTCAAGGCATCTCTGAGATATCTGCGTGACCGGACGCTCGGACGGACGAACAGATGGACGCTCGGACATGACCAAACCTATAAGTCTCCAAGACGGTGTCCGTGGGGACTAAAGATAATGGCTGGGTTACTACTGCCCCCTGCCTCAAGACAAAACGAAACTTGTTGGAGGAAAAGGCAGTTGTCCAAGAGACTGGGAAGATGTTTTATGAACAAACAACAGAATTTTAAGGTAGACTGATTTACATCTAGTATGGTACAAACGTTATAAGACTTAGTGTAAAGGCAATGATTTATCTCTTTCATCTTGTATGAGTTATTTGTTCAGCTTTGCTGTGAAACATCGTTGATGACAGGAAATTGGAAAATTGCGTCTATTTCTGATAAATGGTAGATCTTTTGGTTGCACACCAATTTACAATCTGACAAAAGTCATCATGAGAATAATAATATATTCTGCATATGTGGAAAAGTATGAAAAAATTGGAGTGGTCAGTACAAAGCTTATTATAAATATAATAAATTATTGTAAATTTATTATGATAGTTTTTGTTTAATATTAAGGCATTTTAATGTCATTGCAAACCATAGATAACAGTATATCTTAAATCCCACTGAAAAACCTATTTAGGTTACCCTTCACTTCTTTATACTTCTTTATCTGTCGACTTGATTTCCTCAAATGGGGAGCAATTTCTATTTGAAAAGATATTAAAATTAAGCTATAACTCCTCCTACAGGTGGGTATACACAAGACAGTGCGCGGCACAAGCCGATTCTGCCACATCAACTTCTGTGTCTCAGTCGTCTAATTGGGCATGCTGGTCACTTTAGGTCCCAAATACAGAAAACGGACAGATCGAATGTAGAGATCAAACGACGGAAATTCTGTGCCAAAGACCGAACATTTTTTATAATTTGACACTACGTTGAAAACACACGTACACAGTATCCAGCCACAACACACGCATTGCGTCCATTAACATTGTATTTTATTCAATGCGAACACAACATCTTTAAACGACCTAATCAAAAGGGGTCAAGCGTCAGCTAAGCAGTGTATAGATGTCAAGTGAAACAGACGACAAAAAGTGACATTGCAAGATTGGCAAAGTGCCAAAAGAATAGTGAGGCATTTCTTAAACGAGGATGAAAAAGTCAAAACTTATGTAACTTTGAAAACTACTTATTATTGAATCAACTATTCATATTTATTTATTTATTTATTTATTTATTTATTTATTTATTTATTTACTTATTTATTTATTTATTTAATGCATTTATTTACTACCAAAATTACTCTTCAAGCTACCTGCCCTCCTTTTATTGGTTTCCAGATAACTCTGTATGCTAGTTTAGGGTCCCGTTTTAACACTGCTAAAGCAATATTTAACATCTGTGGAATGTGTTCTCTTCCACTGAGAATGACGCATAGTATCATTAAATAAATAATCCTTAATAAACCTTGAGATAAAATACGACATACGATTATATTCAAAGCAAATTAACATGTACGAGTTTGAACTGTCATAACTGCAAATAAACACTTAATTGACAATGAATTGCAGATTTTCATCAAACCCATCAATTGCTGTACTTCGGAAACTGGACAAAGTCCTGTGTACATACGCATAAACTCACCAAAACATGAAAATTTAATCAGTTTATATAATAAGCCGAATGATGAATAGTTGAATTGTAAGAATAAGAACAATTAGCATACGCTGCCTTAAAAATAAATCCAAAAATAATTACACATGTTACACAGCAATGTGAAATGAATTACAAACAGGATGCAAGAGACAAATTATCTGCATACTTCTCTTCGTTTGACTTTTAACGTGTGTTGATAACACTTATGTCAATGTCACGGGCAGAAAGTTTTTAAAACAGACAAGCGCTGAGATTTCCTAAATTTGCATTGTTTTTATAAATAGTCAAAGACACTTTACTGAATTACAGTGATTACCGTATTGTTTCCCAAGCGTTTGTGTGTCGCTCCTGAATTTTCAACTCCTTTTTGTGATATTTATTTATTTATTTATTTGTAGATTTTTTATAGTGTTTGTTTTACGTTTGTTTGGCTTTTAAGTGGACTACCCATTTTGGATTATGTAAAATCACAATTGTTTCCCATGTTTCAAGAACAGAATGCTAATCCAGCCACGAAATTTGTCATGTTCCAGTCCGGTTGAGATATTCAATGTTACTTCCTTTAGATGCCGTGTGTTACATATTTTCGACTAGATGGGAGTCTCGTCTGCTCCTGTACTCATCTCAATTTCCGTCTTTTGTTTTCCGGATTTCTTGCGCCGTTGCTTTATCATTGATAGTATTAATAATATTCCAACTAGTACTGACAAACTTATCCCAACAAAGACGAGTGTTCCTGCAGCGTCGTCTGAAAGTTAACATTTTAATCATTATATTTCAATGATGACCACGCTATTAATAAATAAATAATGCATACAAAGAATCATGATATTAGCAAGGTATGTCTGGTAGTAATGAGTTTTTGAAATTAAAGTTGAACTCGTAAAAAAGAGCCGGCTTTAGCAAGGTACCAAATGCAAAACGTGAAATTTCATCTCTCAAAATCTGGCGAATTTATGATTTTGGCTGCTCTTCTGCACGCAAAAGCTTCTCACTATGTGTGTTCACCATTGTACATGTACAATCAACGCCTGAAATGCTGAAGTTAATTTCGGGACATCTTTGCTTTTATATTGAAATCATTCTAAGAATGTACGTTCTGACCAGTTTTATTTAACAAAGCAATTGACTCCGCTTTTCACGATGACTTCAGAGTTCATACGAGTGTTCATGATCTACACTTCTATGCAGATATCTCGTTCATTGTTTGTTTTCCGAAAACTGTTATTAAAATGTAGAATTTTAATACGAATAAATATTTACAGTGTTTATGATGCCAATGATAGATGTAGTCAAACTAAAAAATCCCTCACCAGAGTCTGATTTGTCTCTCACAGATTGCGTTCCCGACTCAGCGTCAGGTTGACCTTTGGTCATGTTTAAAGGAATATCTCCGTCAGTACTTAATTCAAGATTTTTCTTCTCAGCTTAAAGTAAATGACAATGAAGACAAATTTGAAATAATTCTATCAGTTTTCCAAGGGAAGAAGTATTGAAATTGCAGTCACACGCATAGCTATGGAAATTGTTAGTAAGAACTCACCAGGTATTTACTGAATGAGGTACATCCATGGGCCACGTATGCAAACTTTGCTGACTGTAACACACACTACGTAAAATGTGTCTGCTTTTGTACAAGTCGTTTGACCTCCAAATTTGCAAATTAAAAAAAGTGATAGCAATGTATGATAAACAAACATGTATTTCAACTTATTCTACTGATCTAAAATTATATGATTGAACAATTCATCTATCACTATGTTTGGTTTGTGAGTTTAGCTATAAATATAGATCAATTATCACAATCTTACCTTCATGAGCTGATTCCCCAGAGATTAGCTCAGTTGTTTTCAGATCAGTATACTCTATGCAGGATTTTGACAAAGAAAGTAAACTATAACAATAATGAACATCACGTCTGCATCGTAATAGCATCAACAGCAAAGCTCCAATTGAAAATTGTTCTGCTGTAAATGATTGTTTTTCTACTAGAAACAAGTCTCTATAGTATTTGTCTAAATTGAACGGCAAAGTCTTCTGTGTGAGCCACGTCAAGTATGTGAACATTTGGATGAATATGCAAACTTATACTTTCAAAAACACACATAAGCTTGATGGCAGTAACTCAAAATTTTTTTTTTTGCATCATGAGGTTTACATTATATATTGCATATAAGGCTGAATATCGCGGGCTATATCCAAATTACTTGACTTTCATTATTATCGCCTTCTTACTTCCCTTAGTAAAATTCACCTGCATTCTTTCATTTTTTTTTAATTTTAATGTCTAGATTGGGATTAAGAAACTCAGTGCGGAAATTTGTCCAGATGATAATATCAAGTGAAGTTTTATAATATAAAGTGATTCACAGAATACCGAATTTATGTCCTAGTATATTGTGCAACGCAGTTATTGTACGAGACTTGTACCGTAGAGGAAAAAACCAAAGTGTGCGGTGTACGAGGACATAAATCATGGTATTTTGTAACGTTATTATAGTTACTGTACACCTTTTTAAGTCCATTTTACCAGGAAAGTGTCATAAGGAAAGCATTTTTGGATGCACGTCCCACACTGCACTGACCAATCGGGAGCAGACTGGGAACGCGTTCAGCGCTTCCGCCAAGCGCACAGAGCGCAGCTCAGTGCACTTTGTAGACATTGTAGGTTAGCAGCATAATTTCAATTAAATTCTCAGATTTTGGACTGACCACTGTTAACTTCGTGAAGGCCTGAATGTTTAGAAATGTATTTTTTTGTGAAAATTTAAAATCATCTCTCCTTTAATGTGCAATATCAGCTAAGTTATTGTATACCGCTTCAAAGACTTAATGTACGACGTAACTCCAAAGGTCACAGACGCAGTTGGATTACAATGAAATATGATCTTTTGTAATAGGAACCCGCCTTCTGTCTGAAGATTGCAGGATGAATGGGGCTTAAGTTAAAACTTTGAACGATTTTGTTTTGGCTTAAAATTTATATATTACAATATATATATATATATATATATATATATATATATATATATATATATATGTATACATGTATATGAAGTTACAAAAGCAAGGAATTTTATCTCCTGCAAACGTTCATACAGCGCCATCTGTGGTGGGGTCAAGAGGTCATCGTGTAGGCTTCACCTTACCTCTTTTGCCCTGAGACGGTCCTCCAGACAAGACTGCCATTTCGGCAGCAGGACCTCATCTAAACTTCAACAATGATTTGTTAGACTGTTAATGGGTCACCTATTTTGTAGCCCATATTATGTGTTTCACAATTATGAGCATGTAAATCATTGTGGGGAAATTTGTTTGCGTGTCAGTTTATTAGTCACCAATTTTGTGGTCAAGTTGATGTATCTCACCTTTAAAACTTTAATTTTATCACACGTATACGTAGGATAGTTATTGTTAGGTCACACGTTTTGTACTATGTGTGTCATCAATTAGTGGCCTGTTTGATGTATTTTACAGTTACAGTTTCTCATTAAATGGTCACCCATTTGGTGGCCCATTTCAGCCACAGAGACATGAGTTGGGTATTACTTAATTTTGCCGCTGTTGTAGCTGGCCAGGGCACAGCATCACCACCAGTGATGTTGCACCTTGTCGAGCATTGACAGCGTTTGCTTGGGATATATATATATATATATATATATATATATATATATATATATATATATATATATATATATATATATATATATATATATATATATATATATATTAAACCAAAACAAAATCGTTCGACAGTCAATTATTTAGGCCCTTACCTCCTGCGGGTAGGACTCCAGATTTTGTTTCACTTCTTTGCATATCTTCAGGGTCTGTTAAATGAACTGACATGAATACATGGGTTAGCGTTACAAATGGGGTTGATAGTTACAAATAGGGGTGACACGACCGTCGTGTCTTCCATTTTGTTATTTTATGAAAAAATATAGAAAATGTCCATATGATAGGGCAATAAATACCAAAATATAGCCATTTGATTTCATTGATCATCGGACATGAATACGTTTGCATATATTTCTGATATTGTTGTCACTGTCATCTCTATAAAATTATTGTTCTTCTAAAAGGCGAGTGTGTTTGCAAGTATTTTTGCCCAAACTTCTAGAATGACACTGTTTTGAATAAATTAATAAATGTTTCATACTGTCATTTATAAGATGCTGAGTCATTATATAGTTTAGCTGGAATCATCAATGAAGAAAATTAAAGTCTCCGAAATAGATGGGAAAGTCAAAGGGATGAAATCAATCTTTTGCCAACTGAAAAAGTCTATAGAAAATGTATGGAAATTATCGTATCTTGCTGCAATCAATTATAAGGATATCTCACAAACAGCCTGAAACAAACAAACAAACAAACAAACAAACAAAAAACTTGCAAATTTAAAGTACCATTAAGACAAGAGATGCAATTAGTTATACCTGTCTTGAATATAAGGAGGCAAAGTTGGCTTATGTAAGGGACCGTCTCAGATTGTCGCAGAAGTTCAAGAAACGAAATTCCTTCGTTTAGATCAGAACCCCCTCCGCCCTCTGCCTAAACGAAACTTCAACAGTGCGAAATGTTCATGTCCGCCTGAGAGTACAATGTTGCATTTTGCTATAGCTACTTAAGACGTATTCCCCTTGCCAAATTACAATTAAAGTAATCGATCAGATTTGAGTACTAACAGGACGTTTTACCGCATAAATGTTTCATTTTATTTTACTTTCCCTTTTTGCATCTCTTGTGCTGTTCTTTGTCTTTGTGAACACCCAACCTGTACATGGTAGGGGCGGTAAATAGCTAGAAACTTTGACAAGGGATCCCAGGCATGTTCAATCATATTAAAACGACTATGACCAGGCGCATAACAAGTTACAATAAAGACATCTAGTGGTTAGAGCAGACGCTTATAAACAGCACATTTAAAAAAAAATGATACTTTTTGTCTTTGTATAATTTGATGAATGAAAGGTTTAGGATACAATGTTACTATCGGTAAATTGTGTTTGAGGCACAAACGAGATGAAAGCATTTACAAATTTGTTGGAACGAGTGTGCAGGTTTTCTTTAATTTAAAATAAACACATTAAAACTTGTGATCACAAAATGAAAGTGCGAAAGTGAAGTTCACTAGTTAAATAGAGGTCAAACCCCCTCTCCCGAAACGAATGAATTTCGGTTTTTGAACTTCTGCGACAATCTGAGACGGTCCCTAATGTCCAGAACAGGCAAATAGAAAACAATATGAACGAATTAAAATGAAAGAGGGGAACATATTACAAGAAATTATGAATAATCAATGACCGGTAAACTGAAAGAAACACAAAAGAGCGAAGTAAACACTGGAAAAATTGCTTGATATACGTTCTGTATATTTACCTATATTGACGTATGTGGAACACAATATTAATTGCAAACGTAACCTATATCTTTGTATATGGAACATTCCAATACGTTGATATGCTTAACGTATATCTATGCAGGTCATGAGTATACGTAATGCAGATCTTTGCACACCAAGTGTACACTGTAGTTTTGGATTTTATCAGTATACGAACATGTATACCTAACGTATTTGACATATGTACAGATTTTTATGTGTGTATATATTGTTGTATATCAAGCAATTTGCCCAGTGAAAACTTAACATATTAATTTGCATGCACTGGTACGACTACAATGGCAATGTTAATTAAAACAGAAAGACATGTCGAAAGACGTATATACACGATATTTCCGTCGTGTAATCGTCTTTTAATGCTCTTGAAGTGTAAGTTTGAGTCTAAATGCTTCGCCTGCATCCAAACGAATAACTATGGTAGCTTGTATGAGTATAGTATCACTCTTCTGAGCTGAAACAAAGTTTGGAATTTCATGGCTATTAGCGGATCGCTAAATTTATTCACAATAATGGTCTTACAATTAATGCCATTATTATTTGTACAAAATAACTACATGGTACATAGTCATCCCAATATTTCAGTACAGTTCAGTAGGAATTGCATTGGCATAGATAAGTCTTTACTCTATAATGGCACATGTTGTACAACTATAATTAAAGTCAGTCACATAACATATTAACTAATATATTTTCTGAATATTATTAACGTTATGCATATATTGAGTTAAAAACGTACATACCTTCATCTTCGGCCTCCACTTTTGTATTCATTACATTGGTTCCAATTTCTTTAATATCACTCCCTCCAATGACGTCATTTGTGAGAAAATTATTATTATTATTATTATTATTATTATTGCTATTGCTATTGCTATTATTCTTGTTTACGTCGCTGCTGTTGCTGTTGTTGGTTATGGTAGTGGTGGTAGTAGCGGTAATAGCAATATTAGCTGTAGATGTAATAGTATATACATATATATATATATATATATATATATATATATATATATATTGTCGTATATATATTTGTGTGTGTTTTGTATATTCGACATGCTAAATTCGCGTCATAACAATATTACGAAAATTAATAGGTACGGCTTGAAAATGCTTTTATTTGTTTTAAAGTTTTGGTAGAAGTACAAACAAAATGATGAAAGAGTTGCAAAGCCCGGCTTGCATTGTTGAAATACGAGAAAAGGAGTTTAATTTGCTGTTGAACAATTATGAATAGAAAGTTATTATATGGTAAGAATAACATGCATTTAACGATTAAGATCACGTGCTTTCGTTTTCTTGTTGTTTTAAAGTTAAATGTGTCTAAGCAAATTATTAAGGATTCTTGTTATCGTGTTTGTTATGCGTAGACCCAGTATTGTTCAGAAAAAAATACAAATCGATTATAAGGTCTTATATAAAATGACATGAATGTATAACTTTACCAGTTTTGTCTGTGTCATATCGTAAATAATCTTTAGCAACCGCTACATATATCCTTTCAGGTTCTTCTTCTATTCCGTAAATAAAATTTTCTAGTAGAACAAAGTCCACTAATGTCGTACCCCGACGTACTCTAAGGAACTCAGTCCAAAGGACATCGCCGAGAGAAGCAGCTTGATATATTATGTCGCCTTCAACAGCAAGGCCTAATAATGTTGATTTATCAGGTGAGAATGTTATTCTCGACACACCAACACTGTTTTTCATATTACTACTCCAGGTAGAATCGTCACTCGACCATACGTACACGAAATAGTCGTCTGCAACTCCAAGTAAGATTCTATTTAAACCGACACTGATACATTGCACACAGCAAGATGTGTGTATCGCATCCGTCCATGCATCAAGAAACCTACAAATAATTTTGCCTTCTTTGTCTAAAGCGATTAGACCATCATCACTCAACATTTCGACATCAGTTATTGGCTGCCTATTATCGAGAAGGTGTGCCCAGGTTTCTTCAGCAACTGTTCTGTACAAGTTGTTGTCAATTCCAACGAACAGAATACGATTTTCTGTGTGGCAGAGAAGGTCAAGAGCTGGATTTTGATGTTTGAGTTCCTAATTTCAACGTCGAACAAAAGCCAACGCAGTATATTCAACTGCAAACATATTATCTTGATATTCATTTTCTCGAAACTGTTGTCAATCACAAATCAACAAAATTATTCTACACCTATCACACCTATCTTTGAGAACACGTTTCGACGTTCATATAACTCAAACTCTGAGGATAATAATAATAATATGCTACTACTCTATGAATCCATGCAAAGAATGTATTTTTTCACAAACATGTAATGTATAGGCATGAGGATGCAAATGAGACGTCAATCAGTGTGCAACAAGAGAACGGCGCTCCCGGAAAATTTCAAATTTTGTACGCTAAATATGGTATTACCAGCTTAAAACGGTTACAGCTTTGAAGAGTGAAAGTGTCTGGAACAAGAGACAGCAAGAGACAGAAATGGGAGTAGATTTAAATGCATACCGAGAAAGAATTGGAAAGTTTGGAGGTGGAAGGCCATGTGGTGGGAACGGTACCTGCGCCATGCTGGCACCCTTGTATTGTTCTCTATTTAGAAACGGATTCGTATCGTTAGCTATCAAGGTATGCCTGTTTTCATTGTTAGTAATTGGTAATGTTGAGAAAAACCCGGGACCATACAGTGACGAACGTGAAAGCCAGGGAGGAACCATACCAAAAAGAAATCTGAGAAGTAATACGAGCCGCGATTCCGAAACTTCGAGTGATGTACGAGCTGATATTCGGCTGCTGAGAGACACGATGTTGAACAAACTCGAAAGCATTGCTATAGATATAAAAGCGATAAATAATAGATTCGAGACACTAGAACAACGATTAAACAATATAGAAGATGAAATGGATACAATGAAAGAAGATATCGATGAAATACGAAATGAAGAGAACTCAAAGAATCCAAACGGCTCTACTGGAAACGAAACGATGCAAAATTTGAAAGGTGAAATACAGCAACTCAGACATGACATGGCCGACTTCAGAGAAAACCATGACGAGCTAATAAACAGAAGTAAGCGGTGCAACTTAGTTTTCTCTGCGTAAAACAAGATGGTGCCGAAACATGGGAACAGACGGAAGAAAAAGTGAAGGATATTATTAAAGGAAACCTCGAAATCGACAGAAATATTAACTTTGAACGCGTCCACCGTATTCTAAATGGGCCAATT
This sequence comes from Ptychodera flava, assembly GCF_041260155.1. Lineage (NCBI taxonomy): Eukaryota > Metazoa > Hemichordata > Enteropneusta > Ptychoderidae > Ptychodera > Ptychodera flava. The sequence goes on from NW_027248278.1 coordinate 5,551,984, forward strand.
GTGAACGGATCAAAGTTGATCGTAGCCATGTTTAGTTGTTTTAAAGACAAAGAAGAGGTGTTGCGAAAAGCCAGAAAGTTGAAAGGAACTGATATTTATATTGAGCAGGACTTTTCGAGAAGAACCCGTGTGAAGAGAAAGACGCATTTTTGCATGCGATGGAATGCTCGGAGAGGTGAAAGAAGTGGACATGAAAACTGCATAGGGGAGAGGCCGAGGCCAAGATACTCATGAACGGAAAAAACAAAATATTACTGAAAAAAGCAAAGAATTGAAGTTTATGGTTTGGAATGTAAGGGGTTTATTATCCCATCTATCAAATGATGATTTTATTACATTTTGTCAGAAATTTGATATATTTGGTCTGGTGGAGACATGGATTCACGACAAAAACAGAGTGAGCGCTTTCAAAAATTTTGTTTCTTTCAAATGTCAAGCTGTAAAGTTGAGTATGCACATTTTATAAATGGAATGAGAAAGTTTCTTGACGAGTTTGATCCAAATAACGAACAAACCTTGGTCAATAGTGTTAACTCTTTTTCTGTACTTAATTGTAAAATAACTGATAGAGAAATTGAAAATGCAATCAGAAGGTTGAAGAATAACAAATCAGCTGGTCCTGATATGCTCATACCAGAATTTTTCAAGAATTCTGATGGTATTTTGCTGCCTTTCCTAAATAAATTGTATAATGCCATTTTTGACAAAGGTATTTTCCCAAGTAATTGGTCAGTCGGCATTATTGTTCCTTTATTTAAGAAAAACGACCCAAGCAAACCAGAAAATTATAGAGCAATTACCTTGTTGAGCATCTTCAGTAAAATTTTCACCAGTATTTTGAATGAGCGTATAAAAAGTGGGCAAAGCAGCACAATATTGTTCCCGAGTGTCAAGCGGGCTTCCGAGAAGGTTATTCCACTGTGGACCATTTCTTTACATTATATGCAATTCTTCAAAAATCATTGGCAGGGCGGGGTAAGAAATTGTATTGTCTTTTTGTGGATTTTGAAAAGGCGTTCGATTCTGTTGATCGGACACGACTTTGTATAGACTAGCTCTAGAGGGGATTAATGGTAAAATGTACAATATGATGAAAGCAATTTATGCTGATGTAAAATCGAGTGTTAGGGAAGGAAATGTTATGTCTGATTATTTGATTTGAAGAAAGGTGTTCGCCAAGGTTGTATGTTAAGTCCTATTTTGTTTAGTTTTATATCAATGAATTAGCAAATATGATGGAAACTTCGGGACACTCTGGAATACAATTATTACCAAATGATATGCTTCAATTATTTCTTCTGTTGTATGCTGACGATATTGTCATTTTTCAACCACAGTGATTGGATTAAAAAGGCTTATTGATATTTTATATGAATTTACATTGAAATGGAAAATGAAAGTTAATTTATCTAAAACTAGAATAGTGGTTTATAGAAAAGGAGGATATCTTAGTAAATATGAGCGATGGTATTTTGGGGAGAATGAGCTACAGGTTGAAAGTGCTTATGAGTATCTGGGTTTAATTTTGTCTTGTAAAGGATCATTTTCAGTAACTACAAGAAATATGTCTGTGAAGGCGAGAAAAAAAATAGCTATACTTGGAAAGTGTGTTAAAAATGTGAAGTGTTTACATCCAAAGACTTATTTTAATTTATTTGATGTACTTATTTTACCCGTACTTAGTTACGGGGCAGAAGTGTGGGGTTTTCAAACTTATAAACATTTGGAAAGGGTACAGTTATTATACTGCCGACAATACCTGGGAGTGTCAAAGGGTACTTCTAGTTGTACTGTTTTGGGCGAGTGTGGCAGATTACCGTTGTTTTGCTATTATGTCAAGAGATGTGTGAAGTATTGGCTTCGCCTTTTAGAAATGCCTGAATCACGTTTACCATCTAAAGCGTACCGTATGTTACTAAATATGGATGAACAAGGGAAATACACATGGGCCACTGATATGAAAAAACTTATTATACTTGTATGGTTTTGGCCATGTCTGGCTAAACCAAGGAGTTGGTAATATAAATGTCTTTTTGTCAGAATTTCTTATTAGGGTGAGAGATGTAAAAAGACAAGAATGGTGGTCTGAAGTTAGCGTAAATGAGAAAACCAGTTATTACAGGAATTTTAAAACGGAACTTAATTTAGAAATGTATCTTTCATGTATTGATTTATATAAATATCGTAGAGCACTGGCTAGATTCAGATGCTCTAGTCATCCATTGGAAATAGAAACTGGACGACACAGAGGAATTGATAAAGAATATAGTTTTTTAAATTATGTTGTAAAGAAATAGAAGATGAATATCACTTTCTTTTTATTTGTTCGGCATGGGATAACTTAAGAGAAAAGTACCTCCCAAAGAAATTTTGTAGACCGCCATCACATTATCAATTCAACATATTAATGAAAACAAATGACGAGTCTTTGATTAAGAATTTAGCGTTATTTATTTTTCACGCCTTCAAAACTAGAGACAAAGTGTGATTACGAGAAGATATGTTGTACTTCAATAATCTTTTCAAATTTGTTTTGTATGACTGATTGACTTTGTATTTGGTAAACATATAAGGGCCGGAGGCCCACATTATGCAGAAATAAACATACATAATGTATAGGCATGCAGATTTGATTTTTCAATGAGTTAATATTACCGGTGGAAAAGGGCAGTCAGAACTATAAAAGTCTGCTTCAATATCACGTTACAACACAAAACGTAGTATTCTTTAACGTCTCGACTTGTAATATTAGCTGTTGATGAGAGTTCAGAGAGAAGGGGTAACAAATGAGAACAAATCTCACTATTATTCATACCTTCATTGTCTTCCCAATCTTCCATATTTGGGGTGCCACTGCTAGTTTCTAAATATAGCAACAAACGAATAACCATCATCAGAGTCATTATCAAATACGTCTTGTTTCGAAAAAGAGCTGCACCAAAGGAAACTTGGAATGGAGACCCATAAAACACATAATTACTAAATTATCTCAATTTGTATAAAAATCTGTGAGACGCGATTGGCTTTACCCATATAAGATTTCTCATGGGCTTCAACATTACGCATTGACGAATCGAACTGAGCAGTATTATATATAAATGAAAAGCTGACTTAAATACAATTTGTACGACAATGAAGCTTACATCACTCAAACTTTTTTGGCAATGAAAAAAACAGATCTGATAACAACACACTTTATAAATAGTATAGAGTGACCGTTTTACTGTAATTCTTACAGGCTTCCCTATTTTTCATGACATTGTGTGTAACTGGTCTCTCTATTTTTTCCTTACATTCTGTGTAACACCAGTACCAGTTGGTTTCACACACTCAGCAGGCAGTTTAAAATTCGTAATCACGTTATTACATAATTCTGGCGCGCACTATGTGAACAAAAACAGTATTGTAGCTTAAAGGGAGTACAGTTGACGAAATATTTTTTCTTGCCATTATAAACATGTCAAGCTATTTTAGGGTTGGAGTAGGTTTAAAACTAGAGCTTAATGAAATCAAAGATGTGAAAATTATTAAAGGCACAAAGACTGGCCGAAACAATGACAGGGAATACATATACAATGATGCAGGAAAACAGTTTGTACAACAACAGAAAAAGCGCAAAGTATTCATAAGGAACCAAAAGATATTATGCCCACTAGCGACCATGTGGCATTCGAATCAAATTATGGCCACGCCCTGGCTTGTCTGGGAAGAAAGCCAGGGTTTAACATTGGTGAGAAAGTTCGATTAACAAAAGCACATGATGTTTTCAAGAAAGGGTGCTTTTCATACTGGAAAGAAGATATTTTTGTAATTCATCAATATTTTACTCAGTGCTACCTGACTGGTGTGCATTTATGACGAGCTTGCATGAAAAATAGAAATCTCAGGATCATTCTATGAAGATAAATTGCAATGTTTAAAGGCAGAACCAGCAACCTCCAATAGGGTTGAAAAAAGTATTGAAAAACTAAAAAAAATATTTCTTCAGAATAAGCAACAGAATGGAAAGGTTATTGATCTATCTACTGCATCTTCGGACCACCAAAAATTCTTACACATTTTTATCTGAAAGATTTGAAAAACTTATTTTTTCCAGATCAGGTGTATATCTTTTTGCCCATAAACAAAAACTAATAACACTTTGTTTATTTTTCTTTATAGAGAATCCGTCCACTTTTAATGCAAACTACAACTAGAACTCCTGAATGGTCTCTTTTTACATTCACTCGTAGATGCGTCGGGAGAAACCTAGTTTCTTTGGCAGCGTATTATGGAAGACGGTTATCGCGAACACGTCCATAGAAAATTTTTTGAAATGAAAAATGGCCCTATTCATATCTTTGCAGAACTCCCCCTAATTCTGTTAACTACAGTCTGAAAGAGCAGTAAGAATAACAAATGCACAACTTCAGTCATTTAAGATAGGATTTTTTACAATGTACATGATGTGTGGCGCCTTTCCCGACTATATTACAAAGTTAATACATATCTTACGTTAGGGTATGTCTAATCCACATCAAACGACGGTAGTAAACTATCGATTTTTACAGAAGTACCATGGTTAGGGTAACGGACTCACTATCGAAGGATGGTGGGTTCAAGACCCGGTAGATCCACATTAACGGATTCAGTGTCAGAGGATGGTGAGTTGGAGACCCGATTCAAGACATGTTAGATCCAGAATAATGGACTCACTATCAGAGGAGAGTGAGTTTGAGACTCCAGCACGGTGTTGTGCCCCAGGCAGGGCACTGTACTCCTCAGTGCTCAATTGGGGTAGTGGGTTACGATTATCTCAAACTGTAATTGGGCGAACGCCAATCGGATGATGAACTGACTAAAAACAGAGTTGCGTCAATGTCTTTATGTTTTGGTGTTCATTATACGTGTCTTCTGGATACCAATAACCGAAGGCTACTGAAAGATGCTGAAATCTCGGCGCCCAGAGTTCTTGTTAAGAAGACAAGGCCTGTGACTCATGGTAGTGACTCATGGTAATTTGCAGTAACTTGTCGATGGCAAGTACATTTTTTATTATTTATGTCTTCGAATTGGAATGAGTGGCAAATGGAAGGGTCCTTTTATACAGAGGCACAAAGGAGAGTAATGGAGTGGTGGCTATGAATTTATGAAATCGAGGGAAATAATCATGATCATAAGCCTTGAACAATTTGCGATGTGGCAGAGAGTAAATGATATAAAAAAACAGGTTGCACAAATCTAGAATCTCTTCCAATGCTCTGGCGCCTATTCCGTTAACATATTGACCAAAATGAATCAAAGTCAGTGTCGTAAGAATTATTCATAGATAGTCTCCAAGGAAACTCACAACACTTCAAACAGTTTTCTGTATAGCACACGCAACTGACCCGATAAAATCTTGGTGTGACTGCCGCTGATCTTTCAGCCTTTACTTTTAACCACCGTCCAAAAATGTTCTGACGTATGTTAAGTGAAATTCCAAAATTCAGAAAGTTGCAATGTTAAAAACGACAGCAAAAACACGATTGAGTTATAATGTATTAACATGACATTCACCACGGTTTGAAATACTGATCACTTCAAGGCTAAAATTTGCATCGTAACTATGGAGACTAGCGGTTGTTCACTAGCGGAGACTGAATTCCGAGAACGCGGCAACTATTATCTAAACGCTGCCAATCACAGGATTGGTCAGCTACGTGAAATTTGTAAAATTTGTTAACTTTAATACATTTATCCGTCAATCGTTACTTTATGCATCAAAACACGGATAGCCGTCCCGGGGTCATGAACATTTACGAATGAACAACAACTCTGTAGCGGATCGATACTTTTTGACAAAATGAATTGGCCTGAACGGTGTCCTATATCGCCCAAGTGTCCAGCCGTATGTCTTGTCTTGCAAGATTGTAAAATTGTCGATAGCTGTTCGTGTTATTTTTTTATTTGTTTCGTATTTTTCATGTAGCCTTATGTTCAAATAGGAGTCTAAAGTTGTATACAATATTCATGCGTATATCATCGAAAGCAGACTTTGTTTTAACTCAAGACTTTTGAAGATTTTGTATAGCCAATGGGCTTCATGATGTTTGATCCAATAGTTCTGTTCCCGCTGGTATGGGATATAAATGTTGGGAATCACGTGTATGGTGTAGCTCCGCCCACCCTTTCCTTTACTAATTATGTAGATTATGCATTGGGCGTGTCATTAGTTAGTCGTGTCATTCATTGATTCTAATGATTATTCATACTACATTGTATATATGGACCTGTGATAGTAATAAAGGATAGATTTGAACTTGGTCATACTAAGACACAATACAAAGCTGTCTCCGGCCTATTCTGTCTCTCTCTAACCGAACCTACCCCCAAGTGTGTACCCCACAATAAAAGCTAGGTTTTACAGCGTTTTTGTTTTGTTTTTTGTTTTTGGTTATTCCGTGTTATGCACTTATCAGTGTTTTCCACGGGGACGGGAGTGCAGGGAAATTGATCGGACATCGTATTCCGGCAGCTGGGAATTTGATCGCGGTACGCCCAACAGGTGGGGATTTGACAATGTCGCAAAATAGTAATTTTTGTTTACTATATTTACATTATACTTGCAATGTTCCGTTCAGTTCGGGTTCGGCATGCAGATTCTAGCATCGGAATGGATCGATTTTGGTGCAACAATATGATACAATATCGCAATGATACTCGTCTAGTGAGTGTTCTCCTGCTTAATTTGGCATAACGGTGTCGGGCCTGACAATAACAACAACACACAATGATTTCACTAGTTCTATACTTCAACAGATTCGGAATTTACGTGTACACAAATGTAAATAGTACAGCCCTTCATTCTCTGTTTTCTTGGCTTTCATTTTCATTTGTAACGTTCAAAACACATGGTTCACGAAGAGTGAGATTCTTATGTCAAGCTCATTTCCCGTTTAATTAATGTTTCTAATTATGCTATATATCAATATTCGATTTAGCCGAGCGGTTTGTCTGTTGGCCTCTGCGTTAGGTGATTGGGTGCCGTGCGTTGTGGGTTCGAGTCCCGGTTGAAACCATTGTATTTATTCAGTGCATCGATTTAAATTAGTCCTTTGCCTTTTGCTGATAATATCTAGTGTTTTCTGCAGTAAAAGGTTCATATCTATGACATTTTAATCAATAGATCATTTGCATATTTAATGAAACTTTAATAAGGCAGTGTATCAGAATGCATTTGATTGGACTTCTTGGAGTACATTGGTTATATTTACTAATACATTTATAATGACCATGTAATTCTGATTTAAAACTTGTACATAATGACATTCTGAAATTGGGCTATATGTTGAAAATGAATGTGATATTTATAACTTAATTTGATATGACTTCTAAGCTTCAGCAGCTATACTTACCTTAAGTCATGCTTGAAGTTTATGAGTATCTCATATTGTAATTAGCTCAATTAGGCCAAGAACAAAACTGAATGGAGTGTATTTGATCTAAGTTTCATTTAACATATATGCTTTTGCTTAATGAGCATGCTATGAGTCTTCATACTTACATTTTGCAATATTTTTTGAATACATTTTTGAAAGTTTGATGAGTTTCACCATGTCATAATTAGTTCATTTCCATATATTTCCATATATTTTGATATGTATATCCCTTTTTCTCTCCACAGATTTCTGAAGGGCTGACCATAATGAACAACCATATATAGCCTGTGGCATTCACCTCAAGGGAGCACAGAAATGATAGTGAAAGATGTCCACTGTCAATCATACCAAATTTACTTACTTTGACCTGATCATGTCATTGCTCCTACACAATTTGCAATGCATAACAGTCCAACAACCCATCTGTAATCATTCATGTGACTACTCAATTAATTCCAAAGTTGCACTTCAAACGTTTTACTTTATCTAACTTTATTGTAGTTGTTGCGTAAATTCCTGAGTTTGTTCTTTGTCATTGTATTGTGTTACTTGAAAAATGCACATTCAATTTGTTTGTTCATTTATATTACAACTAATTGTCTTGCTTCATTTACTCTAGTAAAAAAGTTATTAGTACTCATGTGTCATGTAATCATTGTCAATGGAAATATTTTGGTCTTCCATTATTTATATACGCCCGTGTAACTTCAGAGACCCCATGATGGCTTTTATATCATAGGAACGAAAATCCTATTTTTTTTTTGTAAATGTATGTAGTGACAAATTCTATTATTCCATTAACCGTGCATTTTTCAACTATTTCCGCGTGGGCAACTTAAGTTTTACTTTGATTAATAACATGAACTGGCCCGAATCGCCACCTGTTTGACGTAGAACAGGACATATAAGAAATCAGAATTAGCCCTGTTCTACGTCATCAACCGAAACTTTTTTTCCTGCAAGATTGGTACCGTTCATACACGCACGTCGCGACACAGATCGACTTGTCGTGTTCGATGCCATGCTAGCTCTCATGACATTTTTACGAAAAGGTGAACCGATAAATCCAGACATGGAAACATAGAAGGCATAAGGCATATTTGTCCTACGAAATTTCGAGTCGCTAAAACTAAAACTTTTCCCGAGAATCGAATGGGGATACCGTCGATCCTTTTCATTTTAATGGCTCAGTGACGTCGCGGCTCAAGTCGAGTCGTAAGGCTCCATGTGGACGTCCTACCTGGCGATCCCGGTCGGCGAGAAACCCGAAACCTACACCTCAACGTAAGTGAAACTGAATAAAAGAGTACGTATACTAATTGGGAAAAGCAAAAGTATAAAGTCATTCGACGAACAACGATAGATTTCCTTCATCACACAAAATTTCCGTAAAATATCGCTCGGAATCAAACCTGCAGCGCGGCGTAAGGCTGTAGCCAAGACATAAGCTGTTGAACTGTAGCCCGAACTCCGCAGTGCAACGCTTTGGAATCCGATTTCTTTCCAAAGTTGACGCAAACAACACTCAAAACAGAGATTCTGTCAAGTAACAAAATTAGGATGTATCCACGGGCGAGATATGTGTCACTGCAACCAATAAGTCTGTAAGACGAATAAATTGACGACCGAGGTCGGGAATACCAAGTTGACACAGGCGGAGACCGAAGACGGCAACGTTGTGGCCACAATAATGCAATGAGGTACACTCTGTGTGTCATCGAACGGAATGTTTCGCGCCCGCCAAGGTCGTAAACCTGTGTGATATTTTCGAAAGCCACGGTATCTGTGAAAATGAGAATTACTGTTTTGATCGTGTCGTTGCATTTACTTCATATATCTATTTGTAAATATTCTAAATAACTCCAAATACTATGGATATCCGTCGCTAGCACGCTGAATGCTATGTCCACAGATGGCTGACTTGCCTTGCCATCTGTACAGCGCGAGACAATGATTGGCTCGTTCACGTGACCGAATCCGTACGTCTGGTTGGTGGAGATACCATTCAATGTATCAAAATTGCAGGTTGATGGGATTTATGAATGAAAGAATCTCCTGGGTGACGGGCCGCTTTACTCATTAAATGAAAGTATTCCGCGTAAGTAAAAAACAAACCGCGACGAATTTAATGCAATTTGTTACAATAAGTTTGATCTATCTATGTCAAAAAAGAATAAGAATAATAAGACTGTTCATGTGATTAATATATAATATATTTGATTTAGTTATTTATAACAGTGACTAACTTAAAGAGACATTACAACCACCGTGTTCAAGGGCAAGACTCTCACCATACTATAATGAATGCTGCCTTACCTCTGTTCATATTTTCACTTGACGTAGATGTTGGTAAAACTCCGGCGCAAACAGCGATGAACCTATCATACACGGGGAGCAGTTTGCCCATGAGCATCGTAAAATCATTTAGAGGTGTATTTGAGTTAACGATAACGCCTCCGGTAATCCATTCGAACGGGTCAACTTTGGCTTGAAGTATTGTTTCACCGTCTAATGAAAGGCAAAGAATGCCAAACTCATTTGTGTAGACGACCGATAGGACACCTCTACTGTTTTTAATCACCTTCCAACTAGCTGACACACCTTCTCGCAAAACAAGCATTTTCTCATCGTTTACACCAATAATTTGGTGCCCATACCAAGCAGCACGAATCACACAGCAACTGTTTGGAACCGAATCCCAACCGTCTGTAAGCATCGATGCTTTGATCTGAAGTTCGTTTGTTTCACTCACTCCAAGCAACACACCATTGCCAACGTCAACATCTTTTGTCGCAAAAGTACCTTCCAAAGGGCCGTATACTGCATTATCAGTCGTGCTTGCAACTGCTAAGTACAAGTCGGATGTCACTAAAATAAGGTCAACATTGTCGGGCACTACATCATATACAGTGGATCGAGCTTCTCTGTTGTTGAGCATTCGAGCGTGCACAAGGGAGTCTAAGTCATCTAACAGAGGAATTAAATATATATAAAGCAACAAGGAGAGAGAGAGAGAGAGAGAGAGAGAGAGAGAGAGAGATAACACAAATTACTTATGGTACAAATAAATGATACTTGTTACTTAAGTTTCATGCATTCTGAAATCTTCAGACCTCAGGTACTTTTTGTAACTTTCCAACTTTATCATTACTCAGCTTATAAAATACGTTCAGCATTTAATTAAGATTAACACTAGCCAGACTTTTGCTGTTTTGTTGTCTGTATTTTTCTTTTGTAGACATATTTAACCCGCAGAAGTCCTACTTTTAGGACCACGGAATAAACAGATAATATACAACCAGATAAGTAGACACGTGCAAATGTATTTATCCGTAATTACCGGACAACGCTACGAACAGAACTGGCCGTAAAAAGTTCGGTGTGTGTATTGTCAACTTCTGCTACTTAAAATTGCCATTACGGTATACTATTTTCTACCCTATCAATCCTTTATTCCAAAAGACTTGCCGCGTTCACCGTAAAACGGCATGGGGCACTTTCGTTCATCTCTGACACAATAATTTATTTTGCCTAAATATGATCAAAGTTTTATTTTTTTAATTATTAATAAAGGCACCGGCCAGTCAAAAGGTTTTGATGTTTTTTGCTGCGATCAATCGTTGTTAACAGCAAGCAGTCAACCACTGAACTGAAAGTCAAATTTAATCACGGAAATTAAATATATGTTCTTTAGTTTGTTTGAGTATAGTATGAATAACCGCGAAGCACCATCATTATGGCAGTATGGATGTATTTATTACATATGTCTCTGTGACTAAAGAATTGCCATTTCCGAGATTTGTCATAAATAAATAACTTTAAGCCATGAGAACCGCGACCATAAGAAAACCAGTGTAGGAAGATAGGTTACATTTTGAAGCAATTTTCAACTCAGAAATTCAAAATAAATATGGACGTTATCTAAAATTTAAAATAATACAAAAACTCTTTTGCAGGCACATTTACAGTATGACACAACCAGTGTCACTTTCCTTGTTACTGTTTTTAAGTTTATTAATATATATGAGATAGAGGTAAAATCATAAAATTGTGGAATTGATCAACAATTTAACATTAACCGAAAGCAAAAGAAATCTATGCTAAACAGGCTCGACCGAACAAGATATGACCAATTTCACACAATGTTTTCACACATGCAATACCAAAGACGTTTGTTACTATAGACGGTAATGTCAGTGCACAAAGAGGGCCACATCAAGTCTCGCACTAATATTCAGCTCAGTTTCTGCGACACTTCAATTGTAATTGTCTGCGACGGATATTGAAATTTATATAGCGTGTTAATTCCTCGTAAAACAGTAGGTCCTTACATAAATACAATGACAGTCGGTGATGTATTTGAGAAAGGTGTTTTGAATTTACACGATGAATTATGCAAATTTAATTGCGGTACAACATGTACATGAATGAATTTGATATAAGCATGTTTGACGTCCAAATGTAATTAATTGTTAGCGATAAGTAAATCAAATGCATACTGGTGACAAAAAAAGCAAGTCTAAAAGACATTTTGCAAAGGGACTTTGAAAAACGAAAGGAAAAACTGAAAGAAAAAATTATAAACGAACAACATAGTCAAGTTTGAAACAATCTTTCCCGTTGAACGGATGTTTTTTTATTCACCTTACCTTTCAAATTCCTACGATGTGGGGGAACCATTGCATTTTCAGCATCTACCATGAATGTCACAGCATTGAAGACCATGAGCGTCAGAGCTGAGATGACGTGCATGATTAATGTCTGTGTGCAGATAAGAAGGAAAATATAAGTACGGTTAATATACAACAACACCGGTACCAACCCGTGTCATACGATTTTGCAAATGAATTAGTTTTGACTCCTGATAAAAATGTGCTGTCTGTGAGTGTATAGCAGAAAGTTATATAAATTGCATAAATCGAACAAATGAGTAGAAAATGGGTGAGGAATCGGAGGAACAATAATGTGCGGTAAGAAGTCGTTCGATTTCAGGTAAAAGCGGCGATAAAAGGAACAATATACCAATATTTGTGTAGCGGTCCCATTAGAATTTAATGTTGTAAGTACCATAATAGCTACACGAGTCCTGTGATTATATTACAGCCTTGAATACGTCTGCTACTAATCATGAAACATTAACAACTTACCTGTGGTGGACTATTCGTCACGAGCACGACCTTTTTCGCTGCACTTCTAGATCGTTATACTCTTCGCTTGCTTTAACGCGGTACTCGTTGAAACTGCTAATATTTCTGTATGAATAGTGAATTAACTACCCTTCAACCATACTTATGAGGACTTCTTATCCTAGAGGGCTAGTTAAACCAAAAATTAGTTCGCCGCTGGTTGCACTTTGGTAGCACCAGATGTTAAAATGTAGACATGGTATGGTGTTGTATCATTTTTGTGACGAAAATAGGGTATCGAGTAGACAGATGTTTTCTTTGTTTCTGGGGAATTAGGCGTGACTATGTGGCCCTGGAAGCTTTACGCATCTTACGCCCTAAGGGAAAAGAATGACTAGGAGAAAAATTAAAGAACAACTTATTCAAATTACAAACTTTACCATCCAAGTAGTGATCGTACTTGTTGGAACAAGTTAAGGATAAAATACGTTGGTCACGTGTAACTGAAATGCCCACATGCGATATACATCCTGGAGACTTAGATACAGGATTCCATGAAGTATGTACAGAGCTAGTATACACATATTTCAATAAAAAATACAATCACTCTTTAGCCCTAGAAATTATACAAAGTGTTATAACAAAGTGTTATAACATCAAGAATGTTTTATTACGGTATAGTCAGAAAGAACACACTGAAAAGACATTTAGCCGTATCATGTGAATTACTTGCGTATTTGCATATTTAATAAAATACTGCATCAAATTTGATGAAACATGTTACAGATGTTGGCAACATCCTATCATTTAATTATTAAATCACTTATTCAATGATCTTTTGTGATTAGGGTGGCAGCTCAGATTGGCTTTCAAATTTTACCACAGTGGTATCGAACATCTAATTTTTTTCTGTAATAAAATTGAGCCTCTAAACAGGGAAAATGTTTGTAATTAAAGATATATATATATCCTGAATGAATGCACTAAATCTGAAGACACTTAGTGCAGATGTTGATCATAAAAAAATTGATAGCCAAGAGAGGCATTTGGCAGTATCAATACCTAAAGTATAGGAAGGGTCTTTGGTACTGAATGTGGAGGCATTTTTGATTCACATCTGGCATTCTGACTTTTTTACATCAAGAGCCATAACTCACACATGCCTGGACAGGTTTCTTGCAGAATAGTGGAATTTTGAAATTTCAAGAGCCAGGGCATGGCATACCTAATGCTGTTCAACTTGGTAAAAGGACATTACCCTTACTTCTATAACTAATGTCTATTTTTTTCAACCAATTCAGTATGGACATCAGTCACAGACAGGGCTTTTGTACCCGCATTTTTTTTTTCATTCGCATCATATCGACTTCAATTTTTGGTCACTTCCGGTAAAAAAACCTAAAAACAAACGGGGTCTATGTCATCGTTAATAACTTGTTTAATCGTAGGAGTTCTTAGCAAAAAGGTTTAGCATTTAAAAAAAATAAGCGACAACTCCATGTGGCCACTGAAATGAAAAAAGAGAAACATTTTTTTAAGCTGTTATATTATATTTAACTGAAGAACAAAATTACCAGAGTTAATTCCTTTTGAGCTAAGATAAAATCATTCGCCCTTGAAGACCGGTAAATTAATTAAGAATTTTAATTTTCATAATAATTAGACATTCCGAGAATTGATGTTTCGTTCAGGACATTCTGGAAGTGTTGTCTTTTATGATTCCGTAGTTGTAGTGTTTCTACTTTCTCATAAAGATCTTCTACCTTTTACTACGACACAACAGCGTAAATCATACAGACTTGGTCTGAACTCATGGTTAGGCTATTGCGTACCCAGTGGAACTTTTTGACTGTCATCTGAAGGTAAGACTGCTTGCCATTGTGTAACTTTACAGGAGATGCTGTGTTGTGCTAAGAGTAGCCTTTGCACTGTTTAAATAACTTAATGACCGTAAAGCTATTCTTGTAATTGTGATTTTGATTTGATATGATTTGATTTTATTTTATTCGGCCAATATTCAGGAAAACGTTAAAATACAGAATATTAAATGAATGAAAAAAACTACATAAAATTACACCAAACACAATAACACTGTTACAGTAAAAAAACAACTGAAAATTACTTGCCGAGGATTGAATAAAAAAGTTACAAACTTATTTATATGGTGGTCCTCAAGAGAAAACGAAAAATCACATTAAGACAGTGTCACTGCGATAATCAAATACAAAACCCTAAAAGGTACACCACATAAGCAAACAAACCAACTATCCACGGCAACTGAAGCAGGGCATAACTGCCCTTGCCCTTCAATTTTGAGTACAAATAGTACTTGACCTTCTTTTTAAAAGCTTGAGAACGATGGCTGGAGTTATGAATACTCAAAGGAATGTCATTCCATAATTTAGCCCCTGTAATCTGAAATTAATGTTCACCATGAGAACCAAAGGCTGGTAAACGAACAGAATATGAGCTTGATCCAGTATTATACGTATGACAGTTCGCTGTCAAATTAAAATGTTCAGAGAGGTAACAAGGTGCAGTATCATTGATCGCTTTGTACACGTGATTCAATTTTAGCAGCTGTACTCTTTGTTAAACGGGCAGCCAGCCACTTGGTCTTAAATGCTGGGTCGACACATGTGTTCGAGAAGGTAAATTTATAACGAATCTGACTAATTTATTTTGTGAATATTTTAAACTAGATTTTGTACGCTTAGTTTAACTGGCAAACTAAAATGTACATGCTTAGTCATAATTGCATTGAATTACAGAGGAAACTAATAATTTTCTGATGTTTGAGTCGAAATATTGAGATTTCAGATTGAGGAATTTAAGTCTGGCATTTACTTTGCTCAAAACAATACATGCCATAGACTTTTAATCAAACGATTGATCAATTTCTGCTCCTAGGTATTTCACTGACGTTTTCTGTGAAATTTTTATACCATTACACGCAACTCACGACCTGGGGTAAATTTCTAGTGTGTGTTAGGAAGCAAATAAAATTGACTCTGTTTTTCCAAAGTGCAGGGATAATTTGTTGTCGATAAGCCATTCGATGATATCCGACAGTTCCTGACTCAACTGTTGTTCTACCTCTGTACGATTTTTGCCTGAAATTAACAAAGCCGAATCATCTGCATATAAAAACAATTTACACATCACTATACATTCCATATAATTTAAATAAATTAAGAATAGTAAGGACCCTAAAATGGATCCTTGCGGAACACCACTAGTTATAGTTTGGACATCGGAAATTACACAGGAGACGTCGACAATTTGGTGTCTGTTTGTGAGATAAGACGAAAACAAGTTAATCGGAGAATCAGACAAACCGATGGCCTTAAAGAGGCACTCCCACTTTGTACCATTTTTAAAACACATTTTTTTAATGCCAACGGTCGATATTTGACTTGGCGACTGCGCGCGGATCGCGAGATATCGATAAAAACATGTCATTTCCCGAGCGTATTTTTCACATCCCGAAGTTTTCGATCGTTCTAATTTTGACTCGAAATCCCCTGAAGGTTTGTTGTTGTGCTGATTGACGATATTCTAGGGAGTCTACAATAAGTTCGAACGACGCAATTAATTTACTTCCCACTGCAAGGACTTTATATACAGCATTATGCCTTTACCTCAGGTAAGTTTTTAAAAACTTCTCCTTAGTTTTTGTCGTTTTCATTATTCTAAATCGGTTGTATTATATTTTTAACCAATACCACATAAACATCAGTTTTTACATGTCAAATATTAGCCGCCTCCGATGACTACATTTTGTCGTCTGCCACACAGTACGCCGCGCGCGTGGTATGCGCCCGTGGCATGCGGCTATGCATATCACGCGGCGGCCGCTATGTATCAACCGCACGTAACTGTGCTAGTCACCTTTGCCAATTCTGGTGGAATCAGCAAAAATTGTTTTTCGTTTATACGCCTAGTCAGTAAGACTCAGCTTTCTCCCACAGGCCATGAACGATCACCGACGCCAGTACTGTGGCGTACAGCAGCGTCAGCGTAGACTCGTACTCCATAGCTTAGTTGACAATGATATTAGTGCCGAACGTTCGATGTTCGGAAGCTGAATTTAGGTGGGCCACCGGAATTCAAACTTTTAATTTTTTGAAGACATGTTTTTATCGATATCTCGCGATCCGCGCGCAGTCGCCTCGTCAAATATCGACCGTTGGCATTAAAAAAATATGCCTTAAAAATGTTACCGAATGTGAGTGCCCCTTTAAGATTACCAAGTAATGGTCGACTGTATCGAACGCTTTCTGTAAATCTAACATGACCATCCAGGGCTCGAAATTAGCGGTAGTCCCGCGTCCACAGACTATGAACTTTTCTCTGGGGCTACCAAAATCCAAGAAATGGTAGCCCACACGGACTACCAAAGCCTGGGACCTGAAATTCAGTCACTTTTTGGCATGACATGTGTGCTCCGTCACTTTGGGACAAGCTAAATGCAGTCAAACCACTTATGTACACATATATTTGTACAATATTTGTGTACATCCATGATCAAACCAGTTTCCTTGGGTATTAAAGTGACACCGAAGGATTCAAGTATCTAGGCAATGGTTGCTAAGGAAAATTTGTTAAATCCACGAAAATATGACTTTTTGTGCATTTATTGACCCGAAGATGAAAAAAACAATTACACCAAATTTGAGCAGACGCATGGTTGTTGGTCGTGAAATGCGTGACGTCATAGACATGCAGATTAACACTATGTTCTTGAAAAGATTCAGCTACTCCAAATCTGCTCAAAATGCCGTGAAATGTTACGTAGTGATACTTGACATACTCCTTTACAGTCCCAGGCATGGATTTGGTCGACCGTGAAAAAACACACTTTTGAAACGGCAAATGTCTTCTTTGTAATTTCGTATAATTTTTAATCCTATTCTTTCCATGTCACAAAAAATATTGAGAATTTTCTAAAAGGCATGCTTAACCTTATTTATCTTGGTGGTGACTACAATTCTGCCGAAATTCATTTCAACGGATGGAAAATTGGCCGACTTGAAAGCTTTTAAACATTTGCACAAGAGCAGAAGGCAATAGTGCCAAGAAATCTATATAATGATTTTCACGTGCAATAGTGCGCATTTGGAACACTGCCAGCCTTAGCAATTGTGCAAGTATTCACATCAAATGACTAGAAAATTCACTTCATGGGAAGAATCATGAAAAATAGCATTTTCTTGTCTGCCCCTGAACTAAAATGTGAGTGGGCTACCCAACATACTTCCCCTTATCCATTTCCATGCGAAAGTAATCTGCTAAAACCTGAAGGTATGTGTCTGTCAAATAAGATATACGGAAACCGGATTGAAACTTATACACAAGATTTGAATCTTCTAGATACTTAGACAGTTGATCATCAACTACTTTTAAGTGATCTTTGAAATTACACTAAATATGGACACTGGTCGATAATTGCTGAAATCTTTTTTTACAGTTCTTCTTGTTTAATGGGACTACTCTTGCTTTCTTCCAATCTTTGGGAAATTTCCAAAATTTTAGTGACATATTAATAATATGCGGGAGTGGATATATATTACATCAGCCGCATCTTTCACGAACTTAACTGCGATACCATCTAAACCAGTAGTCTTTGATGAATTGATGTTTTGAAGTACTTTACAAATGTAGTCCTCACCAACAACAGAGAACTGAAGGAATCCATCAGAACCTTGATGTATTACAATCTGCTAATGCTAGCTAAAATAAAACGACCAGTGCCAATAGGGAGTTTCTCAACAAGGCTTAAAGCGATTTTCGTGAACAAACTGTTGAATTTTGTAGCTACTCTAGATTTATCGAAAATGATGAAAACGCCAGCACGAAGTCCAATGAAGTTGGTAGCCGCTTTTGCTTCATTGATGAACCCAAGTCTTTAAGTGTCTTGCAGAGTTTTCTAGGACAATTCTTTTCCTCAAGAATTTTTTTCGATCAGTTGACAAGTTTAATTTCTAGCTTTTTTGAAATCGTTGAAAACACTCAAATCAATAGACTTTATAAACTTACCAAACAATTTATCTCTTTTCTTGATACTATTTTAAATATCAGTATTCTTCCACGGCTGGGTTTTTTGCTTCAGACGAACTTTTTTTTCAAATGAGCTACCAAGTCCTGCACCCCAATAAAAAGTTCTTTGACATTATTCCAAGCTGAATCAACATCGTCACAGTACTGTGTAGTACTGGACCTTTCAGTTGCTGGGTATCTATTAATTACTCCTAACAAAAAAATCCCTTCTTTGCTCTCCATTTTTGCCTTTCACACTCATGCCCACATTACAAGAAATTGCACATTACAGTAGGATGTTCTGAACGAAATCAGTAAGGCCGTTTGTATTTGCTGCTGTTCTTGTAAGATATTGGCTGAATGTGCCCCAACAAATAAGTGTTTTCTAGTTTCCCATACTTTGGTAGTACACCCGTTCACCATAGTGATGTTGACCTCATAAGACGTTCTGTAATACCAAGAGATAAATACATTACATAAGTCAGACATACAGACATAAATTAGACATTACCGCCGTTTGTCAATAACTCGTCTAAAACAGTCATCGTCAGTTGTATTTCTCCAGTTAAAACATGACTACTATAAGGCTGTATCGTACAATCACCTGTCTTTTGAAAAGAATGAAAATGAAAAAGCTGCCCCAATTTAAATGTCTTTTTTAAATGCCTTGCATACTATGTGTACTCATTACTGACATCCATTCAGTCAATAATCGCAATCATACCAATCCGTAATCCATAACACTAGGTCAAATTCGTAGTACACTAGTTATGAACATAAACACAAAACAGCAAGGAACAGACAGTAAAGTACCGATACACACAACAAAGTCAAATTGATAAAAGAAAGATATATGAACCTCTGGCAAAAAGGCAAAGAACTGATGTCAGATGTTTCGAAACAGTAAGCGCATCCTACCCCACATGTGGCACCCGCCATATATCAATCTGTAAGTCAAATAGGTAGTGGTCATCAACTAAGGTAAAATGTCACTGATGCCATCAGCGATCATCTGTCGAAGAGAGATGCTGTATTTATTATCTACCAGCTTGTGATACCTGCCAAAAAGCGCTTGAAGTACAGAATCTATCTCTGGTGTAACCTTGATTTAACAGTTTGTGAGAGAGATGGCTGTGTCTCTCTACAAAATCATCATGTAATCATTGTCAGACAGAAGACATACTGGATTGTAGCTTACAGGTAAGTGACATGTATAATTCAGACAAGCCTGTTCCTCATTTCAAGTTGAAACAACACAGAATAATTTGGTGAAGGTTTTAGAAATGTCCGACTTCTCACGACAGGCAATTATTTTTCAATTTTTTTTTAATTATGTGTACGTAACGAGTTTTAGTTACAAATTCCTCCTAATGCATCCCCAGATAGCTTTCTCTGTGGTATGACATTTGTTTAAAATGGTATTCACAGTTGTAATTTATTAATTAATTAATATTAAGTCGTAATTTAATATTTTGGACACAACTAGCGGGATAGTAAGATAGATCAAAATACAAATCGAAGTAAAACAGTGACAAGGCTTTTATTCTTTAAACCCTAGGAAGTATAGCAGACGATTTCTAGGTATACGACAAAATGTCTGTATGCAGCTTGTGATATTGTGACAATGGATGCGCAAAAGATAAGTTGAAGTATTACGTATATAATAATCTGCAATTCAATAACTTACAGCTCATTGCCCTTAAATATGGTAATATATAAAATAAATAGAATGTACCAGCAGCATCTTCTCAAGGTTATAAGATTTTTGTATGTAACTTGGAAAGTAATGCCTTTTTATTTGTCACAAACATTAAACGCCAACTCACCCTAAGATTCCGTTCGAAACACAGATTCGCGTGGCATCGTCAAGGTAGACGAAGCTGGACTGTCGCAAACGGATAACGGGTTTGGTTCTGTAGGGGGTATGCCTTTGGTCATTACAGTACGACAAACGGTATTTTGCTTTGCAAGAATTAATCAAACTGATCCAATCGTGCTTGAAACACTTCTGTACTTAAAGTTCTCGAAAATAAAATCAAAGTGAGACTTGAGTGGACACCGTGGGTCATCAGTATGTATTAGGGAGATGGTGCAGTGGCAAAGAATGTGAAATTTGACTAAACTTGAATAGCATAGTCACGCGACAGTGTAATCATCCCATAACTTATAGCACGATATAGACAATTGCCATCACCTCTGATTGAGACAATCTCATATTGGCTTTTTGGGGAAGACCTTCGGCTCTCCATGTATAATGTCTTTGCAAGGTTTGATGCTTTTTGACTTTTCTTTTCTGTGTCATATTTGTCAGTGTATTTCTAAAATGTCAAGTTCAATTAAATATATAATGCACGTAAATATTAAATGTTTATTGTCCAATGCCTTCACTATCAATGATAGTTCAAATACTTGCATATGTGAACTATGAAAAGCTCAGTATTTCTAGAAAGTATTCAGAAGGTACTGTAATTGGATATTTCAGAAGAGTACTTTCAGAATGTGCTTTGGAATACAATTCAGAATAACATTCAGACACTCACTATGTGAGATAATATTCTGTATATTCCAGAACAGTACTTTCAGAATGTGCTTTGGAATACAATTCAAAATAATATTCAGACACTCACTATGTGAGATAATATTCTGTATATTCTAGAACTAACAAGCTCTGCTTGTTAGTATGTATTGTCAATGTCACTGTTGGATGTTGTTGTCAAATGTCTGTGTACTAAGTGTGTGTATTCTGATTTATTTTGGCTCTTTTTTTAATTAGCAGCTGCAGTAAAGACACAGTGAATACCAGTACTGCAAAAGAAAGAAAAATATGTCAGAGATAAGTTGTCTAGCTATGATTCACTAAAATGATTTAAATGTCATATTAAATATTTTGATTTTACATTCAATGCACATTATGCATTTCCTCTGCGAACAACATTCTCCCAATAGCCACTGTAAAACTGAAATCAGATGGATTCTTGATCAGTGTCATTATTCTAATTCAGCACAGATTTGTGCAATTCTGACATATAATCCAATAGGAAACTAATACACCATTATCAGTTGATGTTTCAATTGCAGCTGGACTGCACAAAATTTACAATCTTTGTACAAAGTACCAACTATGTTATCATCACCACAAATATATGCATCTGAAATATCATCAGAATAATTTGCAAATTGTTCAGAAATTTTAGAACACTGCTAAACAAATATGGACTAAAGAAATAAAAAATACACACTAAAGATGGGCTAAATTATTGAAATGAAATAACATACCAGTAATAAATATGCATATGTTGAAACAAACTGTGGACTACACTTCATTTTTCAACATTTTAAACTGAAATGTTTAGCCATAATTTGAACGCCACACTATGACACAGAGGGTTAATTTTAAAATTCGTTTTACAACCGAATGAAATTCATCGACCGTCATATGTTGAACACAGAAATGCCTTGCTATATTGTGAATATTTCCGGTGGCGATAGCCCACTGTCCGTGCACCGCCGTACAATGGTCGAAAGAAAAATGCGCCAGTTACATTTTGCAACACATGGGTTATAAACGTTTGATAATTGTTGTTTATTTAGAAGTGTTAAATGTCTTTTGGCAAGTTTCACGATATCAGTGAAAATACAAGATATAGTAATTTACTAAAGTGAAACCAGGAGGGTCATTTGTTTTCAGACTCGGTATGCTAAAACGAAAATATATCCTAGTTTGAACCATGTAAACACCACATTTCGCTTACTCCGCTATGTCCGTGACGGCACAACCTTACAGGGGCCCCCGACTCGTACTCCACAAATGTTACGATGCCCAAAAACAACCAAAAATTCTCGCAAATCGGGGTTGAACTTTCAGTTTCCACTATAAGAATCATTTCAATCGAAGTGTGGCAGAAATCAGGGGAACGGTTGTTTTTAATGCACGCCCAAGCCCTAATTGTAAAACAATGGCGTCGTCATCACGCGACTAACATTTTTTGAATGAACTCCGTGAATATTGAAAACACGATTACAGTCGATCCCTCGTAAATTTAGATACTCTTTTTAACTAGACCATATTTAGGGCCCATACTGCATACTCGATGTGTGGTGAGATGTTGCCACACGTTTTGACACGACTTATCAGTGACGTGCTTTGGATAACCTTCGAGGCCGTTTCTTTCCGCACACAGCTTCTCACCTCTCATTCACTCACAGATATTATCGGTACACGCAAAGTTAACACATGCTCTAAATACGGATACAAAAATAAACCTCTTACCGAATGTCGTACTGGCTCCACTGGTGTGACTGTAGATAGACGTAGCAGGAACTGAATCTCGTAGCTACACACAGAAAGTATGGCTGCTCAATGCATGACACATGTGAGAGCGAGGTTGAAAGGCCTTAACGATGCTGAAGTTGGACTCAGTTTCGGATTCGGTTTCGATTTCGGATTCGGTTTCGGATTCGAATAACAGAGAATAGTTTTATTTCCAGCTTATGTTATTATTTTTTCGAAGGATATGATAGCTACTGATACACAAGGAGATATTTTAACTAGATCACCCTACTCAGTAGCATGTATTTCATGACATAAATGTTTCGCACATAATCATAATTTATACAGTTTAAAAAACAAAACACTTTAGGCAGTAGAGTAAGAAACTATAGTGCATGAATACACCAGACAAAACTGCTGAAAAATTAGTCAAAAGTTACAACTTTTGAGCAATTATGGGCATTATGCAGTTTGGACTATTCAAGCTAACAGTACTTCGCACAATACAATGAAATGCATTCAATGCAATCTGATAGTTTAGTCCGGGAGTTTGTATGGTACATTCAAAATGAAATCTATGGAGAACAACATCAATCAAAACATCAAAGTATTACAGCACATTAGCATCATACCATGTGACACACATTGTGACATATAAATATAAATATTTTTGTAAATGTCATTTTCCTTGCTCGACTCTTCCTTTCAATTTCAAATTAAAGTGCTTTGAAGTTTTCTGTAATTTCTATTTTTTTTACTATTTTAATTGTGAACATACGCACACAATTTATACTTTAAAATATGCACAACATATGGTAGC
The DNA here is from genome assembly GCF_041260155.1 of Ptychodera flava. Lineage (NCBI taxonomy): Eukaryota > Metazoa > Hemichordata > Enteropneusta > Ptychoderidae > Ptychodera > Ptychodera flava. Next base: position 5,575,639 of record NW_027248278.1, read on the forward strand.
ATTTATTCCAGTAAAAACTTGCTTTTGACGACAAGTATTTATCTTTGCATACGAAAGTACTGCGGACTATTTTATTTTCACTGGAATTTATTTTAGCTGAAAACAGATTGCTTGTGTCTTATTTTCACTTCGTTTAGTCTGATTGGATTTTATTATAGCTGAAAAAAAGTCCAGCGAAAGTAACGAAAATAAATTCCAAGTGAAAATAAAGTATCCACAGTATAACTTAATCGGCTGAAATAATTATAAAATTTATTTCCGTCACTCGAATCCGAAACCGAGTCTAACTTCAGCATCGTAAGGCCTTACTGATTCTGACCACTAGATGGCGTCGCAAACACAACTTTACGAACCCCTTACTGCTAACGTACACTCCTATGAGAAAACCCACTGAACACATTTTTTATTTTATTGAAAAAAATAATTAATTAACCAAACTTACTAAACTTTTACCATAGTTATGCTATAGGGTAATTAAGTATGTGTACAGTCACATCAAATTTGGTTCAATATTTCTTGAGATATAGCCCTATGGCAAAAAAGTCATAAAATATGCAAATGAGCAATTAATTAATAAGCCACACCCACCAAAATCTAATCAGATCTAAGTCTCATCATGATAATACCAAATACCAAATTGCATGACATTGGACCTAAGGGTTCTTAAGTTATGAGTGGAACAAAATCTGTCTACGGACGGACGGACAGACGGACACACACACAGACATTTGGCGACCTAGGACACCTTGGTGCTTCGCACCACGGTGTCCAATAAAATGACAGTCAAATACACAGGGACAACAAAATAGATGATTTTGTTGTACAAGTCTAATTATGTCAGAAGAACAATTTTATTCTCTGAAATTACAGAAATGTAATATCATGGTAAACCTTCATAGTCTGTGAACATTATCAAAAATATTTTAAAAAATGAAATATGGTAAAAAGTCAGCTATTGATTTTTCACAGAGAGGGATAACAAGCATTACGCTGTCAGTGAGTATTTTCATCCAATTATTAGGTTTTTGTCACAACATCTTTCACAATGTATTGCATCTGATGTTGTTGCGATTTGCTTCGTCAATGTTGATAATTATATTTCGAAAGAAAAATCTGGCAGTGCCACGACTCAAGCATGATAACATACAGTTAAACGTTTCCTAAACTTACAAAGATAGGCAGGAATATTAGCCGATATCCATTTAAATCGATGTAATGAAGAACGACAACACAGATTCTACATTGATCAATTCTCTAATGAAGCACAATAGTAGACTTACCATCTCTGAATATATACACACCAATCGCCGTCTGACAATTAAGTAAAATAATGCATTGCAATGAAAGGGGCAATCAGCATATTTAGTATGAAGGACACTAATAATAGCATGACATGCTCCGAGAAGGATACACAACTTGAAGAGTGAGGGGTTCATCAGTGACTTACCAAGAAAAGTGTTTTAAGGGTTTTGTAAATCAATAAAGATTTCCTTGGCTGCAAAACAGTGTTGACCAGACACCGACACTACTTTAGTACAAGTCAACGTCACTGCAATTCTAATGAGAGTAATAATTACTTGAATTTCTGGAGATGATCTTTGAAAAGTAAAGGGAAAAAAATCTAGCGAGATCTTAACGAAATTATGGGAATATTTTTTCTCGATTACTACCCTGAGACAACACTTATTCGCAGAGGTCCCCTACTCCAGGAATGAAACCACGCAACAGAAGTGTAGCTCGTGCTATCTACCTAAAACACAAAGAGAAGAGAACAGTAGAAAATATATGACGGTGTATATAAGTAGAGATAGGAGGCATGCGTACCATTGATAAGGGATAACCATTTCTTTTGCCACACAGTTTGTAAAGACACATCCCATCCTAAAAGGCAATATCAATCTCTAGAAATTTAGTATTGTCATTGTCATTGTCATCGTTTGTACAACTTATGTCAACTATGAACCTGAAGCAACCGTTAAACTTGCGAGACCATTGTAACTGCCCATGACCCACTTTACCTATCCATCTAAAAACAAAAACAAAACAAAACAAAAACAAAAAACAAAAAACAAAACTGGCGTTCAACTGGCGTTCATATTGATAAAGGTATAGATTGACCAAAAAGTGTGCAGGATCTTTTCCCCTTGAAACACCAATTGATTGAACGAGTAGCTTGTCGAAAATAACTTTCAGCAACCCGGTGCTCAACCGCCCTCTTTAAACTGCTTTTGGGATATTAAGTATCTTTATGTGAGTTATTCGTCCAGCATGCCCTTGAGAAAGAAACTCATATGTATAATTGTTTAGTGCCATCCTTAAAAATATTCATTATGTATATTTATTACATATACAGAGCCTGTTATTCACTCAGAATAAGACACTGTTATTCTTAGTGGCATCACACAATAGTAATACTGTTTACAGGACTTCCGTATTGTCCAACTTATAACGCCAGAAGTAGGGTAATACGATCGCAACTTTTATCTTCCTGTGGTTAACGATAAAATATCGGCCTATATATCGCGTACATGAAAATAGAGTGGCTTCAGAAGAGTTTGGCGAAATTAAATAACCATAAACATATGATGAAACGGTACATATATTGATAACAATGAGACACTGAGTTTCTAGGTTTCTCACTTTTGTAAAGAGATGGCGTTCATTGTCGTCTGTTACTAGATGTATATATACCAGCTCGTCAACCAAGCCGCAGTGGTCAAGTCAGTTGCCGAAATTGATGAATTTATCACTGAACACTAAGAGTCAAATACTAAAATCTAATCAAAATGCTGTCTAGCAACGGAAGGCCTAAACAGACCCCTTAACAGAAATACGGTGAAATGTCGCAATAGCTGCATGTAAAACATGGACAGTATTGTTAAATCACAAAAATGTGTATAATATTACCAAGCACAATGAAAACAAACTCAGGTAGCTTGCAAGTCTGAATGCATTATCTACAAATCTTCTGCTGCACAAGCGATACCAATAATGCAAAAAGGTGAATTTGATTTGCTAGTGCAGGTAGTTAACCATTACATTAATGCTCAAAATTATCAGGCCACAGGTCTCCTCCCACATGCTGTTAACGGTTTCCGTATTCTTATCAGGGGTGAACCATTTGATATCCTTGGGTGGAAGGTTTTCGGAACAAAATGATTCCCAGCGAATGTCGATGGAAAAACAAATCAGCCAGAAAAGGCTTGAAAAGAAAAAGATGACGCACTTGTGTGAAAAGAAAAAAAAAGAAATCCATCAATCCATCAGAAATTGTATTAAGAGTACATTGTGCCCTTCCTATAGCTGGGTCTTTAGGGTGTACCCGTGGTCAGTAATTGTAGTAGCTTTTGCCTGAATTTATAACTTTTTGTTCAGTTTGTTAGCTTGTTTCCTCCCATTGAAGTTTCACATCGCAAAGTAATTCAGGATGTAAACATAAGATAATGTTACCATGTCATATATGTGACTATATTGTGGCCCTTTTTACATTATGAACAATCAGCTAGAATTCTATAATTTAAGACGCATGCATTAGTACGTAAAATGGGGAATAGTCAGCAAGCAAATTACAAAGAAAAAGTGATTGTTTTTCGCGTGCTTGGTCAAATGTATGGTTTAAAGCAAAGGACAATAACAAATATTTGTTTTAAACTGAAAGAACTTTTATGACTTAAACCTTGGCCGCGGGTAAAAAAGGAACACAGCCAGCATAAATTATACATGGATGACGTCAGTTTCCTTACTGCGCAACCTTTCTGCGCGTAACAAATTGTCGTTCGCTTGTAGGCCTACTTGCAGTCGGCAACTATGGCTGCAAAACGTCATGCAGAGCTGTCACCGGCACAGTTAGACGATATTTTGATGCAAGTAAACAGCAAACGAACGAAAATAGCAACAAGGAATGCAATTTCTGTGTTCAGCGACTATGCAAGCAACAAATTTGGATACGCCACCGAAGAGATCGGCAAACTTTCAGCGGCAACCCTAGACTTGGCACTGACAACATTTTACGCTGAGGTCCGGACTCATGCAGAAAGGCGAACTGTACTCGAAGAAGTTTGTTCGGTGTAATAAAAATAATAACACATGAGAGCGAGGGCAAGATCACGATTTTTGCCTGCCCTCGGGCTGGTGGTCATGATCGAAATATTGATGATGCCCGAGCCGTAGGCGAGGGCATCATCAATATTTCGATCATGACCACCATCCCTTGGGCAGGCAATAAATCGTGATCTTGCCATCGCTCTCATGTGTTATTATTTAAATAAAAATAGGCTACAACATTTGATCCAATTACATCTTAACTCATCTCTAAGAAATTCAAAGTTTGGATATATTATTTGAATGTCTTATTTTATTACATAATCCCATAGTCTATAAAAAATTATCAGATTAAATTCATTTGGTATAAAGTATTCTGTTATCAAATTGCCTTAATTCCTAAAATGTTTGTATCCTGAAAGTAAATGTGCATCTGTATCAAAGCATTTATCTTTCAGGCCAAAAATCAAACAAAATTTGTTATGGAAATTCCTTTGGTTTAGATCTGGATTTGTGCATGCCTGAGGATATATGAGGTCCAGAGAAATACTATCTGTACATCATAGGGACTACTAAGGATGTTTGATTTCATCATTGATTCATTCTAAAATACCATGAAGCTAAAATACAAATGAAAACATTTTTATCCCTTTTACATTGTTATACACATATGTACGTTGTGACTTGATATTACATTCTTTATATTTCATGATATTTCATTAGTTACACCACAGGTTTGCAGGAAGCTGGTAGACTGACGAATCATAGAGATGAAAGTTATAATAACAGTAGGAAACTGGCTGAGGAGTTGTTGAAACAAAATTGGTGTGACAGAGTGATTTGGGAGAGCAGCTTTAAATGCTAAGTGCCCTCTGCAAGTGATGACAGTATGACCTATGAAGTTAACATCGTGGAATGCACATGTACATGTCCTGTCTCATCAAATGCAGGTACTCAACTTATCCTAATGACATTCCTTGTCTAATATTATACATCTACCATCGAGAACAGTAGAATTTTCTGTGTGCTCATGAAGTGCCGTATGGACGTTCCAAGATAAATTACCATACCTTGTGGTTCAATACAAGGTTATTGCCACTGTGGTATTCGTTAGAACATCATTGTGGCAATCGCTGTATATTGATCTACAAACGACTGTGCTGTTGGGATACATGTAATTTGCGTTTTATTTATACTTTAAATCAAGCTTAGACTTTTTTATGAAAAAAAAAATCACAAAGCTAAAAATAAACATCTATCAATGACTTCAACTTAGCTCAACTTCCGTACCGTTGTGATGGCCTGCAGTCAACTTATAAATTGTACAGCCTCAATTAGTGTCATATAATTATGTCAAATAATTTGATTGTGGTTGAAATAATTTTTTTTTTGTTTACTTTGATAGGAATGTGTAAACATCTTCACCTTGCCTTACATTTGGCAAATACACCGGGAAAACAAGCTGAACTCCAGCGAAAAGAACAAGCTCTGCGACTCTTTAATAATGGAGATTACTGCTCTGAAGGAAAATCCATGATTATTTGCAGTGAACAATGTACAACTAAATTTAATCTCGCTAGTCGAGTCTGCACTTGTATTGCTGCAAGTCATGGCATTATGTGTTTGTGCCAGATTCTTGCTGATCTTGTTATCAATGAAAAATCTATTGACATCAATGACAGTAAAATTGATTGTCAAGAATTGGTGGAAACCTTGATACATCTGATCCAAAAAACTGTCAACCTTATAGACGATCGAAGATATTTTGAGTTGGTCAAAAACTTGGGATTTTGTAGATACAAATCACTTGAATCAACAGGTGGCAAAGCTGCACTGTATGATTTTTTTCCAAATTTATTAGAACAGGTGCAAGGAGACGAATTCACATTCTTCACGAGTATAGAAAGAAAATAGAACGAGCTAAGAGAATGATACCGGATCATGAGTATGCTCAGTCTAAACGATACAAGGGATTGCTGAGGGCAAAGTCTTGTCCAAATCAGAGATTTTTTTAAGAAAAAGGGACCACTGCGAATGAAAAAGAGAGGTACACGAGCACGAAGTATGGTAACAGTTTATTCTTCTAAAATTTAGCAGTTGCAAAGTTGAATGTGTATCAACTTTCAATGATTTGACATTTTGTATTCCATTGTTTTACAGTGAAAACTTACCTTTGAATTTTGAGAGATCGTTGATAAGAACAGTAATGTATGAGTCATCAATTACATAGTTCCAGCCTGGTTAATTAATTTCAATAACACAATAATAAACAATTAAAGTTCCATAAGCTTTATCTTTTTGCTATTTTGTCAGAACTTTCGTTTTGTGGTTTCCTTACACTTTCTGCATTGAATCCCTACACTTTAATTTTAATGCCAAGTATTTAGCATATCAACACAACCTATATGAGTATAATCTCCATTGTTATTGTTGAAAATTGTATTCAAGTCCGGACTAGAATTCATTTGTAAACAACAAACAATGGTCAATACACACATACAAGCTATATTAAGAAAAGGAATACTCAAAATTTCAGCATGACAAACGGATTAGGGTTAGACACAGTAGTTGATATATAGAAGAAGAATACTGAAAAACTTGCCACAAGTTACAGCCTATGTCCCTTTAACAATCCTTCATTTTATGAAACTGTAAAATACATTGTAATTCACGGTTTTTAAAACCATGTTGGTGAAAGTCACATTCGGTGAAAGTCACATTCGGAGTAATATCTTTGCAAACCTTAAGATCTGACATTCGTTCTTGCGGTCAAATTTTATAAACTACAATAATAATAACAACAACAAGACCTGTCATATTGTAGCTTATTTTTATTCAATAAATACCATTAACAAAAAAACCCATGACTATCTAGCAGTCATATTGGAACATATTGCATAAATAATTTATGTCTAAATGTAATGCTTGAACCAAATTTGCATGAAATCAGTCCACGTATCTTTGCAAAATTTGCGTGAATGCACGAATGCATAGAGTTGACCAAACTTCTAAGTTCCCCCTGATGTTGTCCTCAGGAACTAAAAATAAAGTTCACAAGTGCTCACATTCAGAACAATCTATAACTTGAACTTAAAATTTCTTGGATGTAGTTGCTAACTTCAACCTATAAATTGGTGTGTTTTGGCTGAATATTCAAATTTTACTGTTGTGTCCATAAAAACAACTTTGAAGATTTAATGTCACTTACAAAGAAGTATCTCATCTGGAATAACTGCTTCCAGGATAAAAGTGACAATGATTTAATTTTGGATACACTTTGAGGCAAGTTGGACAAATCAAATAAACAGCGACCTAAAGGGTGACATAGCTCCGCCGTGTTTATGTGAAAATAACTGTTTTTGACACATGTTGATGAAGAAGGTGGAAATCTTTGATAGCTCGTTTCACTGTCCAGAAAAAAAGTGGCTAAAATAGCTGCAAAAATACACAATAGAAGATTTCATCGTAATTTGAAAACATTTAGTATGTCGCTAAATTCTCAGGTAACCCCCAACACGACCAGAGTTGAAAAGTTGTCCATTGCCTTAATTCACCTTAGGTCGACATTCCTAATACATTATTTCTTCATCAACTGTTATAGCAATACATTTGCTACGAACACGTCCACTTTACACAGGCATATCCTTCCATGGCGAGCAATCAAGTACGCTTTTCTTGGCTTTATTTTGACGATAAATCAAAGAAACTGAATGTACAAATGTTACAGAATGCTTCACAGAATATAAACGAACACCTCTGAAGCATTAAACTTTCAATTTTAGCGTTAATTTAGCTCCGCTACACTTCGCTACACTTGTTCTCATTTGCATACAACTTCCCACCTCGCATCTTGAATTAGATGTAAACAACACAAAAATACTTGGCTTTCGGGGTGGACAGGAAAATCGTCAACTAGCATGGGGTGACATCACGCTCAAAGCAACGCCGAATGGATCTGAATACCTTGAATTTAACGAACGCGAAACTAAAACACGGCACGGACAGATTGGGGCGATCCGGCAATTCAGCCCCAAGATCTTCGCAACCCCGACAAAGCCGGACACTTGTCCGTCACAACGTACAAGGTTATTTATCAGTTAACCTTCCTGCAACGTAGAACTAGATTTTGATAGGGTATTTACCTGAGACAGTAGTTGTACCAATCTAGCTATGTAGTCCTCCCCATCTCTGTAGACCACTAGTGATTATGTGATATGGTCTGTCTCCTAATTTTCACTATAACCCATTGTTTGTGATATCACATGGGTACAATGTGATAGTTAGGCTGCGTTCACACAAAAAACAGTAAGGGGGGGGGGGTCCGGAGTTATTCAGGGGGAATTCGAAAATTGTTGGGGTAGTAGAGGGGTGGACGTGAAACTTTTGCTCTACCTACATGGGGACCTGAAAATTTGTGGTTCTCTTTTTCACGATTCCAAGGTTTGGTTGGAAATTCAATAAAACTTATTATATAATAACATTTTAATGTTATTCAATTGTTTTAATGTAAGTAATAATTATAAAAGATCTAGAACAATTCGTATCATTTCATTACTTTTGTCTAAAAGAAAATCTTAAAATATATGAATTTTCATTGAAAAGTAAACAAGCTAAGTAGGTGAACAAATGGGGCAGAAGCTTGAATTGTTGATAAGTTGTTCAATTGTTCTATGCAATATATCAAATACAGTTGCTTGCTGTCTCCCTACAGTATGCTAAAACATATATTATTCAGTTTATTGACAAAAGCCTGCATATAGCAATATTGAGTGATAATTGAATTAGAGTCCAGGCTGAAAGTCATTTTTAATTATACAAATGCGGGAAACATATTCACAGCCTGTGTTGGAAAGCTGAATACTGGACAGTTTAACACGCTGTAGGAAGTAGAAAAAGAATGCAGTTGTATAAACTGAACAACATTATTGTCAAAATTATCAAAGTTATCACAGCTATTGCCCTGCTACTACCTACAGGCAGTGTCACTGTTTCTGTATACTATAGCAGTAGTGACAGAGATAGCTCTGACTATGAAGGAGCTGAAGAAGAGTTCGAGTAATGTGACAATCATGACTCATGACACGTGAAACATACTTGTATGCAAGATCAGGCCGGAGAGCAGGGATTGTTGAATTCCGGCATATGAGAGTAATCAAATATTTCAAATATTAAATAAAAAGATAGGCGTCACCATGCTTGATTTTATAAATTTTCATATTCTCATTGTAAAATAGCGGTAAAAAGTAAAACTTTTTTCGTTAAAGACTCTAATTTAAATGGAAAATGTTTGACTAGGCGGAATTATTTTAATTTTTACCAAATTTACCATTATTTCACCAAAAATGTAAGTGATTAAATTGTTTATTTGATGGAATATCTTATCCTTCCTTATTGGTATTGTCAATTTTGTACAATTTATAACTAGCATTTAAAGCCGCAATTTTCAATCCCAGGTTCTCGCATAAGTGGAGTTTTTCTCCCAGTAAAACACTTGGCAAGTACGATGTTACATTTCTCTAAAATAAATTACATAAACTGATCTCAACCTTTTGTCACCTTTTGCTAATTCTGCAAACAGAGTTTATGCAAACGTTTGATTGACGGTTGGAACAAATCGCTAACGGTCATTGATTTTCCAACCCCAACGCTCGAATTTTCAAAAAAAGATTTTGAGGGTATTGGGGATCTGAAAAAAAGATTTCAATCACTATTTGTCCAGCCCCCCTAACCGTTATTTGTGAACGCAGCGTTAGGGAGTCACATGAAAATTTGCCTTTCATGCTGTGTATTTCACAACAACGTGATGTAATAGATTATGAAAAGAGAACTTCAAAAATTTTTGAATCATCAAAATTGACCAATCGATGACCATTTTACAGACATTTCAACTTCTTAAAAAACATAACAATTTCTCCCAAATTTTTGAAACAATGCTAATGTGCATAAATTAGCATATTTAGACGGTTGTCTAATTTTTTCATCTCCATGTAAAAACTTGTATTTCATGCCTGGAATTTCCATGCATTTTTCGACAATTTTGGCTAAAATTTCCAGAAAATATTAAAAATTCATCATGGGAAAGTATATGCATTTTTAAAAACGACAAATTGATTTTCACTAAAATTGAATTTTTGTCTTTATTAATGAGCCAAATTTGAAAAAGCCCGCGAATATAGAGTTAATAGGGATGACCTTCCCAATCTGGCCTCAGATTTTGCCCACGAAGTCAAAATATAGTGTTTCCATGGTACCAGGCCCCCAAAGTGCACCATCTGCATGACAACACATGAGGATGAAACTGTGACATTTCAACATCCAAAAAATGAACAAAAGACACATTTAACACCTTAACTAGCTTCTTGGCAAATACAAAGAACATTACTGTTTAAGGAGATTATTTTGGTTACTATGGATACCTAAATAAGGCCCTTGCAATAGAGAGGTATACCATACATTGTTAAAAATAAATAAAAATCAAAACATTGATTGTTTCATGGCTCTATGCAGTGTATATAATTTCCACATATAGGTAATTTACACATCCTGTCAGTGTCATCTCTATCGAGTTCAGCCTGCCTGATGTGAAGCACATTTGTCGGTATCAACAGCGCTTGTTCTCAAGTCCTTTCGTGCATGTAAAGTGGCAGCAATAGAACATTGAACATAGAAAATTATGTCCTTTTCAGGGTTTTGTTGCTCAGTGCGACGTATTTATTCCAGTACTTAGTATATGTTATATTGATTGTGTCTATATTTGCAAATGAAAGTACCTCAGGTTCCCCTCAGGCACAACTATCACGTTATTGCATATGACAAAGTTTAAGTCAGTCTCTGCTATATCTTGTGTTTGTGGCCATACAAAGTTAATTATGTTTTTACGCCTTTCCATGTAGCTAATTTCCACAAAATTTCCACACACTTTCAAAACTTCTCCAATTTACCAGTTGTCATCATCTGCTACTGTCACCATTTCACCAGCATGTACACACAAACGGCCATTCATAGAAATGTGTTTTGTCATCCTTTTCTCAGCTGGTTTTCCTACTCTCCTTTCACCCTCATCTTCACTGAGGTCACTTTCACTCAGTTGTGCTGTCAACTCTCATTTTATCCTCTGATTCTCCTTCTGATTCTTTGTCTGAATCTTCCTCTGCATCTTCGTCTGATTCTTCTTCTGACTCTCTGTCTGTTTCACTGACATTTTCGCAAGCTCATTTTCCTGCCTTTCACAGCTGTCTCTTGCGTCCAATACCTGTTTTGCATAGTGGGCTTTGATTGAGTCAAGCTTATCATCTATGTCAGCATCAGCATCTTCAGAATTCCCATGAATATTATCTACTCAGACAAGTCAACACTGCTAAATAAGCCTACAGAATGCCATTCGATATGTAGAAACTCCTTCTCATTAACACATGAACGCGCAAGGCAATCGCCTGCTTTGAATATACACCTGACCAAATATATACGTTGTAAAAAGCCCGTCAACATCACTCCCGACGATTGCCCAACGCATGAAACAGACTGTAGAGTAATCACTAAAAGATCCGCTTCCGTGTACATATATATATATATATATATATATATATATATATATATATATATATATATATATATATATATATATATATATATATATTATATATATATATATATATATATATATATATATATATTATATATATGCTTCGCTCATGGTATGTATTGCCGTTGGAGCACTCTGGTGAGTCCTATTTTCAATTCTCAACAATGTGTAACCGTACTCTCTGTGCCCAAGTTCAGAGGTTTGCCATAAAGCCATTATGGTGATAACCGGAGGGCACATTGTATACATTTTGTGTATTTCGCTCACTGCTTTAATAGTAGTTGGAGCACTCTGAGATTGTTTGGGCAGCCTCTTGCGTAAATATAGGGGCGTTCACTGTTGGCACTATGCTTCGCTCATGGTATGTATTGCCGTTGGAGCACTCTGGTGAGTCCATATTTTCAATTCTCAACAATGTGTAACCGTACTCTCTGTGCCCAAGTTCAGAGGTTGCCATAAAGCCATTATGGTGATAACCGGGAGGGCACATTGTATACATTTTGTGTATTTCGCTCACTGCTTTAATAGTAGTTAGAGCACTCTGAGATTGTTTGGGCAGCCTCTTGCGTATATAAGGGCGTTCACTGTTGGCACTATGCTTCGCTCATGGTTGTATTGCCGTTGGAGCACTCTGGTGAGTCCATATTTTCAATTCTCAACAATGTGTACCGTACTCTCTGTGCCCAAGTTCAGAGGTTGCCATAAAGCCATTATGGTGATAACACGGGAGGGCACATTGTATACATTTTGTGTATAATATAATATATATATATATATATATATATATATATATATATATATATATATATATATATATATATATATATATATATATATATATATATATATATATGATGAGTTTAGCCGTTTTACTCACCACACACTCACAACAGAATGAAGAGCCCCATCTAAGAGACAGGACCGCCCACATTGAGCCGACTGATCCATTAGCTCAGTTGGTAGAGCATCCGTAATGTAAACGTGTACGCGGGTTCGAGTTCCGCACGGTCACTTTTGATTCACCACTGTATTTTATATATATATACAACAAAATGTGCGTTGCAATGGTGATTGGCACGATGACTGATGTCAAGATGAAACATATTACGTTAAAATAATAGTTTTTGTGATTAAATTAATGATAATATAAACGTCAACGTGGACTTTGTAGCAAATACTTACAGAAGAATGTTTAGCTTCTACTTGCAATTCGAGTGCATCATGCCATTTAGAGCTGGCATCCGAATCGATTAATAGAGGTGTTACTACATATATGAGCGTGTTGATGAATTTCAAAAGTATGTCACTTCTTTATAACTCAAAGTTTACGCCATAAAAAACTTGTAGAAGATGAAATTTATATATTTTAGAATGAAAATATTTCGCAACTATTTCAAGTCATGTCCGTCACGCTACTATGAATTGAAACCTTATAAATAGTGTAAAATGCTGTGTGCGATTGTTTCTGCTATACCCGATATTGATTTCCAACAGGCATTGTCGGGTTTTGAATGCAAATCACACTTGGTGGATAGCTTAAAAAGTGTGTAGTTAGCCAACTTCGAAATGTACGTTTGCGTTTAGTTTTGAGAATGAATGCAAAGTATGAAAATAATAATAATAATTTTGTCACATTAAAAATATTCCATTCATAGCAATACCCATTAGCGTTAGTAAAATTGTACGTCACCTAACTAGTTTTAATCTCAAAGTGATGACGAAAAGCATCGTCCGAATGGATTGAAATTCATAAAATATCATCAGTTTCAACATCCTTGTAAAAACTTAGTAAAAATTAATAAATAAGCTGGATATTTAATTGACTTACCTCGATCCATACCTGCCATTTAGCTCTATACAATATGATAAACATAATGGCCAGAAAGGTACAAATATGTAGCTGTCTGTATTGTGGCATATTCTATTTCCCCAAGTGTAGCTGTTACGTTTGTTTTATCGATTTACCGACAAATTACTTCACTTTTTAAAATAATCCACGAACAGACAGACATTGGTGACATCAAACACTACAGCTGTATAATCTGTTTTACAATAACGATCTGAAAATATTATTTAAATGCAAAAAATTGAATTTTTATAACTCACCTATAACAATACAAACGTAAAACGTTTAACAGTAAAGACTCTTATTTTAAATGGCAAAGTGTGTGACTAGATATGGATTCATTTATTCTCTTACTAAATTTGTCATTATTACACCTAAAGTCTCGGAGATCAAAACGTTAACTTGAGGGAACATTTAAACCCACCGGTATTGTCAATTTTGAAACACATTTATAATTAGCATGAGGGTCATATATGTCTTGTGCTTTTGAAAAAAAAATCGGTGGGTAACTTTGTTCAGTTCTTCACAATTTTGCAAAATGTAGCCAGAAATTTACAATTTGCATACTGTCTCATGATTGTCATCTTATGTGCTCTTCAGCTGGTGCCATTGACCCTGCCAGTGTTGGATAAAGTCATGTCTGCGTAGACTGATAAACCCCCAAAGCTTACTCATGCAATTTAAAAATAACACGATTGGAACTATTTTGGGATAATTGGATCTTCATATTTTTCAAATTTCTCAAAAATCTTAGGTGCAAACAAGTGTGTAACGTAAAAAGAAAAGCAGATTAGCTTACATTGAATAATTTCAAAGACATTGCTTCACCATCCAATTATCCCAAAATAGTTCCAATCGTGTTAAATAAATCAATTTGTGACCATGCCTTAGGAATGTGGCTCTACAGCCTGCTTATACAAGGTAATGTCGAACATCTGCGAGCAAAACATAGCAATACATGTTTATTTTTACTCTGCGTGCAATAATGCGGCTATATGATGATTTGGGAAGGGCTTGAAAACGTTTGATGAAAGAGACAGGGCGACTTGAAAACTTTTGAAGGTACTGGGGGATCTGCAAAAAATAAGATTTCAATCGTGATTCCTTCAGTCACCCCTTACGGTTATTTGTGAACGCAGCCTAAATCGGAAGAACAATTGTTGACATTGCACGGAAGCGGTCACTACTCGCACAATTTAATATCCCAGTCATGAATGTTTGATGTATAATGATAAGGTTATCAAAAACACCGTAAAAGAAGCACGAGGACATTTGCGCACCGCATCGCCCTCCGCTTCGCGTCGGGCTATACACTGCGCCAATGTCCTCGTTTTGCATCATTTACTGTATTTTCGTAATAACCTGATAGTATAGCATAGTATAATTTAGCGATAAAGCAACCCCAGCGATGGTATTCTACGACATGTTGACAAGTTTACGACATTTATGCAAGAGCGATAGCGACTTCATATTTAAAGTGGAACGATCAAATTCGAGTGGTTTACCGTTGCTTGGCGTGCCTTATTCATTGCTATTATCTCATGACAGTATATTGATACTCTGGGATGAAACGTCAGAAAATGCTCTTGCAGAGAGTTCGTGCATGTTCCATGCAATAAACCATGCTTCTTTTCACGTCCTGACCAATCAGATCGCTGCATTTGCCCCACCAATATTCTGATATGATATGATATAATATGATATAATATAGTATAGTAAATTTTAGTATAGCATAATGAAGTAAATTACAGTACAGTACAGAACAGTACAGTACAGTACAGTACAGTATAGTGTAGTTAAGCAATAAAGCACACCCAGAGACGGTATACCACTCGATTTTGACCAGTTCAGGACATACATGCACGAGCGATAGCGAGTGCATATATGAAGTTAACTGGTCAAAATCGAGTTGTATACCGTCGCTGGGTGTGATTTATTTCTGTTATATCATAACAGTATATTGAAATTCTAACGTGGAACGTCAAAAATGGACCTTTGCTCAAGGTAAGAGCTCGCGCGTATGGCAGCTGTGGTATATCGCCAACATACCACGGTTCTTTTCGCGTCTTGACCAATTAGATCGCTGTATTTGCGCCATCAATATACTGGTATGATATAATAAGGAATGGCATATTATCAATAATATAGCTTAGCCTTGCATGACTTAGTTTAACATCTTTTTGATATCATAGGATGATATAGTATTATAGTATATATATAGAAATGCATAAAATAATACAATTCATAGCATATACTCTGGCAGCGTATGATTATAGTGTAATTAAAATTACTACATGTGACAATTAGAGCTACTAGGAAAGTCATAATGTTAGCAAAAGTTAAATGGCGAGATTGAATTAAATGCATATGATTTAAATCGCTATATGCGTTAAACAAGACAAGAATTCTGTAGGCATATTTAAACATATTTAAGTTATCACGCAACTAAAGGGAAACCATTAGTTTCCTCTAAATATATGCGATTTTAAATTAAGAAGCTAGAGAAAATAAAAGCAAAATAACCCAAAACCATAGACTTCATCGATTAGTTCTTCAATCAAGCTGATTGCTTTTTATTTTAGGATGCCGCGAGGAGCGTCTTCTGGAACTTTTGCGATCTCCCTGATATTGTAACTCTTTCTTCCATTCACTCTCCTGTTGGTAGTTACGAAGTTGGACCAGTTCGAACCCGTTGTGGAAACAAAGACAGCAGCTCCTATGCACACACAAACAATGGCAATTAACTTTAGTGGCAGCACTCACTTTAACTTAAAAATCATAACATGTTCTCCTGTGCAGTGCGTGACTAGTATGCCCAGTTTTATCAACAAAGAAGCTTGATAATATAGTGAAAATACTTTCCTATTAGAAATCATACACTAATGCTGAAGATGATAATGATGAAGCTGGTGATATTATTTATTAGTCTTAATGTTAATGATGATTATTACGACAATGCTGACTTGAACAACAACAGCAACAACATCAACAAAAACAACAACAACAAAGAATGCAACAACTAAAACAACACGAAAAAATCAATCAATCAATCAGTCCGTCAATCAATCAATAACTCTATCAATAGATAAATAAATACAATCATCTAACTGTCAGGATTTCTAAATTCAAGCTGTAATTTTGGTCAAAATACTGAAACGTTACCTTCCCCTTGTCACAATTAACAAATTCGATGACAATTTTCTTAAAAGTATTTCCAAGACAATAATTACATACGAAATCAAAGTATTTCCACGACAATGATTACATACGAAATCAATTCTTTTACAGCAGGTTGTACACTATCAGCTTATGCTTATCAAACCTTTAAGGCAACCATAATAATTGATGGAGTAAATATCTTTGGACAACATTGCATCTAAACTTTGACAATAATAAAACAATTTTCTTGCACATGCAGTGCACTGTTTGAACTCACATTATTTCTGTGTTTGCACGCAAAGTAGATTTCTCGAGGATAAAGGAGGAAATGCCTATTAAAGTGTGTTTTGAAAATAATTAATGAAAAGGTATTTGGGAATAAAAAGTGTTTTTACAATCAAAGTTGTTGAAGGGCGAAATACCGAATATACAATCGATCTTCTGTCGCATATGGATGATACAGTTTTTACACATTTGCAGTGGGCAAATATGTTTACAAGGCGTGTATCTTCAGCGGATCAATATGTATGAAGGTATGCCACCGCATACTGTCAAGGTAGACGAAGTCAGGATGGAAGATAAATCGTTGGGTCGGTTTTATCCAGGCACTTTACACCGGGGTAGCTTCTAGTGCTATGTCGGTCGTTTCCCCGTTGAAAACCTGAGTTTAATTAATCATTTAAGGTCATTCTCCTCCGTAACCTTGAATTTAATTAGTCATGTTTAGTCATGTAAGCAAGCCAAGGGATTTCTTACTCATCAGTCTGTTTGACTTAAAGGTATACAAGCACCTGTTATCTAAATATGCCCATATATGGTCAAATGAGCGTTCCTTGGTATTCAAAATGCCAATGTGAGGGCGCTGTTTTTAAAAAGTGGCCACTCGCTTTAAATGTTTGATTGGTTAGATTTTCTCTTTCCATGGTAACTGTCGCAAAATAGGAACAGGTGACAGTATACCTTTAACTCAAAGCCTTGTGCTGTCCCAGCTGAGACAAGTGGCCTTTACAATTTTACAGTTTGTACTGTATCAGTTGACTTGGTGATTAGTTTTACATTTTTAAATAAATGTTATTGTAAAGAAAATAACTGACTCACAGTATTTTCTTACGTACCACTAGGGCATTTGTCATGGAACATCTTATTACGAAAACGGTCTTGTTATTTTATTAATTATCTTATTATTTTACAAATTCTTCAAACAGAGATTATGCAAACGTTTGATTGACGGTTGGTTCGAATCGCCAACGGTCATTGATTTTCCACCCCCAACGCTCGAATTTTCAAAAAAAGATTTTGAGGGTATTGGAGGATCTGAAAAAAGATTTCAATCACTATTTCACCAGCCCCGCTAACTGTTATTTGTGAACGCAGCGTTAGGGAGTCACATGAAAATTTGCCTTTCATGCTGTGTATTTCACTACAATGTGATGTAATAGATTATGAAAAGAGAACTTCAAAAATTTTGAAAATATAAAATATTTAATATTAGCGCGATCGAAAACCGTTCATTTTACCGCAAGGGTAAGACACTTAGTGATAGAACATTCAATAGTGCGCTTATACATTCCAAACTAGACTCTCCACAGTCGCTGTGCCTTGTTTTGTGCGCGCCGCGATGGGCCTGCATTCGAACTTGAAGGCTGTGCAGCTGTGAGCACGCGCTGCCAGACACAGCGACTGTCCGTTCTTGCAAGTTTATGAATATTCATAAGGTAGTGACGTCAAAAGAAACATCTATCTAACTGAGCGGAGAGAATATAAACAAGTAGCTGGTAGACCTATATACGCGGTATGTTTTTATTTTTCATTTTTCATTTTATTTGGCTATGCTACCTGTCATTTTTGTTTTGATTAACGGATGTGTGGAGTTCTATAAAGTACCCGGATCAGGCAGAAATCCGACCGGTCGCTTGCAAGAACGTCCAGACCCTGGGATTCGCGTCGCGTCTCTGAAGGGCGCGCGCGTGTTCCAACAGGGAAGAACGCGAATCGCAGGGTCTCTGCCAGACTAATTCCAAACGTGTATTTCGGCCGATTGATACCACGTATACTGTACACTGTAACTCTTTATTGATGATGAAGTACGTTTTACAACGTAAAGTTGAGTGAAAATAAAACTAGCTCGCGTCTGTAGCATATGACTATAACAATAACTACAGGTCGCCTTCTGCATGACATGACATAGTTACGCTTAGAAATGACTGTTCAGTTGTTTTTTCTCTAGTCAACTGCATTATTGAATAATGTAGTTGAAGGTACTGATGAAAGATTTTGTATGAAATGTCAAATGTTTGGCATTGTCATTTTTTTACAGTCGTCGTTCTTGCAGGAGGGGGGTTGTTTCTTGTATGTTTATCTCATATTTCTCGATCGGCTCATCAAGGTTTGTTTCATTATTTCGCTATGCAAACTTTCTCCAACAAGCAGTACGTCTGTGATTGTCATCACAACAAATGAAACAAAACTTATGTTTTATTATCGACAGCTTGCTTCGAGCCACTTTCAAGCAATACGTCACTTTCGCGCGTATACACTTTGATATATTGACATGGTTAAGCTATTCATACAATACACCACCATGTACGTTATGCATGTGAACGACTTAAATATATCTAAATATACTTCAACGAATTAACTGGTATGATAGGAGATGTACATATATTTACACTCAGATAACCATCACGTATACCTAGACAGGTTCCTAATGTGTACACTTTGGTACATGGTTTTTCACTGGTAGCGTTCACCATTTAGCATGACAAGCAGTCGTAAATTTGGTTAAGCAGTGTAAATTTACGCAAATTTACGCAAAATCATCCGGCTTCTTTTTCTCTCATGTTCAACGTTTTAAAATTTTTAACTCCACTCTAGCTTGGTCAAAATTTTGTGAAATTTTCACATTATGTTTTTTAAATGCGATAAAACAAAATGTGACAGTTTTCTTTGTCAACGAACTTCGTAACATGAGTTTAAATACCTTTTTTAATGCCAGTCTGTCAAAAGCCTGCAATTAAAAAACACGGATATACAATACAAAACAAAATTTTCATTTTCCTAGATATACTGTAGTTTCAAATTTGATAATTTTTAAATTCCATAAAATAGCATCAAGTTTTGGACTTCAATTGCTTTTTATCATAAATATCAAATTTAGATTTTCTACCTTGACATAAACACCTCAAACTCTGCTAGCAAACGTTTACCACCATACTAAAATTTATATTCTCTGCTTATGGAAAATATATGGTTTGAGAAAGTTTACATGTCATTTATAATAAGAATTATTGATTTATAGAAAGGCTTGTTGCGCATGCGCAACACTACCAACATAATCATACACTGGACAAAATGCTTGATATACGTTCAGTATATGTTGATGTATATGGAACATAAAATTAGTTGCATACGTTACGTCTCTGTATATATCAATATAGCCATACGTTGATATAAATAGCGTATATCTATGCAGAACAAAATATACGTAATGCAGATCTTTGCACACCAAGTATACTAAACGTATTTGACACATGTAGAGAGTCACTATATGTGTGTATTATGTTGTACACATTTTGCCTAGTGATGGCTGTTGTTGATATGTGTCGTTTTGAGATAAAATTGAGTGGTGTACTTACTGGACGAAATTTCTTGTTCTACAAGTGAAAACATGTAAGGGTCATCGAGCAGTGTTTTGTCCTTCGTAAATCGGAGAATATCTCTCGACGTAAAAATGTTATCCTTCGGTATCCATTTCGACAAAATATCCACCATTTCCTGCAGAGATCGGAAGGGTAAGTATGCGAAACCATATTCGAGAACATACCATATTAAACACCTATTGCCTGGTCATGAGGGCTATAGCGCCCGTCTATTAACCCGAGGGGCCGTGCGTTACCAGAAACACATCGCTATTCCCCGAGGTCGTAGGCCGAGGAGTATAGCGATGTGTTTCTGGTAACACATGGCCACGAGGGATAACACACGGGCACTATAGCCCGAATAAAGACCACGCTATAGGTGTTTTATAACACACCAAATGCTCATGTTGTATTGTTATATAGTTTTTTAATGTGTTTTCATATTTTGCACCGCAACAATACATTGTGACAAGTATACTGGGCGATGTTTCCACAGTGGTTTCAGTTGTATGTGGTACCACTTTCTTTCAAAAAATATTAGAGCATACCTAGCGATATCCCTAGTTGCACTTTAATCTTTTCTGTCGATGAGCTGTTCAAGTTCCTACGCTGTTGGAATTCGAATGTTCGAAAATGTTGGAAAATCTGTTTTAGCGAATGCGTCGTCACCTATCCCGGACGCACATCACGTTCTGGTCACCCGTCATTGTTACAAAGCTGCAGACGACACTACAGTCACGTGACCGAGCACTTTTCCAACCTTGGGCAGAACTATTTCCCTAGGGAAATATCTATTCAACTTTGTCGATCCGGTAGGCACTAGACGTATGTATTTCCCTGTCACGTGACGTGTTCGGGCGACTCGCGACAAGGAATGAGCATGTGGCGTGTTATAAGACTGTTTAAAGCGAAATCGGCCTTCCATTTGAAAAGGTCGTCACCAGAATCCTTTTGTGTTAGTGCCCTGTATCCAGTTAAACCGACAAGTTTGAAGAATGCTCGGTGCAAGTAGAGGATACGTTCATTTGCAATAGGGGAAAGTTTTGTCTCGCGTTGGAAAATTCTGAGTGTCTACGACAGATTAATCGTCTGTGATTTAACTTGTACATTGCCAAACTGATTTATTAAACACATGACTGCATATTTTATATTCAAATAAACAAAAATATTAGGTGAGAGTGCAGTATAAAGTTGTCCTCTTTTACGTATAATGCAAAACAATTATCCTCATTTGCATGACATATTATACAAGGAACATTATGTTCTTCAAAGCAATAATTACTGCAGAAAGGACTAGGCTATGGAATGGAAAAATGCGTTAAAGTTTCAACTGATTCCACCTACCATTGACCACAGTGGACAAGCCAAGTACATGCATTCTATCTTTTCTGATTTCATCAGATTAGATACAGCTTCTGCAGCTAGTTGTCCCAATTTCCTTGCTAGTTGTCGAAGGGATGTACATTCGTTTTTTTGGTTTCCAATGCCAAAGACACATCTTAAAATAGAAACCACCCAATTAGGTAAATTAATAACTTACAAGGCGGAATAAGTGTAACATATTCGTGTATAATAATAAAGTATCGAAGGCAATGATACCATGGAAGAAATAGGAACAGTACCTAATAATAAAACATCATAAAATACATATATTTACATACGGTGTTTCGGTGGTTGCATTTCTCCAATGGTACACTAGGCACTGTCTTCCGTGACAAATTTTCGGCGTGAGATCATCCACAACACGCAAAACGCTTGGCGATCGCACCAAATGTTTTTCTACAAGATCCTCCAGTTGCCTTCTTTCTTCAGTATAATTAACTTTGATGTCGAACAGTCCATCAATAGAAAGTGCTACACATTTTTCGTCTCTCGTTATCGATGAAATCTTATCCAGTTGCGTCAATTCCAAGTTTATAATTTTATCTTTGCTCGGCAGATTGAGGTTAATAATGTCAGCATAGACCCTTGTCTTGCTCTTGTCATATCCGTCCATTTCTCCAGCCCATAAAATGACTTTGGTATTGTTGCTGTCGCACGTTTGTTTGTAGTCGTCAATCGTAGCAAGGGGCACCACCTTGGACAAGATATAAGTATCAAATGTACTGTTGAATGGCCTTAAACTTTCTCTGGTGTATCCACGGGAATAGCCACCGTGAAGAAAAAAAGGAGCCATGACAAAAGTCCGATTTGTTAAAATTGACATTATAATGGCGTTCTTAAATCTTCGGTATTGGTGATTGGCACCTCCCATTATACGTGCTTTGAAAGGTAGCAAATACCGATTTGACGGAAAACTGGGTCTGTTATGCACGGTTGATTTATCAGGATTCACCGAGATATTTTCCGTCTGGTCAGGCATAGCTGTATCCTCGATGTGAATCTTAGCGATTCCGCCATTAACGATCTTCGGAACATGTTGACGTTGCTCATCTGTCCTGGCATTAATTGATGGTATAATCTTGATACAAAGAATAAAAGTGTCAATGGCAGTGTTCTATTGAAGTACGCAGTGAAAATTATTATCATTGTGCCTTGATTTAAGATGTAGCTGCACGTTGCCGACAATTATTTTTCAAAGTATTTCTCAACTAAGATGACAAAGAAACCCCTGAACAACACACAAAATCACACACATGTAAACACACACATTTGTATAAATATATATATATATATATATATATATATATATATATATATATATATATATATATATATATATATATATATATATATCTTCAGAAGCAGAAAATCTAAAGTTTAGTATGGTAGTCGTTTTAAAACATATCAAAATTTCAGAGGATTTGACCCAGCTTAAATTTTTAGACTTAAATTTTTTGGAAACCTTAAAATTGGGAGAAAAGGGATGCCAGGAAATCGGTTAATTTGCATACATTTGCATAGATTAACACTTGTTTACCAAGCATATTGCAACTGACTGGCCATTCGAAAGGTATTTTAATATTCGGTTAAGACATTAATTAAAATTGAAGGAATATTTGCAAAATAGGTGATTTTAGCAAAACTTGCTGTGATGCGTGTAACGCCCCTTAATCAAATACGAAACACCAATCGATTTCTGTGTCAAAAATCACGTTTTTAGGTAGCGACATTATTGAACAAAATAGACACGTCAATGTATATGGCTTCACCGCCATGGCAGTGCAAGTTAATTTAAAATAGTTGGTGCAATCTCCTAAGAGATAGAAGTGCGGCGTGGATAATTCATACTTAGGCGAGTCGTTGATCGTTCGCGCGCCCCCTATTGTTCAGAATCACTAGCTAGGTTATAATTGTTCACACCATGATACATCATTTGAACTGAAATTTCACTTATGTCATCATTAGTGTTAGTTGTGCCAAACGCAGTTGGATAGGTCATATGCTATGGCCGCTATATTTGATTTTTTTTTGTTAATCGAATTTCATCTGTAAAAATCATAAATTCAAAAATCCATGCACAATTTGAACTAAAATTTTACTCATGTTAACACTAGTGCAAATAGTCTCGAGCTTAAAACTTCATGTGGATCAGTCACTTGGTATGTCGACCATATTACAGATTCCATTTGTCCTGAATCATGAAAACTTTGCTTATATAACCCACAGTGTGGGTACTTTCCACTTCGCGAAAGGCACATGGATGTGTCACGTAATTTGGCGGCCATATTGGTGTTCAAAAAAATCTACAATAATAACAAGAAAATATTTAAAGCTAGGAAATTCAAAATACCATTTGAGCTCAAGTTGTGCAGAAAGTATCATCGGTGCAAATTACTTTCAACCATGGCATTCGCTTGGGCCCAACCAGTGCTGCTTGCAGCTTTAATTACTGTTGAAATTTGTCGTTTGCTTCTTTTTTACGATACCAAAGTTATGTGTTCAGTTTTGTCATAATGCAGCTTATATGAAAGTTGTCTATCACTGAAAACGATATGAAATACAACATTTAATGCAATAGTAAATGAAAATGTTAACAACAATTGCGGAAGATGTCGCAGAAATGACATAACGAAAATTCCACCATTTTATGCAGTGAATTAAATACAGCAGCGTACAAAGTCAATTGCCTATGTGTTATGAAGACTCCATATACTGTCATTAGCACGTAATCATTTTTTCTTCTGGTTTGTACAACGCATGGGTCAAACATCAGCGGCGGCCTCCTGAGTAGTAAACTTTGGTGTGTCATTAGTTGTCAGACCGTCCCAAAAATTTGGCAAATTGTGCTATTACTCCAACGTTTGGACTATGAAAAAGACTGCAACC
The DNA here is from genome assembly GCF_041260155.1 of Ptychodera flava. Lineage (NCBI taxonomy): Eukaryota > Metazoa > Hemichordata > Enteropneusta > Ptychoderidae > Ptychodera > Ptychodera flava. The sequence goes on from NW_027248278.1 coordinate 5,600,174, forward strand.
TCAAAGGATAAAGAACTGAAATACATTAAAAAGTGACATCTAAGGCCTCGGCGTTATCACCAAAATGATTCTGCCACAGACAGACAGTTGTCACAGAAAATATCATCTATTGACATAATTGAGGGAATCAATGATGAGCCAGCTAACAACACTGCTGGAACGCTGTGAGGTGTTTAGACAATAGGTACCACCACAAGCCACGAGGCGTCAGCGATTGGTGACTAGCCAATCTTTAGTTAAAATAAAAACAAAAAGAATCTTGAAAGAGTCTCCAAATGGCTACTACATAGTATTCGGCGACAGGAACAGAAAGAAAAAGGACAAAAACTTCCAAAATTGTGGAAATAAACTTACAACGGCGCGCGAAACAGACGATGTTGACACGACGCTGTCATGCGCAATTTGTAAAAAAGCTGAATGTTTAAGCGACTTACCTCGTTCCATCTCTGCCATACATTATACAACATGATAGACATAATGGCCAGAAAGATACAAATTTGCAGTTGTCTGTATTGCGACATGTTCAATTTTTTGCAAGTACGGCAGTTATGTCTGTGTTATCGACTTACCGGCAAAGCATTTGACAATCAATGCAATTTTTAAAGCAGTGTACGAACACAAGGACATTCAGTACATCAAATACTCAAGCCCTATAAATTTGTTTAATATTATCTGGAAATTTATGCTCATAAAATCTCCTTCAAAGCATAAAAAATTATGCTTTATTTTGTGACATTATGGCCATAGAATTTCTGCAAGGTGACACAGATCCGCATTAAGAGAAAAGATTATGCAATGGAACCAATGAGACATATTTATAGCTGACAGACTGATACGAGCTGTGAGAGCCAGAATAAAATCAAAATTTATTTCTAAATAGTCAACAGCAGAGTGATACGTTTCCCTCTCGAGTATCGAAGAACGCTGACTGTATTATTACTGAATACATACAGTAAAGCCACACGACTTGTTGTCTTTTAGCCACTCCCTACAATAGAATGAGTTGTAAATCCACAATTATGTTATATCATGCTACCATGCGCCATACTGATTGGGCGACAGCTCATTTCACAGATGCTAAAATACTGTTTTAGCAGTGGTAAAACGGGTCCATAAACCCGCATTTTCGAAAATTGCCCGTCGGTGCAGTTGAACCTACCGATCTAAACTTAATCCGAACGGTCCGCTTTGTTTCAAAGACCGAAGTCCGAATTCCAAGACACAGATAAAAGTATGGGTCTGTAACTCACCTCTGGTGAAAATAAGTTGGGGTCCACGAAGAAAGACACCTCTGAAGCAGCACATCCGGGTTTGATGCACACAAATCATTGCATATCAGGGCAACGGCGCACCGCGCACTTTTGCTAGATTCAGCGGGAGTCGGGACGCGACAGGCACCCCTTTAAAAAGAAGCTAGTATTCACAAATAAATTGACACTTCCTAACAGTAACGGTTTGCCAGACATTTTTTGCCAAAATTTGAGCTGTAACAGACGAGAATGTTTTAACGATGTAGACCAAGAAGTTCAAAATAACGAATGGCATTACTCCTGGTGACTGCGACGAAAGTTGACATCAAACGCAACAAGCAGTGCCAGCGTCCAACTCTCGCTGAATCGGGCAGCACACTCTGCGAAACTGTTGATCACAGTTGCTGTCATCCCAAGTCTGGATTATTTCAAAGTATAATAAAGCTGCTTGTTTACTGGTACAATAATGTCCAAATTATCCATCATTCAAAAAAGCGCCCGCCACCTCACTGTACCAAGACTGAATGTTGCGATGGTCGACGCATCGGTACAAAATGAGACAAATCTATTTTAGTATACCAAAATAGCCATGACTATTGTTCCTATGAAAATTTACGAAAATATTGTTAATTTTTCTTGTGATTTGAACTCTTGACCAATTTTCTGTGTCTGCAGCAGGTCCAAAGTTAGTGTTAACGTTGCATGTGAATAAAATGCAATGTTGATGAACGCAAAGCGCATGTTATCGTAGGATACGGTGTGCGTCTGTTGTCAACGTAATTCAAACACTACATATAAACGCTCGGTCTCGGGCGCTGAATTTCCGACCTTCGATCTCTCATACGTCCGTTTTCTGCATTTTGGACTTAAAGTGACGAAAATACCCAATCAAGACAACAAAGACACACAAGTTGATATAATATAATAGCAATAACTCCCGTTGCAGTCGGGTATACACTCTATTTTGGTACGATTCGCTCCATATAGCACCTGCCTGTCGGCTCGTGCTATATGCCGCGCATTATACCAAAATCTTGTAACCTCCACAAATGTAATAATCTCCACAAATGTAATATCAACCACAATTGTAATAAAATGCACCCATAAATGTAATATCACCCATAAATGTAACAAAAATCAACCATAAATGTAATAAAACACCAACACAAATGTAATAAATGGTAACCATAAAAGTAATAAAAAATCACCCATAAATGTAATACTTATCAACCATAAATGTAATAAATCTATTTTGTCGTTGCAATTGAGGAATTAGCCCTTAAATATTGATCTATGTAATAAGGAAAGCAACTCCACACATTATTCATTTCTTAATTGTTTGCGTTTAGTGTGTTTTGCATATTTGAAAGTGTATTTTACGTTTCCCTGTTTTGTGTACAGAACTGATTGGCCATGGCTACACACAGCTGTAATCTGAACGTAAGTGCAGTCTCTACTCCAGAGTGGGGAAGACTGTATAACACTACGATCCTTTAACGCCGTTTTTTTCGAAAATTGCCGTACTTTCTTAATCAATCGCCTCAAATTCGTCTTCAGTGGATAAATTGTGTGGAATAATCAATAGATTGTCTGTATTCCTATGTTGTCCCACTTGAAGTTTGTTCCTTCACTAGGGATGCCAGGATGTCTAATTTTGTTCTACTGTGTTCAAGGTAGTGTTCGTATTGTTTTTAACTAGATTGAAATATATGTTCTCGTCAACATGTTTTGTGTCGTAAGTTTCTGTTATAAGGTTTTATATTTCTCTGTTATTTGTTCTGAGTCATCTGTCATAAACTTTGTGTGGTATCACTGGTTGACGAGTTATTTTGACGCTTCCTTATTATGTAATTATCAGTGTCTAGAACTGCTGTTCCACTACCATTATCTAACGGTTTGATCAGTACCTCGCCGTTTTCTGATGGCGTTCTCAAAGTATTCTATTCTGTGTTTCGGAAAGAAACCTAGTTTCAGGAAAGTATGCAATAACATTACACTAGTCTTATTAAAGTTATTATTTACTCAGGGCATTGATAAACAAATGATCACATATGCAAGTTCAAGTTTATTACATTTATGGTTGAGTTTTATTACATTTATGGTTAATTGTTTATTACATTTGTGTTTGCGGGTTGTTACATTAATGGTTGACTATTTTATTACATTTGTGGTTGATTTTATTACAATTGTGGTTGATATTACATTTGTGGAGATTATTACATTTGTTGAGGTTACAAATGTAGTGTATACCCTCCTGAGACGGGGTTATTGCTTAATTATAATCAAACTGGCAATACATTGCCATATACTACCGTAGGTGCAATGCCAAATCTTTCGCCGCCGTCTTTACAGTATTTAATGATGACACTGACGACCTCATGACGACACTTAGTTGATTCACTACATATGTAGCTCTCTCTCTTTGCTATGTTAATCTTTTCCGGATTTAAAACTTTTTATGTGTCATATTGCGATAAAATCCATGCACGTTCTTTTCCGTAAGAAGATTAAAAATTGATGATAACTCATCCTCACCAACTGAGCCTTTCCTCATTCCAATATAATAACCAAGGTATAGGAACTTTATATCGGTGTGTCCCTTGGTAAGAGATAGGTACATTACGAGGTTACTTCAAACACCAAGACCGAAGCAAACCAGATCTTGTGGTGATTTGAGGATTGAACGCGCCAAAAGGTGTTAACGATCTGTCCTAGAGTCCTAGATATCTAATATAATGGGATTATTAAGATATTAGGAAAACTTTTTGTACTATGAAACAGTATCCTTATCAGATGATACCCGGAATAAAGTAAAAATAGCCGGGGAAAAGTGTGCGCTCCTTGATGACGTTAAGTAAGAGAATCAACACTTGTAAGGAACCGAATAGAAAAAAAAGTCGATGTTTGAACAGCCGACGTTTTTACACACGCAATGGCTACTTATGGCAAAATATAACCGAACCGGTTCATGGTCGTTTGCTAGGTTGATATTTCATAATATCAGTTTCACTTTGTCAACAAAAATAAAATACAAGAGCCCTAATCGTTTCTCTACTTCATTGTCCTAAAACTCTATGATATGTAAGCATTTGTGAATTTTGAATTAATTTCCTTCTGTAGGTAAAATTTAGTGTCTTGATTTATCTCACAGACCCTTATGCGAAGTGGAAAAGTATTCATTTGTTCAATTTTTATCAATTAGCATTGTTTAGGTATTGAACTTTTAATTTTAACTGTTAATTTTCACTAGTATGCATTTATGCACATTTCTATTAATTAGCATTGTTTAGGTATTGAACTTTTAATTTTAATTGTTAATTTTCACTAGTATGCATTTATGCAATTTTTTTATTAATTACCATTGTTTAGGTATTTAAAAGTTTATGCTTGTTTTTCTTATCAATGCGGACTACCTCGCACTCGCATTTTACATGTACATGTCCTACATCCAATTTCATGTCGAAACGCACTGTGTTCAACCTATCGATACAGTTTGCATGTGTGTAATTGGCTATTGTTGACAACCAGATTTTAGAAAAAACTGAATTCGTTTGTAAATATCGATGTCGGCGCAGTTTACACAACGCACCCGTCTTGGCAAAGGTGAATCTATGTCTGCCATCGTTTCTTTTGCAGAGAATAATTATAGAAAACACATAAGAGAATGACATATTATAACAAACGGGAGCTGACGTTTTCAGTTAATGACGTCATTGTTGCCCGAGGAATACGACTATATATATATATATATATATATATATATATATATGTGTGTGTGTGTGTGTGTGTGTGTGTGTGTGTGTGTGTGTGTGTGTAAAGGATAAAGCCCGAGTACGAGGGCTCTATATAAAGTCCAACCCAACGATAAAATGTCGAGGCCGCAGGCCGAGACATTTTTTCGTAGGGTTGGACTTTGTATACCAGAAGAGCCCGAGTACGAGGGTTTTATCCGACTTAAAAACTATCGCCCCTAACTGATATATTTTCGTTTTCAATGTGTTTACGTCAAATGTCCCCTTTGTCAATGTAACATGTTTAGGATATGCATTAAAACTTTTATTTGTGAAATAGCCTTCCAATGTAATGGAACATCCTATAAATGCCCTAGGGCACATTATATAAATGCCCTAGGGCACAGCAGATTTTGTGTTGCAGCTGGTTTCCGCTGTGTTACCAAATTTGAATATTAAAACGTACCAGATGTCTACAGAATATGACATGTTCACTTTTGATTGGACATTACTTTACTACGGCGCTGTCATTCATTTCTGGAATTTGGTGACCAAGGCTTTACGAGTAAATAAAACACCCTGAATTGAGCACTCTGATTGGTCAATCATATTTATGTGTGTTGCCGTTAGAGCACTCTGGTGAGTCCGGATTTCAATCCTCGACAATGTGTAACCGTACTGTCTGTGCCCAAGTTCAGAGATAACCATAAAGCCATTATGGTGATAACCGGGAGGGCACATCGTATACATTTTATGTATTTCGCTCACTGCTTCAATAGCTGTTAGAGCACTCTGAGATTGTTGGGCAGCCTCTTACGTAACAAGGGGCGTTCACTGTTGGCACTATGCTTCGCTCATGGTACGTATTGCCGTTAGAGCACTCTGGTGAGTTCATATTTCAATCCTCAACAATGTGTAACCGTACTCTCTGTGCCCGAGTTCAGTGATTGCCATAAAGCCATTATGGTGATATCCGGGAGGGCACATTGTTTATATATATATATATATATATATATATATATATATATATATATATATATATATATATATATATATATATATATATATATAATAGGTGATATACAATCCTTGAAAAGTGCGTTTAACGTCTATCATATTATATTATTCTACCATGCGCCATTCTGATTGGACGAGAGAACTTTGCTTGATTGCGGGAGTCGAGACGCGATACATACTACCGCTCTTTAAAATGAAGATAGTATTCGTTCATGCACAAATAAATTGACACTTCCTCACAGTAACGGTATGTTGGATATTCTTTACCAAAGCTTGGGCTGTAACAGACCGGAATGTCCTAACGATGTACACCAAGAAGTTCAAAATAACAATGGGATGACTCCTGGCGACTGCGACGAAAATTGACATCAAATGCAACGAGCAGAGTCAGCGTCCAGCTCTCGCTGCATGGGGCAGCACACAACTTGCACAACTGTTCATCACAGTTGTAGTCATCGCACGTTTGGATTATTTCAAAACTGCTTGTTTTCTGGCACAATTAACGTCCAAAGTATCCATCAAAAAAAGATCCTGTAACTTCACTGTGCCACCTAGGCCTCTGAATGCCGCGACGGTCGACGTATACCGTATACCGTATACACGTATGCGGTACAGAATGAGACAAAAATCTATTGTTAGTCCCGGGTTTTTAATAGGCCCAAAAAGCCAGGACTATTGTTCTTATGTAATATACATCAAATCAGGTCCAATAATCGTTATCATTCAAGGTAACTAAGAAAGTTCCCAGGTCCAAGGAACATATTGAAAATGACAAAGGCAATGGGGTCATCTTGAACCACAAAGTAGTGGTGGTACGAAAAATTGTTACTTTTTTCTTTTGATTTGAACTCTTGCCCCATTTTCTGTGTGACTGCAGCAGGTTTTCTTTTGAAAAGTATAGTGTTCGTGTTGCGAATAATATGCAATGTCGATATGAACGCAATGCGTATTTACTGTGTGCATGTACGTAATCCAAACTTATAAAAATGCTCGGTCTCGGGCGCAGAATTTACGACGTTCGATCTCTCAGACGTCCGTTTTCTGCATTTGGGGCTTACAATGATGAAAATACCCAAGTAAGACAACAAAGACACGCAAGTTGATATGATATAATAGCAATAACCCCCTTCGCAGTCGGGTATAAACTCGATTTTGGTACAATTCGCTCCATATAGCACGAGTCGATAGGCGAGTGCTTTATGTCGTGCATTGTACCAAAATGTCGTATATACCCTTCTCTGGCGAGGGTTATTGCTTAAGTATTTACCGCAGGGTTAGCTCTTGCTCTGAGGTAGTTGAAGAAGAGTTTGGACGCTCAATCGACAGTGAAACATACTTGAACGCAATATTACGCCAGGGAGCAGCACATGAAAGACTAGGATACCTTACAATTAGCGGGAATTTTTTTAATTCTGTTAAATGAGCAAAATAAACTATTACAGAAAAAAGATGAGGTCACCACTGTTGATTTTCTACAAAACGAGCTCTTCTCGGAAATCACTTAGAAACAATCCATTCATTTCAAGTTCATGTTTTCACATGTCACCATACAAATTTTGAACCAAACTTTGAACACTAAAGACTCTTATTAAGATGAACAAAAAATGTATGACTAAATGGAATCATTTGTTTTGTACCAAATTTCCCATCATTACACCCAAAATGTCAGAGATTCAAAAATAATATTTTACGTAACATTTAAAACTTTCGGTCTTGTCAATTTTGTGAAACATTTATAAGTTGCATCTAAGTCGTATGTCTTGTAATTTTAAAAAAACCGGTAGATCACTGTGCTCAGTTTTTCACTATTTGGCAAAATGTTGGCAGGAATTCAAACTTTGCGTACTCAATTATGATTGCCGTTCTGTGTGCTCTGCAGCAGGTGCCATTGGCCTGCCCAGAGTGGATAAACTCAATTTGACTTAGCTTGATAACTCCCAAAAGCCAACTGATGCATTTTAAGTGTCGCCGTCATGCATCCTTTACTGTATCTCGTAATAACCTTCTATTATGTCATAGTATAATTCAGTAAGAAAGTACCAAAGTGATGGCATACCATAAGATGTTGAACACTTCACGACATATATGCACAAGCGATAGCGAGATTATATTTATAATGGACCTGTCAAAGTGGAGTGATATACCATCGCTTATTATATCATAACAGTATATTGAAGTTCTTGGATGAAACGTCAAAAAAGATTTCGCGCGTGTGCCAGCGTGGTATATCACGAATACACCACGCTTATTTTCACGTCTCTATCAATCCGATCGCTGCATCAGCACCATCCATATACTGGCATGATATTATATAGCATAGTATTGTTTAATATAGCACTGAAAAGTAAACTACAATACAGTTCAGTACAGTACAACATACTAGTATTGTGTAATATAGTATAGTCATTCAGGGAAAGCTCTATTAACTTAGGAATACCCTACTTCCCTACTTAGTTATTCAGAGGATCAATTTCACGGACCTGCCTTTCCTACAATGGCACTACAGTGGCACCAGTTGGATAAGATAAGCATAACAATGGAACATTCACACCTTGGGGGATTAAAAGTCTGCTGTTTGTCACCCGAGTTGGTCAGGCAAAAACCAAGGTGTCAGGTACCGTGCAAGTTAATGCAGTCTTTCCCTAATGTATAGTAGAGAAAAAACGTAGAAATAAATAGCTTATCCTTGCATGACCTAGATTAACATTTTTTAAAATATAGGATGATATAGTATAGTTTATAATAGCATAGAGGTGCATTACATAGAAAAAAAACATAGCATAATCTAGCAATGTATAATATAGTATAATTAAAACTGCTACACGCGACAATTTGGCCTACTCGCTCGTTGGAAAGTCATACTGTGAACGAAAGTTAAATTGCAAGATTAAATTAATGCATATATGATATTAATTTCGATATGCTTTGAACAGGTCAAAAATTGTTAAATACATCAGGGAAAATGTACGTTATCGAAACCATTGGCCCCTCTAAATATGTGCGATCAATAAATTGAAAAGACAGAGAAAGGGGCAAAATAACCTAAAAACCATAGCTTTTATCGATTAGTTCATCAGTCGTGCTGGTTGCCTTTTATTTCAGGATGCCGACAGGGGCATCTTTTGGAACGTTTGCGATCTCTATGATATTGTAACTCTTTCTTCCATTCACCCTTCTGTTGCTAGTAACGAAGTAAGACCAGCTGGATTCCGTTGTTGAAACAAAGACAGCAGCTCCTATACATAGAGAAATGGCAATTAACTTAGCTGACAGCACAAAATTAGCCTAAAAAATAACATGCTGACCTATGTGGCTACTGTGACTAGTATGTCCCGCATTGTCAACAAAGCCACTCAGCAATATCATGACACCCCTTTACAAATAGAAATAGCACACAGTTGTGAAGAAAATAATGATGTATGTGATGATGTTAATGATAATGATGATATTATTACGACATTGCCGTCTATAATAATAAAAAACAGCAACAGCCAATGCAAAAAAACAACAACAACAACAACAAAATAATAATAAATGAAAGAAAACATGAAATAATAAATACTAAATTTAAACTAAGTCGTAATTCAACTTTTCGGGTAAAAACCAAAAACAAATATTCTTTTTATGTTGAATGTTTAAATTACAATCTTTTTTTGGCTAGAGATTCCATTTTTCTCGAAAATTATACATAGAACATTGCTTTTTCTGGTCAAAATAAATAATATTGATGTCTGTTTTCACACATGTGTCCACAGCAACAGTTTAGAAGGTTCAATATGAAACCTTTTCCTTTATTCAAATCCTTTATTCAAATCAATTCTTTAATTGTTTTTGAAAACTTAAAAATGGCAGTTTTTTGTGGATGAGAGAACAAAAATCAAGGTGTCAATGGATAAAAGAACGTGATTGATTTAAAATATTTCTGAGGCACTCATGTCGGGGCTCAAATTTTTCTTTTTTTTTATTCGATATGTTATTGAAAATAGTTTGGATTGCTACGAAAATTTCATATTGTGGATTTCTTGGGTCACAATAGGCAAACTTGATATTTATGTCTATGTAAAATGTTTCCATGGCAGCTAGTTTAAGAATCATGATATCAAGTTATTCAAATTACCGTTTAATTCCGGTCAAATTGCTAAAAAGTTACCTTTCATTGGTTACAATTTAATAAATTTGATAATTTGCAAAGTAAAGTATTTCCACGGCAATCGTTTAAAAATGAAATAATGTTCACTAGATGATATGTCATCAGATCACGTCTATCAAAGTTTCAAGCGAGCATTATGATAGAAAAAAGAACTATCTTTGCATAACTTTGCATCCAAATTGTGAAACATAAATTAAATAATTTGAAACCATTTTTCCTTGCACATGCAGATAACTTATGTGTTTGTACGCATAATTTTTCTGAGGGGGAAATACAATGAAAGCATGTCTTAAAAATCAATAGAAAAGAGGCAATAAAACGCATTTGGACAATTAAACTTTGTTGACGGGGCTAAACAATGATTATCAATTAGGTCTGTCATCATATGTGGATATACGATAGTTTTATACATTTGCAGTGTACAATGCGTATACCCGGCTCAGATCTTCACCGGACCAATTTTTACGAACGTATTTCATCGTATACAATCCCATTAAACTAAGCCAGGTTTGAACAAAAATAATTATATTGGGATAAGAGTCAGTTTTTAAACCCAGCAGGCTAAGACAAGGGGGAATATTACAAGTTAAATGTTTCATATTTAATATTTCCCAGGGCTCGACATTTTTTTCCCCCTGGTAGTCCACTTTGACAACCATATTCTGAAGTTGGTAGCCCGGTGACACTGGCTGGTAGCCCATGCATACATTAGATCAGGGGTATCTTTTTTCGTTAACCAGACAAGAAAGGGCTATTTTACAAGGTTCTGCCCATGAAGTGAATTTTCTAGTCTTTTGATGTGTATACTTGCACACCTTCAATGCCCAAAGAAACAGGTGTAATGGACGACAGTGGGACTCAAAAGTTTTGGGACCTATAACCAACCCGTTTAACTCTCACAGTTGTATGCAAATTTTAAAAGTCGCCATGACAACATGACAACAATATGGCCTTTTCGGCACTGAGACATACTGTAGCAGGGCTAAAAATAGACCATGGCCCTTCTGTTGGGAGGAGGCATAATTTTCGTGTCATTTAGATTGATACATTATTATCAAAATGCAACGAGAATGCGTTTTTATTGGCCATCGTTTCCTGTGCTTGTCATTCAAGTACGTCAGTTAAGATATGGAAACTTTGTTGCAAAGTTCCACCGCACGGCCGGTCGTCTCCAGAACAAAGTCATTCTATGGCAAATTTCTATGCCCAGCTGGGTTTGCCTGCATTTGTCTAGCTCGTCCCAAAGTGACGGACGCATCTTTCAACCTTTCAGCTTGGTGAAAAACGCATATATTGATTCGCCAAAGGCCTGTGGACTCGCCTATTTTTGCACAAGTGCTACATGGACATAGGAAAAAGTTGTTGAATATTGACTGTTTCAGTGAATCCGCCATGATGAAAGTTCTCAAATCAAAAAATGTTGCCGAGCTCGAATAAAATGTTGTAGTCCAGAAGTGAAAAAGACTTTATTTGCAGCTTACTGTGGAAATCTATACTGTTGCCATCTTTGGGTAACTTATAGAGTTAAAGTTATGAATAAGTTAAAGGTTATGTATAATAATGTATGGAGAAGACTTTTAGGTCTTTCTTCATTTAGTAGTGCTTCTGCGATGTATGCTACAAATCATATCATGTCTCTTGGAGAAGTTATGCGCAGAAATATCTATAGCTTTAAATGTAGACTTGAAAAATCAACAAATTTACTTATTGCCGCTATCTCCTCATCAGATAGAGTAATTGATAGTTCTGGAGAAAACAACTGTATTTGAAGTAGTTTTTCTTTTCTTTTTTTTTTCCAAAAGCCTGAGTTTTGTATTCATTTTCATTTACTAAATTTCTTTTCTGTATATGGACGACCCAGTCTGAAATAAATAATAATAATAATAAAAAGTCTGTCACCCTGATTTTTTTCAAAGTTTGGAGAAGGCCGGCATTTCCATCTGAATGATTGAACGACGTGATACACAAAATTCCATCGCATATTATCTGGCAATATGTACAGTAGAAATAGTGTATACCGTCGCTCCAGGTACGTATAAGCTTATACTCCACAAAGTGGCCACAGGCGGCGTGAAATTTTTAAAATGATTTCCTAAACGTCCTACTTGTTACCTTAGGGACTCACTTGTGATGTCCTGAAAAGTATTCTCTGCAGTAATTCCAGTTTCTCTCAACATGCAAAGCTCAACGACAAGATTATAGCACGAGACGTAGTGTACAGACTACACATTCACGCGCAGGTAAACTCAATTGGGCATCCTCATATTGGCTGACTACACTGGCACACGAGTGCGCATGCGTGAAGGTATATTTGTAGCAAATACACTGGCATAGACTCTCCACAGTCGCTGTGCCTTGTTTTGTGCGCGCCCACGACTGCCACAATAGGCCTGCATTCGAACACCTCTTTTTTCAGAATTCCCACAGCTTCAATGAACTGTTATTAGATTTCTATATAATACTCATAGCCCCTAAACTTGTAAAAATAGTCATAATAATAATAATAATAATAATAATAATAATAATGATAATAATAATGATAATAATAATAATGGTGAAGATAATGATACGGCTAGTTTTCAATCGGATTCGAACCCACAACATACGGCATCAGTCGCCTAGCTGAGAGGCCATAGACAGAACCGCTCGGCTAAATCTCCACTCCCAAAAAAGAGTGGTTCAATAGCCGGCTAAGTTTATGATGATAAAGATGATGATGATGATGATGATGATGATGATGATGATGATGATGATTATCATTTGTTTATTTATGAAGAGTCTATATCCACTGTGGTAAAAAGTGATCAAAGACGCTATAAAATTACACTTAGTCTAATATTTTAAAAATGTTAAATATGCAGGTCAAAATGAGAAGAGTTCATTACTAAACAACAGCTCATTTGATAACCTTAAATCACCAAAAAAGTATATTAAAAGATTAACTAAAGGCAACTATAAAAAGGTGAGTTTTAAGGTTTGATTTAAAAGAAGAGAGAGTAAGGGAGCAACGGACCTCAAGTGGAAGATTGTTCCAAAGAACGGGGCCGCAACACTAAAAGCACAATCCCCATATTTCTTAGTGCGTGACCTATTTTGGCAGAATTTAAGCTTTTCAGCAGATTTTAAATGATTATTCGGTACATATAAAGAAATCATGTCACATAAGTAGTTTTGAGCAATGGAATCGATTCATTTGTAAGTGACAATTAAACTCTTAAAAATAATGCGCTGAGAAACATGTAACCAATGTAATTGCTTAAGTACAGGAGTGATATGTGAAGTGGGTTTAGAATGAGTGACAATTCTGGTGGCAATATTCTGAATACATTGAACACTATTAATTAAATATTGGAAAGACCGAATAAAAGAGAGTTACATGAATCAACACGAGATGTAACAAATACTCGGATTAATAGCTCTGTGGCAGATTTAGAAAGATACTTTTAAATAAGTGCAATGCGACGTTAATGGAAAAAAGTGCAATGCGACGTAAATAGAAGCATAAACATATTTATTTTGTACATGAATTTTATGAAAGAATGAGTAAACTGGCGACCCCCCCCCCCCCCGCCAAATGCCTCGTGTATTTTGTGTTCATCAGCGACGAAATAAAAGGTCAGGCTGGACCCGCCATAGTGTTCTATGAGTAACATACCCTGCGCATACCGTACAGCGAAAAAGTTCTATGAGTAATGTAAGCTTTGTACACACTAGGGCGCACTACAACATGGAACCGGTTAAAGGGCTATCGGGAAAATATTAGAAATATTTATTTGCCTCTGTTTCATTAGCTTAACTGTACTTTGCCAAAACTAAAGACATTCGTTTCTATCATAAGCAATACCTGCGTGCCGCTCATTTTACCACGGGGTATAAAGCTAGCACATACCATACTATAATACACTTGTACATTCCGTACGTTTATTTTGGTCGATTGAGAACCAATATATTGGACACTGTATCATTTAAGAGATAATTAGTCCTCTTTACAATATAAAGTTGGGGAAACTAGTTCGTGCCACAGAACTTTCATGACAATAACCTCAATCTTCTACGACTATAACAATGAATGCTGATCGCTTTCTACATGGTTACATAGCTCCGCTAGGAAATGACTGTTCAATGAAGTTTTTTCTCTCTAGACATGTGTGTGTTTCCGCCACTGGAGCATGCAATCTTTCTCTAACAAGCTGTATGTCTGCTGATTGACATAGAAAATTTTGAAATATGGCTTCAATTTGCGTTTTATTGTCGACAGCTTTCTTCCAGCCACAATCAATTAGGTCGTATTTGTGTGGTATATATATTTTATTCGACGTAGGTATTCTGTACAGAAAATATACTACGTACGCTAAGATTGTACACTGTCAAATTTATCTACACTTTAGCATATTTTCTTGTATGTGAGGAGATATATATGTTGTATACTTATGTGACTGGCACGTATACCTAGACAAGTTTCAAACCTGTGCACTTTGGTACATGAATGTACATAGGCCATTAGCCCAAAATTTATTCTGATCATGATTTTAAAATAAATCTTTGATACTGTTTACCTTTTTTCAAGACAAGCAGTCGTATGTTTGGTCAGTAAGAAGTGTAAATTTATGCATTTTTATGCAAATCACTTGATTTCACGTTTTTTTCCCTCCGGCATTTTTTGTCAATAAAGTTCTTTTATCTTGAATTGTGTCAATAAAGTTCTTACATCTTGAATAGGAGTTATTTAGATATAGCTTATAATGATTTTAATCACTTTTTGGAGTTTGAGTACTTCAAACCCTGCCACTTAAACAAGAGTAGAAAGTGCAAAACAAAATTGTTATTTTTCCTAGAAATTCTTTCGTTTCAAATGGGACATCAAATCATATAAGGTAGTATTAAGGTTTTGACTAAAATTCATGTGTATCATCAATACTAAATTTAAGCTTTCTATCCATTCATGTATCCCCTTCGTTCTCGGGGGCAAACTATTGCCACCATACGAAATTGTAAATTCCCTGATTTTAGAAAATGTGTTGTGTAAGGTTGCTTTCATTTCCCCCTTGATTCAGCAATAATGTACTCCCTGCCTCCAGGGAGGACGAAAGCAAACTTTGCACAATATAATGTACTAGGTGGAGTCGAATATGTTATGGCATGCAAGGTTTGTGATATGAATCAATTGGGAACTTACTGAACGAAATTTCTTGTTCTACAAGTGAAAACATGTAAGGGTCCTCGAGTAATGTTTTGTCCTTAGTATAACGGAGAATATCTCTCGACGTAAAAATGTTATCCCTCGGTATCCATTTCGACAAAATAGCCACCATTTCCTGCAGAGATTGAAAGGGTAAGTATGAAAAGCTATATTCGAAAACATACCATATAATTCGGAATAAAAGATTCTATTTAAACCGGCTTTTCATTTGGAAAAGGTAGTCACTAGAATCATTTCGTGTTGGTGCCCTGTATCCAGTAAAACCGACAAGTTTGAAGAATGCTGGATGAGGTTCATTTCCCAGCCAGGAAAGTTTTCTCGCGCGTTGGAAAATCCTGACTGTCTACGACAGATTATTCGTCTGTGTTTTAACTAGTACATTGCTAAACTGATTTTTTTAAACAAACGACTGCATGTTTTATACTCAAATTAAAAAAATATATAAGGAGAGAGTGCAGTATAAATTTGTCCCCTTTGCGTGTAATGCACAGCAATTATCCTAATTTGCAGGGCAATTATATGTTTGAATATTGTACAAGGAACACTATGTTTTCCAAAGCAATAATTACTGCATAAAAGATTATGAAATTAAAATAGAAGGACCGTTAAAGTTTCAACTGATTCCACCTACCATTGGCCACAGTGGACAAGCCAAGTACATACATTCTATCTTTTCTGTTTCACCAGTTTAGCTACAGCTTCTGAAGCTACTTGCCCCAATTTCCTTGCTAGTTGTCGAAGGGATGTACATTCGTTTTTATGGATTCCAACGCGAAAGACACATCTTAAAATAGAAACCACGCAATTAGGTGAATTATGAACTTATAAAACGGAATGACTTTAGGAGTTTTACATATAACAATGAAGAATCGAAGGCAATGATACAATGGAAGAAATAAGAATAGTATTTAATAATTAAAGATCATAAAATACACATATTTACGTACGGGTGTTAACATGTAAGTATTTGTAAGTTTTGAATTATTTTCACTCTTTCCGTAAAATAGTTTTCTGATTTCTCTTATTGTGCCTGATGCGAGGTGGGTAACTATTCATTTATGCATATTTTATTAATTAGTATTGTTAAGGTATTTCAATTTTAAGCTTGCTTTTCTTATAAATATGGAATGTCCTCGCATTCGCATTGTACATGTCTTACATCCAATTCCATATCGAAATTCATTGTGTTAAACCTATCACATTTTACGTCTGTAATTGGCTATTGTTGACAGCCGGATTTTAGTACAAACCTGGATTCGTTCGTTTGTCAACAACAATGTCGGCGCAGTTTACACAACGCATCGTTTTGGCAAGATGAAATTTTGTCTCCCATCGTACCATTAGAAGAGAAGAATTCTAAAACACACATTGGTTAACATAACATTTAAGAACAAAATATTATTACATGAGGGGGGCTTATGTTTAAGTGAATTACGTCATCGGCCCTCCCCAACTGGAATATGACAATAAATTTCGCTCACTAAAAAACCAGGTCAGCAAATATGTAATTCGGTACAGCCTTATATCAGGGGGATTATCTCCTTAAGCACTATTCCACTAAAAATGGGAAACCGTCATAAATAATTCCTCGTTGGTTTGACGTGGTAGGAAAATCGGTTGCCCTTTCGAATGCCGATGGAATGAAACCGAGTTCATCTTTACAGAATAGGTGATATACAATCCGTCAAATATTGTGTCCAACCTCTAGTATTTACCGCGCGTCGAGGGAACAAATTACACGTTGAAGACAAGAAAAAAAAACATGTTTGGCTTGGCAAGACTGAACATGTATTCAGTTGGCTATAGTTGCCATGTCAAATTTCAAAAGCAGGATCTTATACTTCTCTATGGAAAATAATTTTTGCTAAATCATGGGGATTCAGAATACCCTTGGAACCGCATTTCGCTCGATAATTTCGCTTTATTCAGGGCAAGTGAGAGATCCACCGACACAAAAATGGGCTTCTGTCTAGTCCAAAATGTCTTAAAATCTACATACTGAACGTAGATGACTTCAAATAAAGATAGTGGAAAACAAAAGGAACTTGTTTGATATATTGTAGTTCATATGTTACTTGTTAATAAAATAGAATAACACTGTGGCTGTTGTTTAGATTAAACTCAATCAGATGTTATTTCAAAGATATATAAGTGGTT
The DNA here is from genome assembly GCF_041260155.1 of Ptychodera flava. Taxonomy (NCBI): domain Eukaryota; kingdom Metazoa; phylum Hemichordata; class Enteropneusta; family Ptychoderidae; genus Ptychodera; species Ptychodera flava. Next base: position 5,617,679 of record NW_027248278.1, read on the forward strand.
TCCAGAGCCGTAACTTCCCAAGTAGCTGGGAGCTCATGAGTCAAGGTCCAGGGCCGAACGTGACGAGATTTATTGTCTATAGGAAGAAGTAAGGAACGATGTGTCCTAGACACGGTACCCCGGTCGGTACCTCACGTGAACCTACATTACAGAGTCTGCATGTATTTTCGACGACCGTCGTTTGATTGAAACAACATTTACAAAACCAAGTGTTCTCCAAATTTCTTGGTAAATAGCAAGATAAATATGAACAACAACTGCAAGATTGCGAGTTTTCTGAATTGACAATTCAGTGATTGATTTGTATCATCGTCAACTGATACACATGATAGACGTTACGTACATATTTTATTTCCTTAGTTCCAACTACTATTATTGCAGGGGAAGATGCTGTGTCAGATGCATATTACTTACAATGTACAAATTGCTAGGGCAAACTTATCTAATGTCTGTGTTGGCGGCGCAAAACGCCACTGCGCATGTCCGTAACGGATTGAAAAAGTAAATAGATTGTATCTATTTTCAATTTCTGTCAGGCTGATGAATAAATTCTACAGAGCATTTGGCTACTATCGCCTATCCAGAAGCACCATCTTGCATATATCGAAATAATGGTGATATTGAAACTAGTAAATGGAAATAGGATTATTTTTAAATATGCAATATAAATTTAGGATAAAATAGAAATCAGGAAAAAAGTCTATTTTCAAATCCGATATTGTAATCTCATCGTAATTAATAGGTTGGGTGCAATATGTCGCGGATTTAATGCATCGATGCCTTGCAGGTACTGTCTTAAAACGAAATGTGAATTTTGACGTCCTCCAGATGTAATATATTTAAAATGATTTTATTTGTTTTCGGCAGTAATTCGAGTGCCAAGCAGTCACCATTCACTCGATGCAGCTTGTATGTAATTTGCTATTACCGTAGCGGATCCGGATTTTTAAACATATACGCTGTCATCATTCAAAGAAAAGTGAAAACTATACAGGTAATTTTTCGGAAGAGTATCATGGTTGGGCAAAACTTCAATTAATCCAATCTTGTGAAATTTAAACAATAATAATTAGTTGATCAGCAACTTTTATATTTTCCTCCTAAATTTCAATGACGAGTCAGGATTATTATGGGATACATTTTTGACCAATGTTTACTTGTCTTACACTACTTGAATACCCATTGAAACTGTACACTTTCTAGACAAAGGGTTACCGTAGAGCAAATTTAGGTCTGAACCCTCGCTGTTTAGTTTTAATAATATAAAGTGGTGGTTCTCACAATCGATAAATGGCGTGTCAGATTCAGCTACACAAAGCATTTCGATCCCCGACAGAGACCGTAAAGGAGGAGAAAGATGCAACAGTTATGAAAAAGGATGAACGCCACTGGGAATTATTAAAGTAAGAGATAGGCTAAAATACTAAAAATATAAATATTTAAGAAGGAGCAATACATGGTGACAGACAAGTTTACGCATAAATTATTAAACGCAAGTGAAAATGTGTCTAGGGCCTGCCATTATCTCCATTCCTAGAAATTATGATGTCTTTCAGTGGCACCCGCGGGTTAAAAATCACTTATTCACAACAATACTTTGATGTCAGATATAACGGTGTTTGTAAAAGGCCAAAAACTTGTAAAATACGGAGTCTTTCTGAGAGAAGTTTATGCACTTGCCTGGTACGTGAAAGCTACGTCATAGCTCGGACAAGGATGTTTAGGGAAACCCCTACACCCAAACGCGTGATATTTGACATATTCGTCACGATTCCTCTGAAAAGGTTGATGACTATATGTTAAGTAATTTGAACAAACAGACAGACAAACAAACAAACAGAGAAGCTCAGTGCTCTCATCTCAAGATGTTATCTCCTACAAATGCCATAGTTGTACAATATACCCTTGCCAATTTGTAAGATCTTATTGTACCGATCATGAATAGACAATGTATCCAAGGTCACGGTTGTGTTGAAGTTGTAATTTTTATTGATTAACAGTATAAGCAAATTATTTATCCTTTATTGTGATGTTTGAAAATGAATAAGAACGTTGCAGTGCTTGGCAGAAATGCACCTTACATAGTTATTTTGGGCATTTATTGCCATGGCACTACCGAGAGCGATATGTTGACTCGTTAAAAGTGTTTTTGTTCCAGGCGTACTTGAAACTTCTTGAATGATTCTGTAGCTTAATGAGTACGACTGCTTAAATCCTTGGTTTTTTTTAAGGCTTCGGTGTGTGGTTCGATTCAATCAACATCTTTAAACACAACTTCGCTTATCCAATAACATTCCATACACTAAACAACACACCTTCGGAAATGCATTGTTCGATATCCGAAAGTGAGTTATGTTGACATGTTGTAATGAGCTGACTACAGTAAAAAAAAGACTTCTTTCATAACCATTTTATGATGTGAGTAGTACTGGTTTCAAACAAAACATGGAAACGACCATTGAGCTGAGGAATCCAGTGACGAATACCAGAGTGGCACCCCCCCCCCTTTGAAATGGAACAATTTCAAAAATGCGAGAGCATGGATACCAGTTACAGACATAGACGGACTGCTGTGCAGACAGACAAGATCGAGGCCAGACAGGCAGACAGACGGAGTGAATGTAGCGAATAAAATTATAGAGCGACGGCGGCATATGCAAAAATAGAAACAGGTGGGCAGAAATGTAAAGAATTATTTAAAAAACAAAAAGCACTCATGAAAAGCAAAGCCATATCGAAATCTTTCACATTAGAACTCTGACCAATAAAAGTAAGTCAAACTTCAATATATGAAGCAACAAACTTTTACTGCATTAAACACGATTAGAACTAAATTGGGATAATTGGATTGGCGCAACTTCTCAAGAATTTTAGAAATTTGTCTAATCTTACACTATATTTACTTACCATCTTTAAAATTTTATTCAAAATTTACAAAGATGTTGAAATGTTATGATTAAGAATCACTGCATGATAGTATCTAATGAAATATTGTTCAAAACATATGAACAATTTTCATATTTGAATGAAATATGTGAGCTTGTCTGGAGTTTCTTCATTACTGAAACACTAGTAATAATCTCAGTTTGTCACTTTTCCTCGACCAAATGAAACTTTTCGATTGATTTACAGTTAAGTCAATCAGGGTCATTTAAAATGTGCCCTGACTTAATTTAATGTTTATGAAGCCTTAAATTCACGAAAAAGTCAAAGATATATCAAAAGTGCCCTGACTCAAAAGTCGTCAATTGGAGAAATTTTTAAACATTTTGTCTCGTTTCTTTAGTACATTTACACAAAAATAACTTTTTTCATTAAAATGAATCCGATGAAAGAGGTGTGCAATAATCGTTGTGTTTTCTTAGTTTTGTTCAATGAGAACAATATTTCAAAATTTACACTATTCTATCATTTTGTAAAATTTCAGCTGTAAAAATTCCGATTTCGTTACATTTTTCTCATAATTACTCTCATCCAATTTTCCCAAAATAGTTCCAATCGTGTACTGCATTAGTTTATTTATTGGTTTGTTTGTTTGCTTGGTTTCCTCTATCGTGTTCCATGCATTTGAGACTTTGTTTTGCTAATTAATTCGCTTTTGATGACCAATCGCATGAGTAGAGCCACGTTCGCTCCAATCAAACCAAGTATCTGTTTGAATCGTTGCATTCGTTTAACAATAATATCGTTCAGAGCAAGAAAGTTATCCGGTCGGGAATTCACCATTGTACAATTCTTTCTGCATGGCTTTTGTCTTGACAATGTGTTTGCATACAGAAACTGGCCTGTTTTGGATTATCACACATCAACTAATATTACTGTTTATCTACAAATATTAGATCAGCCTGGTGTTTCTGATACCTTTTAACGAAAACGCACATTTCATTGGATAGAACTGCTGTTCTCACCAGTTGTAAGGACCCCTGGCCTATGTAATGGTCACCTGTTAATGTTACACATCCTGTATCATGTTGATAGGTTCTAAACTACAAAAAGCAGTTACACTAACTACAAAATTTCTCTTGAGACCGGAAAAAGTTTCGTTTGAGATGGTAATCAATGTAAATTTGTTGATGCAAAAGCTGAGCAAAATTTACACAACATGTACTTTACAGACTTCCTTCCTATCGTGGGTTCTATTTGTCTGTGCAGTGGCTGCACCACCATGCGTACGTGCTGTGCTATATAGCTTGCGGTTTGGTAAAAAATAATTGCTCTAGTCCATTATGAGTCAGCAGAGAGTACTTCATTGTTATTATTTTATGGTTTTGCCAATATATCTACACTACACAGACTTAGGTGGCAGCAAATTTTGAATTGATCAAAGACTACATGTACAATAAAGATGATGACCTCGGCCCCATGGCATCGACACGCGCGCTTGTCCGCTATGAGTGGCAGGGCTATAATACCGCAACGGTGCATAGTTATGGCCGAACACTCCTGACTCATACTGGCCGTTGTCTAACACAGTGATCATCGCGCATCAGTTGATACCACGACAGAAAAAATACTTTATGTAAATACCAGTAAAAACCTGCGTCGTTTTATTTTTCGGTCACGCGTACTTTATTCAATTGAGGTAAAAGAGTTCTCTTTTGCCTCCATGGTAAGTCTTCCTCCTTTGTGGTCGCTTGTTACGATCATGGAGCCAGAAGCGGAGCGTGTACCTCAATGCTCACTGTGTTTCGTTACAAAGGGCTTTGCTAGGTCTGCATTATTTTCCCTGTTGAACGGCAGTCACAGAATGGTGAAGCTAACAAAGTTACCTTGCTTTATTCGGAATCGTAACTGTCGTGCAAGGAGTAATCATAATTAACTGCCCACGTATTTGCATTGTTAACCTGATGTAATAGCCATTCCCAAGATTGCCATTAGATATAAGTGTGTGCTTAAACAAGAAAAGTAAAATTTTAATAGACGTGGTGGGTATGGCCGATTTGCCCCAAATCGGCCATACCCACCACGTCTGGATCAGTGTCGGAAAAATTTGTCATGTACATAATAATCGATAAACCGTGTTTTTGCTTTGCGTGTTTTCGACCGCCGTCATTTGGTTTATTGTGTTAGAATTGTAATTCTAATAAGGCGTTGCCTAGCGACTCTGCACTGTGCGTTCCGTGGCTGCTAAGCGACATAATAAGCTGGCATGCCATATGCGCAAGATCACTAATTCACTTCCTATAGGCGACCATGGTAGCGTTGAGTTAAATTTTCCTACTTTAGAACATTCAGCGGCCCAAATCCCATTGACAGGTGTATAATCAGCTTTAGCTTGTACACTGATCAAAATTTCGTGTGGGCAAGTCCACGGAAATTTTGAGCTAGAGGTCAAAATAGCGCCCCCAGTGGTGATTTTGCTAAATTCAAGGCCTATTGATACACATAAAGTGGGTCTCATAACTCAACAGATTTCAGCTCATTCATACCACTGTCTGCAAAGCTGATGTGATTTTTGAATGGAGCTCATGCTGGTCTCACTAAAACACTATAAGCTCATGGTCTAACCTTTAAAATCTTTATCAAAGCTTTTGATTTGCACAGATTGGCACTATAGGGCTTAGCCCTTTGTGTCTCGCCAGGGATTAAGATTTGAAATTTTCTTTGTATTGATTCATGTCGAAAGGATAAAATAGATTTAATTGTTACTTATTATATAAATTCGTACAACTAATATGCGTAGTGTAACGTCTGATGAAAACAGTTCATGATGTCAGACTCTGCAGGTCACAGGTATTTAATCCGATGCAAGCAACTTACTACAGGCCAACTGCTGTGCTCGCATTCAGTTATTGTGCTCGCATTGTATCAGAGACTCAAAAGTATTTCAAAAACATTAACAAGATCATCATTAGCTTAGTAGAATGATTAGAATATTACATATTTGGTAGAATGATTAAAATTAGCAAAATTAAAAATTCTACTTCAAAGAGGCCTGAAAATATTTGGAATGAATTTCGGGAAGTGCATGCCCTCTTTCTCCTGATATACTTAGGTCAGCATATTTCAGTGTGTCCAATAAAGCTAGACTGATAAACTAGTGTGCAGATATAAAATAATCGATAATATTTGTTTTCGTTGTGAAGGTTTTACGAAAGGTGCAGTATATTATGTTAGAATGGTAATTATAACAAGGCGTTGCCAAGCTGCTCCGAATGGTAAGTTCCGTGGCTACTAAGCGACAGAATAAGCTGGCATGCAATAGAGAGGTTAAGATTGCACCCATTGAAAACGCAACGAAGAGTGGCTTTCGCGTTCCGTTTACGTAACTTTTTGCACCGATTTGGATTTAAGAACTGCCGACTTACACAGTCGTATGAACTTGAAATTATTGACTTGATATCGGCTTAATGACACACATCGATAACATCTTAAAATATCTGAATTTTAATTTGTGTTTGAACTGTGCAAAGCCATGGTGGTAAAACAAATGATAATGTTGACCTAGGAGGTTTGGATTTTATCTGAATAGCAGTGCGTACGCGACGTCTGCCGTCGTCAGCAATTCCACTGGGGTCCCCTTTGTGCCATTTGGAAGACACTCGTAACAAATTGTCATTAATCATAATATTGCCCAAAAGTTAAATCATACTTGTCTTTGAGCATGATACCCGTTAGTGACTGTACGTATTTAATTCTGGTTTCACCTAAAATGAAGTAATTTACATGCTTCGGGAGATGACATGTGATCTTTCTGTAAATACGAATTCGTAAATACTGCATACTCGGCTGGTTCACATCTGAGCAAAAGCGGTATCTATGATGTCTCGTCTTGGATCACCATATTTATGTGAAATCTATGTACAGGCGACGTCTTTTTTTTGGGGGGGGGGATGAAATCCTACTGATAGACGGGTGGTGGGTTCATTAATGACTTGCCATTGATTTCGGTGCAAGCACCCAAAGTAAATTGGTGATGAATTTTGTGTCACGTTTCTGTACTTCCTGCATAACAACGTTATTTTTGACAGAGTTTCCAATCGACCAATTATTGCCTAATTTTCAAAATATTTAATGAAAAACATCTGAACTATGGAGAGTGAAGGCTGTTCATTTCCTCTCATCCCTTTCCCCAGAAATATTTAGTTTTGTTCCCCATTGATACATTCCTAGTTAACCCATTATGAAAGCTCATTATCTCTTTGGCATATACCCCCCCCCCCAAAAAAAAGAAGAGTTTCTGAACTGGTGGACTGGAAACCATGTCTACAAACTACGTGGGGTCTTTTTAACATAATTTTATCCAATTGGAAACGATTCTGCATTCATTCACCCGAAAAATAATAGATCGTCAATGTGCCGGCATACATGTTGCCTCAGTCGTTTTGTGGCAGACTGTCCATGGTTTACACCATTCATCGTCGTACGTATCAACGCAGACGTCGGTCTTTCAGTTTAACCGAATCTCGGTCATAAACAGACATAGATGATAAGAAAAGGCTGACGGTGAGTCTGAGGTAATTGTTGTTCTGAAAAGGTTGACAGATTATAAACTAAATGTCAAACTGTATCAAGCTTTTCGAGATTCCTCAAAATATAATCCAATTGTCACATTTTCCCATTAAAATGGACTAAATAAAATCACTTGAGATTCGTAAATACCATATAGCACAAAAATTCCAAAGTCACACGAAGGGCCTTCACTTAAGAAAAAATAGTCACAATAAGCGCTGAGGCCCGGAGTCCAGCAATCCGATTTTGCGCAGACAGTATCACCTTGCCATTGTATTATGACTGGTCGCCGATTGTTTTGATATTGTTTTATGATTGTCAAGCAAATGGATAATTTTTTTTACCTCTTTGTTTCTTTGTTGTATTTTAAAATCAATACGAAAGGTACAGCTGCAAGCAGATATGCAATGACATAGAAATTTTAAGCATTTGTTGCTATGTACTGAGACATGTCAGCTGATGTAGAAATTCATTAAATGGTCATATTTGTTCAAAATCCTCATTTGTTTCGCAGCACATTGAGTACGGTTCGTGCAGTACTTGAGCTTTAGAACTAAGGTTTGCGATTTGAGTCACTGAAATCGACTTCGTTCATATAATTAGCAGTTCTTAAATAAACAGCAGACCCTTTAAAGTTGCATGGTATGGCAATCGCCTGTAGGTGATCCTGACGGCTTGTGCAGCGATAACTCTAGTAATTGGTTCTTTCATATACCGTTTATGGTGTTTGTAACAATCGTTCCAAAAAACGTGGAAACGACTGTTAAGTTGAGGAATCTGGCAAGGAATGCCAGCGTAGCCCCATCGTCGTTTGAATGTGACAATTCAACGAATTCGACAACACGGCTACCGGTTGGATACAGTCAGAGAGACAAACAAACAACTGCCAGTTGGTGACAGACAAACAGACAGACTAATTAACACTATCAGAGCAAGACAGACAGACAGATGGATAGATACAGTCAGAGAGACAAACAAACAACTGCCAGTTGGTGACAGACAAACAGACAGACTAATTAACACTATCAGAGCAAGACAGACAGACAGACAGACGAATAGAGTGTGGCAATTAAAAACAATGCGGCGACAGCTACAGCTATGGACAGATGGACAGATGGAGAGACATAAAAATAACAGCTGGAGAGGGAGGCCAACTTTGACATCTTACACACACTTGAACTTTGACCGATGCAAAGGTAAGTCGGAACAATACACTGAGTATACTAAAATGTATTATTTATTTATGACGCAATATACTTTTACTGCACTCGTTTATTCTTTTGTTCGTTCGTTTGTTTGTTCGTTTTCTTCTGTCATAAATGCATTGGAGACTTTGTTTTGCAAATTAATCTCGCTATAGATGACCAATCACATGAGTGAAGCGATGGTGTATGTGTGCCCCCACCAAACCAACCATCGATTGACATCGTATTATTATATTCGTTTACCAGGTCGGGAATTCATCATGGCTCGTTTTTTACTGTGTGGCTTTGTATTCTTGTGTATGCTTCCCGTCACAACGGGAGATGGTCGACATGCAGTTCTGTCTGACAATTGCACGAGTGTCCCTGTTGGTAACAATATAACAGCAACGATGACAAAATCTGAGGTAATTACTATTCGTTGTTAAATTGACCATTTTCAATGATAGATAATCGTATACAGTATTATAAGAATACCATTCACTTGCTACAGCGATAAGGGATCCTCGTATATATATGTCGCTATCCTCAAAATTTGCAGCAAAATATATTATTACTTAACGCTTGGCTACGCTGATTTTCAAATGAGACACAGCTCATTTGCATCAAAACCAGTGAGATTTGGTTATACAGCAAAAAGACAAGTGAGGACTTATTGGTACATATGACGACATTGTGGTCAAATAAAACACTTCGGTCATTCAAATGATTAGCGACAGCCTTCCCGGCTTTGACTTATTACAGTGATTCATTTACTTTATCACTTCATTTAATTCAGAAAAAAAAAAAATTGGACCGATCCTGACGGGTGAGCATGCTAGTAGGGTAGGCTTACCCATTCCGGACACCTGGTACCACCACTAACTATCAGTGGTTCAGGATGGTCCTACTTAAATTTGTAAATCACAATTGTCAAATGGACCTGGCAATGTATAACCCTGAATAAAAATGATTATGGACCAGTTTAATGTCATTTTAAGACTTCCATGGGTGCTTATGTATCAGAGCATGAAATAATACTTTTCTGTCAATTTTGAGGATAATGAAATATAATTCAAATACTCTTCATTAAAAGGGCCTGGGAACATAAGTTGAAATAGACCAATGGTGGTTATGAAGCTGAAATTTCAATAAGGCAGCTTGAAGAAGTTTATGTATGCGCTGTGTTTATTGAATGCAATTTATTTATGTCATGTATAAAACTGGAATTACGGAGAATGTGATTTTGGAATTAAGCAAGATATTATTACCGTGGTACGTTTAAATTTCATCTTTGGAAATTTTAGATATACCGTCATGATTTAGGTAGTATATATCTACCTGAAAATCTGAAATGCCTCTGACCCATTTGGTCACACTAGTAATACCAGGGCTAAATGTGTGAACTTGCACGTGTTTCTATCATATTAATTTCAAATCCTACATTCATTCGTCTTTATTACTATGTCTACTGATTTTCTGTTAATACTAAAACTTGAAAATATCAAAGGGTCTGATGGTTGAATAGATGGCAAACTCTCGCGATGATGCGATGATGATGGTGCAATCATTACTGTACTTCTTTGTACTCTGGCGTAATTGCTGTCTGCAACGGGGCATAGTCAGCGTGCAACCCTGTCTAATAATTTTATGAACATCTCTGTCAGCACCAATATAGCAGCAACGATAAAATAATCTCAGACTAGGGCTATTTGTTGTCGAACAGTAGAGAGAAAAACTCCTAGAAATAAAGAAAGGCGTAAAGTACGATGATGACGCACATTTTTGCGCGAGATTTTTCGTTTTTGGTGAGATGCTCCGTAATGACAAATGTAAAGTACACTGAAATGTTTTTATTTCCAATGAAGAAACAATTCCTTACCATCCTCTTATTCTCAAGCATTAATTCACTGATCAGCGACTACTTAATTATAACGCACTTTACACAAGAAATGCTTATCGGGTCTCTGACTTTGCAGAATTATTTCCTTTCCGCTGACTTTCAGATGAATAGACAACATATTATTGATAGGAAAACAAAAAATGCATGTGACGCCTGATTAATTTTGCATCAAGAAGCATTTGACATCAAATACATCCCGTCTGTACGAATGTCAGTCGTACTTTACGGATTAAAATCAAATGCCAGCAATGTCAACGTTATGTATATACAGAAATTATAGTTTTATGATGTTTGTATCTCATCTAAAGAATAGTGGCTGACAAGTTTGACTTTTGGAACCAACATCTTTGGGATCGCCAGTATGAACTTTTCAATCGAAGTTTACATTTTGCAGACTTATTGGGTGCTTCGAATAGGTTCAAAGTTTATGACTTTGCGCTGCATTCCTATGACAGATTGTAACCCACCAACATTAGTGTACAGATAGTTAAGTAACGTATCATAAAGTGAACATGAAATAAAAGCAGTCTTTGTTTTCACAAACGTAAGCATGTATGTCGACCACCAGCGTATTCTGTTTACTCAAACTTCAAAATGGCAACAGAGGATCGCATTCGTAATGTTGTTTGTTTGCTGTGGTAAATAGCGGAGATAGTGAGACCATACTGACGTAAGCGTCCTATATTACACAGCAGCGTCATATAAATGAATAACAATAACTAATAATTTACGAGTTCCATGTCATTTATAGGAATGGAAATAGTTTGCAAGGTTATAAAAATAGCTTCTGTCGATCCCGTTCATAAGACTTACAGTATGTAAACCTCACATAAAGAAATACTGTGGCGGAGTCCAGTTTCTTTAGTATCGTCTAAGTGCCAACCACTCCAAGAAATAACCACCCTTAGTTGCTTTAGTTTAGGATAGATTTATTCAAGAAGCGGTGAAACCTGGGTAAATAAAGTCTGAGATTAGAATACAAGGTCATTCATTGTCTACGCCGGAGAGTCGAGGGTAAATCATGTTAAAAATAAACGAAAGAAAAAACTAAATTCTACTAAAAATATCTAAGCACTGCATTCAAAATGGTCCTCTAAATAATTTGAAAGTCACAAAAGGAAATAAACTTACATCGTTGCGCCTACAGTCCTACTTTTGGCTGGAGTGTTTGTTAGCTCTACGTGGCATATGTCTACTTGCTTTAGACAGTGGAAGAAAATGTGTCTGCGTAAGTGTAATTTAACATTTCAATTGTTTTACCAAGAAGTTTCTTGACCTTTGTGTCAGAGGGCCTTAAGATAGATATAGGGTGATCTTCTGAATATCTTGGTTGGGGTAACGGAAGGTCAATCCAATACCTTATTAAGCAAACAAGTGATTTCTAGCCAGCAAAGTGTGATTGGAAAATGCCTAAAAATTTATGTTGCAATGTTTCATGCCATGTGAAACTGCCTCGTTAAAACTTTAGCACAGCGTCTTTGTCGACGATAATTAAATTATATTTTTTGTTATTTTCGTTTTTTACTTTTACAAAACTCTTGAAAATGTAAAAGTCATTATTATTACCACTGTGTGTAACTCACGCGAATGCGTCGTTCTGGTTGCACGGTAGTACTACCAAAACTGATTTACAAGTTATAAAACTACTATGCCAGCTTATATGAGGAAAAAGAAAGCCTTTAGATAGCAATAAAAACCGACAAATCGTTACATTAAAAAGACTGCGATTCAATTGCAGTGTAAACATTTAGAACATAATTTTTAGAAGTCCTTTATTAAAACATTAACTTGCACTTCATCATATCAGCATTTTCATGTGTTGTTTGTCATGTGCGCCGCTGCTACTACTTCAGCCGAGTACCGACGCCCTTTTCTTCCGGTAGACGACGGTCTGTCGATATTTTCTACGTTGCCTGTCTGTTTTCGGACGGGAAGGGGACTAAAACTATTCGAAAATATCATCGCCAGAGGTACTAAACTTAGTGTAATGTAATAAAAACAAAATTATCGAGTATGCATTCCCATATTTGCTCCCAAAATACTCGACTAGCAGAACGTGTGCTTGGATTGCGCATTGTATCTAAAGCTCACGTATGCCCGCTAATAGTGAACACCTATTGCCTGGTCATGAGGGCTATAGCGCCCGTCTTATACCCCGAGGGGCAATGTGTTACCAGAAACACATCGCTATTCCCCGAGGCCGTAGGCCGAGGGGTATAGCGATGTTTTTCTGGTAACACACGGCCACACGAGGGGTAATAGACGAGCGCTATAGCCCGAATAAAGACTTGGTTATAGGTGTTTTATAACACACCACACGCTCATGTTGTATTGTTATATAGTTTTTAATGTGTTTTTATATTTTGCACCGCAACAATCCATTGTGACAAGTTTACTGGGCGATGTTTCCACAGCGGTTTCAGTTGTACGTGGTGCCACTTTCATTCAAAAAATATTCTAAGCATACCAAGCGACATCCTCAGTTGCACTTTACTCTTGTCCGTCGATGAGCTGGTCAAGTTCCTACACTGTTGGAATGTTGGAAAATGTTTGAAAATCTGTTTTAGAGAATGTGTCGTCACCTAACCCGGACGCACATCACGTCCTAGTCACCCGCCATTGTTGCAAAGCTGCAGACTACACTACGGTCACGTGACCGGCACTTTTCCAAATTTGGTCAGGACTTCTTCCCTAGGGAAGTAGTTTTTCAAAAAATACACTCTCACGTCACTTTTGTCGACCCGGTTGGGACTAGACGTATCTAATTTCTCGTCGTGTGACGTATTCTGGTGAATCGCAACACGGAATGAGCATGTGGCGTGTTATAATGAAATTTATATTATCACTTATAGTTTTTTGGGTTACAGGAATCCCAAAGCTATGTGAGATATAGCTGACAAACGGCAAAGATAAGGGTGTTGATAAGAATTGAAAAGTTGAGACTTGATGGGACCTAAATGTCTAAGGCGGTTAAATAACGGAGCAACCTATAAGACTATATTGTTATTGACAAGAAATGGCTTTGTAGATTTTATAATGCTAATTCATAATATCATAAATTACAGGTTAGAATAGAATATTATATTTTTGTTTGATAATTGTTTTTAGGCTGATATTTTAGGATTTTACAACAGAAAAATATTTATCACTGTTTAGGTATTGTGTTGCTATTTGGTTATAATTCTTGTTAATTTAAAGTACTGCACTAGCCGTTTGCTACCGAAGAATACTTTGCTAAGTAAGTTTACGAATACTTTGTTTGCTTTGGTTGCTTTCGTATCTTATATGTTAAGGTTTAGTATAACATTACATTGTTCAGGTACAAATGCCTAAGTTTAATGAAAAAAATATGTTCTGAGCTTGTTGCCTTCCTAACGCTATCGATAAATTTGAACAATTAGAAATGGTCTCGATTTGGTTCATATCGGTGAATTTTTAAGAATATAAAATCATTTATTATAGTTTCTCTTGTGTCCCTCCTATTTCGTACAAACCTATTCGGAATTTGGTAGCCAAGGCCAGGTTTTCCCAGCCATTGAATGCATTACCTTTTAGTCTGCGCAGTATTGTGAGTTAGTTTCTGCCGGATTCACCGACTTAGCTTCTTGCATAGTATCGGCGGCAAGACGGACTTTGTACACAGTGACGTCAAGCAAATACAAAATGATTGACAGCTCCAGCCATTATTCTGGCAAATAAGGAGAACGCATGCTGAATAAACCTCTGCATATATTGAAAACTTTGTTATCATGTTGTGCAAAGCAAAGTTACGAGTAGTTTGTTGATACATAGCAGCCGCCGCGTGGTATGCATACTACTGGGCGGCCGCTGTGTATCCAAGCACACGTAACCGTGGCGCAAAGCCACCGTCTGCGCACCAACTAGCAGCGAAAAATTATTGAAATACATCATAAGAGTGAGTTTTATGCACGTCTCGCTGCGGGTCAATGGTAACTCCTCCTAATATGTAAAATTCAGTGATGTCATCTTATGAATAATAAATAAGTAAATAAAAACGTCATCTCATGCATAATTAATGGCAACGCGAACCCTGCAAGAAGGCCGAGTCTGTGATTCCGGGTGAAACTCCCCTGTATAGCGTTCACCCCTCTCATAGCGTCCACTCAAGTCACGTTCGCGTTTCACATGAAAGCAAAATACAAATCATTGCGTTCACTCCACTCAAACATTCACAAATCACAGACTTTAATCAAGCTGATTCCGGGTGAAACTCCCCTGTAAAGCGTTCACCCACTCGCGTCCACTCAAGTCACGTTCGCGTTTCACATGAAAGCAAACGACAAATCATTGCGTTCACTCCACTCAATCATTCACAAAATCACAGACTTGAACCTAGAAATGGTCCTATTCTCCCAAACTAGTTCGAATTATGTTAATGAAAAATCATGGCGCCTCATCAAGGGACTTAGCATATCAAACAACTGCATCTGTGTTTTGCTTTTCTCAGGCTACATGAAAAAGACGACAACGGGTCATGAAAACTAAAGCATGGGTTGACATTGGAGAGAAAAAAAATCATAGAAATGAAGGAAAGCCTAAATTAGAGATATGACGCAGATATTTCGTTCTTGGTGAGACGCTCCGTAATGGCAAACACGATTGCCCTGATTATGGTTTTAGTTTTCAACAAAGAAATAATTCCTCGGCCTTACACTCCTCTTATTCTCATGCAATGTTTCACTGATCAGCACCGACTAAATTATATAGCACTTTACACAAAAAGGCAGATTGTGTCTCTAAATTTGCTACCATATCATTTCCTAATTTCCCGCTGATTTCATATAAATAAACAGCACATACTTGATGAGAAAACAAAGAAATTCATACGGCATCTGATTCATTTTGCGTCCAGAAGCATTCGACATCTACTACATCCCGTCTGTACGAATATCAGACGTACTTTACGGATTAAAATCAATTCCCAGCTTTGTCAACATTATATATCATACAGAATTATGATCGTGTCTCACCTCCAAGATCAATTGCTGACAAGTTATATGAGTGTCACCAACATTTTTGTGATCGCTAATATGAAGTTTTCAATCGACGTTTACATTGTAAAGACATATAGGATGCCTCAAATGGGTACCAAGTTTATGTATTTACCCTGCATTCCTATGGCAGATTGTAAACCATCAGCATTACTGTGCAGATATTTAACTTAGCTATCGTGGAATGAACATGAAATAAAAGCAGTGTTTGTTTTCACTAACGTAAGCATGTATGTCGACCACCAACGTATTCTGTTTACTCAAACTCCAAAATGGCAATGTTGTACGTTTGTTGTTGTCAATAGCTGAAATACTGTGACCATACCGACGTTAGCGTCCTTATGTATCTTATGTACATTGCTGCGCCACATAAGTGACTAACAATAATTAACAATCACTGGACAAAATGATTGACTACATTCAGTATATTTACTTACATGGAACACAAAATAATTGCAAACATAACGTACATCTTTTTATATTGAACATATCAATACGTTGATATGCGTAGCATACATCTATGAAGATCAAGGGTAGATGTAATTCAGATCTTTGCTCACCAAGTGTACACTGTACTTATGCATCATAGTCTACGTACGTGTATACTTATCGTATTTTACAATGTACAGAATCAGTGTATATGTATACATTGTTGTATATCAAGCATTTTGCCTAGTGAATGTACGAGTTCCTTGTCATTTATAGAAATGTAAATAGTTTGCAGGATTATAAAAATTGCTTTATTTGATCCTGTTCATGGGACGTGTAGTATGTAAAAATCACATTGAGACCTACCTTTGTATGTGTTGTGCTATAGTGAGCGTAGGAGCGTGAGTGCTTCACGTACTCTACAGCGTGTGGAGGGGTCGCAGTCAGAAACATGTAGCAACTTAGTTCGGTTATTGAACCAATCTTTTTTGAGATTGGGGATTTGGCCGAGCGGTTTTGACTGTTGCTTTTCCGCTGGGTGACTGGGTGCCGTACGTTGTGAGTTCGAATCCGATTGAAACCACCGTATTATTAAGCAAGCTATTGGTTTTTACCAGGAAAGTGGTGGGGAAAATGTGCAAAATGAATGTTGCAATGTAATATGAAATTGCCCTTTCTACGTACTGTACAGAGTGTATATAGTCGAGGATATTTAAATTAGAATTTAGCTAATTATTATTTCATTTATTCTTTTACAATATTCTTGCAAGGATAAATGTCATTATTATAATCTCTGCCTATAACTCACGTCAGTGAGTCATTCTGATTGTATCGTAGCAGTGCTAAAATTGATGACCGGTTCAAAAGCAAGTATGACAGCTTTTAACCTGGAAAACGCATGTAAATAACAGTAATGTTAGCATTAAAACTCGTTAAATTAAAAAGAAGAACGTGACTACAATTAAAATGGCAGTTTAAATTTTTTCAGAAGTCCCTTACTAAAGCCTTAATTTGCACTACGCCATGTCAGCATTTTTAGCTCACGTGTTCACACACATGAGCTAATATCATAGCGATGTCTGTCTGTCTGCCCTGTGTGTGTGAGAGAGAGAGAGACTGTGTGTGTGTCTGTCTGTCTGGTTACACGATAACTCAAAAACGCCTGGACAGATTCAAGTCAGATTTGGTCGACAGGGACCATATGCTAATTGGAAGAAAAAGTTAGATTTTTGTAAGTATGGATTCCATGTTACGTCTGTGAGTGCCATGTCAATTATCTGCTCATTTGCATATTTAATGACTTTTTGGAATTAGTGGCATAACTCCGATACAACTGCACGGAATTGATGAAATCTGCCGCCGATACTGATGCGACAGATATCTATTTGTGGTGTAAAGCATTTAGTGGTGTGAAGTTAATTATGGGTTCATTTGCATATATTATGAACTTTATAACTAGAGATATTACTCAAAAATTACATCATTAAATTTGATTAAACGTGCAAGAGATGTTGACCTGAGAGATGTGTAATTGTACTGAGAAGCATCGGGCAGTGTCAAATTAATAAATAGCTCATCTGCGTATTTTATGAAGTTTTGTAATTATTCATATAATTACGGAATGAATCCATCAAATTTAATGAAATCTGCTGCAGATACTGATCAGACAGATATCTTACTGCGTTTTAAAGCATTTAGTAGTGTGAAGTTAATTAAGGGTTCATTTAAATATGTGATGGACTTTATAATTAGGTATATAACTCTCAAATTACGGCACCAAATTTTGTAAAACATGCTACAGATATTGACCTGATAAATATCTAATTGTGCTATGAGCAGTGTCAAGTCAATTAAGTGTTCATTTGCATATTTAAAGAAATTTGTAATAAGTTTTTCTACCCTCAAATTACAGCATTAAATTTAATGAAATGTTCTACAAATGTTGACCTGATACAGATATAATTGTCCCATAAAGCAGTGAGCAGTGTCAAGTTAATAAAAAACCCATTTGCATACAGTTTTATAATCAGTAATTTAACTCTGATAGTACAGGACGAAAGTTGATGAAACCTGCTACATATGATGATATAACGTACATCTGATTGTTCTGTAAAGCGTACTATGAATGAACCTGTTGTAAAACACGTGAGCATATTCACTTCACATTTTGTTAGTGTTTGTATTTTGCGTCGCTTCCATTGACTAAGCAGAGTGCGCTTGCTATGTGCACCCTTCTCTTCAAAACATTACCAGCGATAGATTTCCGTTCAACGACGGTTAGTCCATTTTTATGCTACTTTTCCTTTCTTCTATTGTTTTGTATTGGGGAGGGACACTAGAACTGTAGGAAAACAACTTTTAATCTCCAGAGATGCAAAACGTGAAATAACATATGATAATAATAATTATCTTTGCAGACAGGTACACATTCTATTCGCTCCAAAAGCACTCGCTTAGTTGTACGTTCTTAGATCGCGTATTGTATCTAAAACTAGCGCATGCCCGCTAGCCCTGAAAGTCGTTGCTTAAATATATTTGAAGAAAAAAATTCTATTATGCATATCGTCACTTAAATTTGTGAATGGTTTTGGAAGCTTGGTGACATACAGCTGATGAACAACAAGGAGGAGATTATTGACAAGACATAAAATATTGAGCCTTGGTGACCTCTAAATGTCAAAGACTTTGTAATAATATGAATCAACCTAAAAAGTACATTATTGTTGACAAGAACTGACTTTGTAAATATTATGATGGGGTTTGATAATGGCGTATATTTCAGGTTATAATAACATGGTTTGGTTGATATTTATAGATAGGCTGATATTTCATTTTACAAGAGGAAAAGGTTTACCACAAGCAACGTACTGTTGTGTTGTTGTGTTCTATTTTTTTGGAATCTAATGTAGTGCATTAAAGTTTTGCAAACGAACATTCCTTTTTCTAAGTAACTGTACAAATACTTTGTTAGCTTTGATTGCTTTTATAGCCAATATATTAAGACGCTGTCTAAAATGTTTTTCTAAGATAACATGTTCAAGTATAATGTTACAGCTAGAGTTTGCTGTCATTTTGTACGGATACTGGGATTTTATTTTGCTCTGCATCGTCGATAATGGTTTGTTAAGAAAAGAACCTGCCAGCAAAGCATTGTTTTTACATTTTATTATCACAAAATAACAATTGAAGTAAACCGTCGATCATCCGTATGTCGATTATTCGAAACGTTCACTTATCCGAATTGGTTCCTTGTCTTTATGTAATTAAAGTTTTACATTAAAGCCTGAAAAACATGTAAGATCTTTCTAGCTGTGCACTATGTCCTTACCAAACTCTATTCCATCGACATTATGGCACAACATGTATGAACATACGCACCTTTGTTGAGTGTCGTATGTGTATAAATAAATTTCGAACAAAATTGAGAAAGGAATTTGTAAAGAGAGAGAGATTCAAAATTCGTTTAATTCATAGAACGGTGGGCAATTATGCAATACTTGTTTTTTCTCATTTTTTTCAGAATAGTAGCGAAATGCAATTCAGACTGAATGCAGGTAAGTTCATGTTGTTTGTATACAATGATATGCAGTGTTATTTTTATTCAAACCCGATCGAAAATCTACTGAAGTTTTTACCCAGGGTTGACAGCTATGCTGGTGGACATAAATGTCCCCGAGGCTGTATTTCGCTAAGTTAAGCGATATCATGGCTGTGATAGAGTTGCTATGCGATTAGTGATAGTGAGTATGTAAGTGCGAGTGCTTCTAGAACTCTATAACGTGCGCGGTGCGGAGGGGCCGCAGTCAAAAAAATTGTAAAAACATAGCTGGGTTTACTCTTATTTAAGGGTAGAGATTTGGCCGAGTGATTTTAACTGTAATTGTGTTAACTAGATGACTTGGTGCCATACGGTATGAGTTTGACTCCGATCGAAAATCTACTGAATTATCTATACTCTTTGTGAGAAAACTTTTATAAGTTCAGTGACATTAGTTGCAGCAACAGTCGGTGATTGAATTGTGTCTTACAAAGATGTAAGATATTATTATCATGTCATATATGACAAAAAAATGAGAACTGATGAAAAAAATGATGATAAGGTGCTGCGAATTTACCTTGCAAACAACTGCGAGATAGCAGTTAGGTATATCTAATTCTTCCGAGCTGAAGTCTAAAGGAAGTTGTTTACAAATGTACAATACACAGTCATAACAAAAGTCGTAAAAAGATGTAAGACCAGATATGAACTGAATATGCTCACGTGTTTTACAACAGGTTCATTAATAGTAGTGCGCTTCACAGAACAATGAGATATATGTTATCAATGCTTTATAGATATCCATCAGATCACAATGTAGCACGTTTTCTTTAATTTAATGCTGTAATTTTAGAGTAATATCACTAATTACAAAGTTCATTAAATATGCAAATAAACCCTATATTAACTTGACACTGCTCAATGATTCATAGCACAATTAAATATTTATAAAATCAATATCTGTAGCACGTTTCACAAAATTTTGGTGCCGAAATTTCAATATACCTAATTACAAAGTTTATTAAATATGCAAATGAACCCTTAATTAACTTTACACTACTAAATGCTTTACAACACAATTAGATATCTGTCGTATCAGTATGTGCAGCAGTGTTCATCACATTTGATGCAGTTATTTCGGAGTTATATGACTAATTATAAGACTTCATGGAATATGCAAATGAGCTAATTATTAACTTGACACTGCTCAATGCTTCTCAGTACAATTGGATATTTATCAGATCAACATCTGTAGCAAGTTTCATCAAATTTAATGCTTTAATTTTGGAGTAATATCACTAATTACAAAGTTCATTAAATATGCAAATGAACCCTTAATTAACTTCACACAACTAAATGCTCTACACCACAATTAGATATCTGTCGGATCAGTATCTGCAGCAAATTTCATCACATTTGGTGAAGTTATATCGGAGTTATATCACTAATTACTAAACTTCATAAAATATGCAAATGACCTATTTGTTAACTTGACACTGCCAAATGCTTCTCAGTACAATTAGATATTTATCAAAACAATATCTGTACCCAATTTCACTGACTTGGGTGCCGTAATTTCAGAGTTATATACCTAGGTACAAAGTTCATTAAATATGCAAATGAACCCTTAATTAATTTAACACTACTAAATGCTTTACACTACAGTTAGATATCAGTCGGATCAGTATCTGCAGCAGATTTCATCACATTTGGTGAAGTTATATTGGAGTTATATGACTAATTACAAACCTTCATAAAATATGCAAATGAGCTATTTATTAACTTTACACTGCCTAATGCTTCTAAGTATAATTAGATATATATCAGATCAATATTTGTCGCAAGTATCATCAAGTTTGGTGCAGGAATTTCAGAGTTATCTCACTAATACCAAAAGTTCATTAAATATGCAAATGAGAAGATAATTGACATGACACTCACAGTATCATCATAATGTTCTTAGATTGTCATCTGTGAAAAGTTTCATGAAATTTTGTGCAGTATTTCTTGATATATGTCTACACTGTCATTACCGTCTCCATAGGGAAACCATTGAATGGAAAAAAACGATATTGCATAACTTCATTAATATGCAAGCCACACTAACCAAAATCTAATCAGTTCTTGCAAGTAGCACATGGTACCTGTGTACCAAATTTGACTTGAATCTGTTCAGGCGTTTTTGAGTTATCGTGTAAACAGACAGACAGACACACACACACACACACTAACACACACACACACACACACGGACAGACAGACAGACATCGCTATGACAATAGCCCACGTGTTTACACACGTGAGCTAAAAATAGCAGATACACGTCTTCAAATGCCAGTTTAGCTGTGTCTTGCAAATATGACATTGTGAAAAATTCGCCAAAGCGAATATATGTCAACATAAGCTTAGGACCAAATGTCATTTTTTTAGCTCCGTGTGTAAACACGGGGCTATTGTCATAGCGATGTCTGTCTGTCTGTCCGTGTGTGGGTGTGTGTGTGTGTGTGTTAGTGTGTGTGTGTGTGTGTGTCTGTTGTCTGTCTGTTTACACGATAACTCAAAAACGCCCTGAACAGATTCAAGTCAAATTTGGTACACAGGTACCATGTGCTACTTGCAAGAACTGATTAGATTTTGGTTAGTGTGGCTTGCATATTAATGAAGTTATGCAATATCGTTTTTTTCCATACAATGGTTTCCCTATGGAGACGGTAATGACAGTGTAGACATATATCAAGAAATACTGCACAAAATTTCATGAAACTTTTCACAGATGACAATCTAAGAACATTATGATGATACTGTGAGTGTCATGTCAATTATCTTCTCATTTGCATATTTAATGAACTTTTGGTATTAGTGAGATAACTCTGAAATTCCTGCACCAAACTTGATGATACTTGCCACAAATATTGATCTGATATATATCTAATTATACTTAGAAGCATTAGGCAGTGTAAAGTTAATAAATAGCTCATTTGCATATTTTATGAAGGTTTGTAATTAGTATTAACTCCAATATAACTTCACCAAATGTGATGAAATCTGCTGCAGATACTGATCCGACTGATATCTAACTGTAGTGTAAAGCATTTAGTAGTGTTAAATTAATTAAGGGTTCATTTGCATATTTAATGAACTTTGTACCTGGGTATATAACTCTGAAATTACGGCACCCAAGTCAGTGAAATTGGGTACAGATATTGTTTTGATAAATATCTAATTGTACTGAGAAGCATTTGGCAGTGTCAAGTTACCAAATAGGTCATTTGCATATTTTATGAAGTTTAGTATATTAGTGATATAACTCCGATATAACTTCACCAAATGTGATGAAATTTGCTGCAGATACTGATCCGACAGATATCTAATTGTGGTGTAGAGCATTTAGTTGTGTGAAGTTAATTAAGGGTTCATTTGCATATTTAATGAACTTTGTAATTAGTGATATTAATCCAAATTAAAGCATTAAATTTGATGAAACTTGCTACAGATGTTGATCTGATAAATATCCAATTGTACTGAGAAGCATTGAGCAGTGTCAAGTTAATAATTAGCTCATTTGCATATTCCATGAAGTCTTATAATTAGTCATATAACTCCGAAATAACTGCATCAAATGTGATGAACACTGCTGCACATACTGATACGACAGATATCTAACTGTGTTGTAAAGCATTTAGTAGTGTAAAGTTAATTAAGGGTTCATTTGCATATTTAATAAACTTTGTAATTAGGTATATTGAAATTCGGCACCAAAATTTGTGAAACGTGCTACAGATATTGATTTTATAAATATTTAATTGTGCTATGAATCATTGAGCAGTGTCAAGTTAATATAGGGTTTATTTGCATATTTAATGAACTTTGTAATTAGTGATATTACTCTAAAATTACAGCATTAAATTAAAGAAAACGTGCTACATTGTGATCTGATGGATATCTATAAAGCATTGATAACATATATCTCATTGTTCTGTGAAGCGCACTACTATTAATGAACCTGTTGTAAAACACGTGAGCATATTCAGTTCATATCTGATTCCACGATTACGATTTTGCAATTATATTGTGGTTTCAATTCATGCAAGTGTAGGCTCCATGAAAAAATGGGGAAAATAGCAGGCATCTTGCTCTGCTTGTAATAGGAAGAGACACGCAGGTACAGACTACTGCGAAACATATAAGAATTAACATAAGTAGTCGGCAGGCATCGATTTCTTGAAACAACCGCATTTATCGTTTGGCAACATGTTTATCCCTGCGTCTTCGCAGCCTCCATCACCTACGCTCCCATTCGACTCAGCAATGGTGGTTGGTATTATGGGCGACTAGAAGTGTTCTATAATGGCCAGTGGGGGACAGTGTGTGATGACCATTTCACCGATAACGGTGCAAGAGTTGCATGTCGACAGATGGGTTTCACGTAAGTCACTGCCTGAATAAATATGATAATTTCTAGAGAATTTATTTTCATTATTTAATCATCAAGGATAAATACCATCATTGTCTTAGTCTATACGGATCCGCATGCATGTACGAATACTCGGACTTACGTATTAGTGAAAGAAACGTATCTTTTAAGCAGCATGGACATGTCTGATATATGTTTTAACGCAAACATTCATGGAGGCTAACATACTAGTATAAGAAATATAAATATAGGAACTGCGATCAACAAAATCAATTCTCATATACTGATAATACTTTTTCTACTGGGAATGGTGAGACTTTGACAAATTTTCAATTTTGCCATTGCAAACAGTGCATTACAAATTAGTGCCTGAGAGTATTTCTTTATATTTCAATATTTATGCGCGCAGTAAAAACAATTCCCCCATTGTTGAAAAGTTCACGGCATGGATGTATGATAAAATCTGTTATTACCAAATATCGCATTTGCCTTGTGCCATGCATTGAGACGACATTAGGTAAATATCTCGAAACATCTGATCATTTGGCATGTGGAGACAAATTTTCACGTACATAAACCCAATTATCCCTATAGTACGACGTCACACTATAGGTATATGACTACGATGAATCCATATTCCACATGTGGTGGATATGGGACCAATTTAACGTAAACAAAAAATCAGCTGTTCAGAACTTTCTTTCAAATCGCAAAAGTGGGAGGGTAATGAAGCACAAGGAAAAACGTCCAACATTGAAATTTTATGAATTTGTGTTTCTTCGTCGTTGATTTTCTACTGACAGTAGGCAATGTTACCGATTCTTTGTGTTGTCTACCTCGTCAAAGGAGCCTCTGTCGATGTCCATCAGACAACATGATAAGCATAAACGATAACCCAAGACAAGTACTAATAATTTCTGTTTTCTGAAGTAACATACTTCTCCGAATTTTAGACACGTCAGAAGATATGCTATTTTATGCTATTCAATGCTATTTTATTTTTCAAGAACGTCGAGTTCACAAGGTAATCGGTGCATTTAAAGGTGCAAGGTATTGTTTTGTCCATGTATATTGTGAATCAGGTTTCCTGTATTGTACCCTGTTTTTGAACTTCCGTCGTCTCTCTTCTGAGCTTAAAAGGATTCGGTGCTCGTAGTCTTACCGATTGAGTAAGAGCCGAACACTGTTCTTCATTACATTTAACTAAGCCCATTTTATTCGTAAAATATTAAACACACAAGTGAAAATTTCGTACGACATAATAATTGGTAAATTGAAAATTTCATACAAACATTGCAAAGCAGAAATCTTGGAATGATGTTCAAATACTGACAAAAATAACCCGTAATGGGTAACTGCTGCTGAGTGTCGCGATGTCCCGCTTGCACGTCCAATAATTTTATGAATGAATTTTCATTCAAATCGATGTTATAGTAAGTACCAAATAAATACCTTGCATTAACTATCCACAGTCTTTCCTATTTCCGCTTTATTCGCACAGAAAAAGCTCTATGAGAGACGCTAATTATCCATAAGAGTTGCTTCGGCATGCTCAAAGTTAACCTTGATATGTACAGCTGAGCGCAGTCAAGTCAGCTGTGACCTAGCCACGACCGCATAACACAATGTAACACAAGTGCATGAATTCTTATAAAATAGTCCCTGTTGTTCTTTCCAGGTAATTATCATTCCTTTATTCACAAAAAACTGGTCTATGCATGTGATAAATAAATAATCCCCCCGTATTCCTCACTCGTGTGTCTGCGTTCCAGACTCGTAATTCCCCGTGTAACGGCCGCATCCATCCTAACCTACGACTCGGAGGGATACGGCCGCTACACGGGGAATCACGAGTCCGCGATGCAGCCACACCCGTTCGGAATACGGAGGGATTATATAAATATCCAATGATAGTATAACATATCTATTTATATTATTCCATTTTATCATATTGTAATTTTATAGTGGCTACTCATATTACCGTTGCTGTGCTTACTATGGACAAGGTAGTGGACCGATTTGGATGGACGATGTTAGGTGTTCAGGATCAGAATGCCACTTAGAGCAATGTCCGCGTCTCAGTTGGGGTTCTCACAATTGTGGTCACCACGAAGATGTTAGTGTTATCTGTGGTGAGTATTTGTACTATATTCACTCTGGTATCGTGTATACCTCTACATTATCGATACGTGTTTCCCAATTGTATATCTACGAATTTTTTGAAATGGAGCTGGAAACAAGGAATACATTTGCATTCCATTATTTAAAGGGTGACGCACACTATTCAATGCCAAGTGAGTGGTATGTTTACGTTAACTCGTCCCTGATACATAGCAGTGAGCAAATATTAGAACATCTGATATACTGAGTCATACAATAATATGCGTCAGCTATGATCGTAAGATCACGCGAACGTTTTAAACATTGGTATCTAAGATTCTTAACATTTCAGGTAATGAATCCTTCAACATACACCGTGTTCAACGACGTACAGTATACATAAGTTATCTAAGTGACCCTCGATTTCTATTTTACATCAACACGACGCTATTATGTCACCATTTCGGGCAAAGTCAATGTCAATCCTCAGCATATGTGGTCACTACGCACTCAAAATACAAAAAAAAAATGTGTGGAAGACATTTTAGTCTGGAGACCTCGAGGTAAATGAAAGCAAAAGCATAAGAAATATGTTTACGTGAAATTTTATACATGAGATCAACGGGAACTAAAACTAGGGGATTGTCTTCATACATTGTTGCCGTGTTAAGCTACGCTTAGGGCTAGTTCATGGCCTCACTTCGATGAAAAAATTATCATATACTGTAACACTCGGATTGATAGGTTTGTAAAATGATTATTTTACCTGTCATCTATTTTAGGGACAAGTCGTTACGCATCAATTAGATTGAACAATGGTTCAGGTTCACAAGAGGGCAGATTGGAAGTGTATTACGCTGGTGCATGGGGCACTGTTTGTGACGATTCGTTTGGTTCAGAAAGCGCGGCAGTTGTTTGTCGACAACTGGGATACAGGTATTTTAATGAAACAGATTATCAATTAATACTTTAATGTTCAAGTCTTATAAGTCTAGGACTACAGTTGCAAACTCACCACGTGTACGAAATGTCTGCAACAAATATGGTATGGCTTCAACTCGCTTGGTTATGGTGTTTCCAAAGTAAGGGTTTTCCCACGAAATAGAACGCACTTGATTATATCTAGTGCGAAAGGAACCTATTGAAGTGATTTAACATTATTATGGCATGATTGTAAACTGGCAGGTCATATCCTAAAGCTTGAAATGACTTCGTATAGAGAGATAACATTTTGCGGATAATAGTTTTTAATTGCGTTTATTTATTATATAAACAGCCTGCTAGCTCTAAATTTCTTCCTTCAGTGGCAATGCTGTTGCCCACAGCAGGGCAGCCTTTGGACGGGGTGCGGGAGAGATTTGGATGGACAATGTCACATGTCTTGGTTCTGAGTGTCGTATAGACGACTGTCCCCGAAATGCTTGGGGTTTACATGACTGCAGTCATGACCAAGATGTTGGCATAACATGTGCAGGTTTGCCATTATGATCTTATTATTTGATATCAGAGATGGCAGTGCGCGTGTGAAGCGATCATATTCTAGATATTTGATTCAAAATTCCGCAAATTGGATTTTAAAAAAATGGCTAAATAAGTAGTAAGATCGGAAGAATAATATTTGCAATTCAGATATTGTAAGTTGGTCGAAGTATGGTTAACGTTCAAGTTAATATATGAATCGTATGAATCGAATATGTTGTCAATGGATCTCTCTCTCTCTCTCTGTCTGTCTGTCTGTCTGTCTGTCTGTCTGTCTCTCTCTCTCTCTCTCTCTCTCTCTCTCTCTCTCTCTCTCTCTCTCTCTCTCTCTCTCTCTCTCTCTCTCTCTCTAATATGTATGAATGGGAAAGAAGAATGTGGACAATTTTAAGCTTTTATGAAAACTATTTACGTAATTGGTAGAGTGGTAACCTGCTACACTTTAGTTGAAATAAACTTACAGTAAAAATGTGTGACATGTTTATCTCCAGACAGCACCAGTCCGGTTATCAGCAATTGCCCATTGTCTACAACCGTCTACACTCTGGCAAATTCCTCGACAGCAACGGCAAGGTGGACAGAGCCCTTGGTGACGGACAACTCAGTCATTGCGCCAACTTGGAACAAAACCCACCTCCCAGGACACAGTTTTGCAATTGGTGTGACAAGGGTAATCTATACAGCATCTGACGCAAGTTCAAACAGCGCAGTATGCTCTTTCTCTGTAACCGTCATCGGTAAGATTGTATATTTATTTATAATATCAGAGATGAACACTTGTCATTGTTTTGTTCAAGAAGATAGAATGTTAGAAAGGCACACAGAATCGCACGCCAATGATATTAATGTTTTGACTGATTTTATTGTGGAAAAATCATCTGATTTATCAAAACAATGGTAGCCAATATACGATTTTCGTGTTTTAAATGCTCGAGGAATATCTTTTCACCGCCAAACGTTGAAAGGTTAAGATACTTTAATCTTATCTAATTATTTGACAACCATCACTTGCTTGCCTGTCAGTCTATCGAAAATGACCCGAAATAAAATATGCTTTATCAATCAAAGTTGGTCGTTGTCAAAGTGTATCTTTCAGGCATTGAGTCAGGTTCACGAGTTTCTCATTTGTTGGGCAAAGGGCGCAATCATTGTTGAAAATTGCTTTACAATTGCTCAAATTATAACGATAATCACTCAAGCTGGTTCGGTATTAAGGCGAAAAACACGTTTTTTATTCAATCATAATGTTAAATTATACTGCAGGAGCATTTTTCGGTCCCTGAAACGTTGACAGTATTTTCTGGTCTACCTCTTGTCAGGACTCGATTGAAATCTGTAGAATTAAATTCGTCAATGTTTTTCCTTCATCGTAATGACTTTTGCGAGGGTTGAAGTTTTTTGGTAGTTTTTTAATTTTAATTATTAATACATTTTCCCGTCCTGACAAGCTTCAAATGGTGAACCCTAATTTCTTATTACGTAGAATAGACGTAAACTGGCTTTTGAAGTTTTCTGGATAAAGTATAGGGAAAATTATTACATTTTCAGTTAGGATGCACTTTTTGTTGAAAATGAAGGATTTGTGTATACGGTCTTGAGAAGTACCCTAAGAACATGGGATCAATCATAATATGACAACATTTGGTTTTATAAGACGCCGTACCCAGCATTTCTAAGCAATAGGGCCCTCTAGGATTATGTAAATATGCAAAATTTTCACTGTTGACTATTCTTTCCCGATCTTGCATATCTAGACAGGCGGTCTGGTTTTTGTTTTCTTTACCTGTAGACCAAATTCCTCCTGTTTTCTCCGATTGTCCAATGGACAATTTCGCATCAACTCCCCCAAATGCACCGACAGTAGTGGCAAACTGGACCGAGCCAAGTGCGACAGACAATTCAGGGATGGAGCCCAATGTAACACAGTCACACGTTCCCGGTGATCGGTTTCCAATCGGACAAACATTTGTTACCTATAACGCTACAGACGACAGTCAAAATTTTGCTGCGTGTATCTTTAGGGTAACTGTCGATGGTAAGTTTACAGGTGAAAAACATGTGACCTTTACAGGTAAGAAGGGAAATTTATGATTATTTTGATACTTTTTTAAATAATATATTTTATATTTATTCATGGTATGTCATTAAGAGTTAATTTTCGTCACCCTGTTCAAGAACTTGGTACATTTTATACAAACAGTTAAGCAACCTCTCTCTGCAATATACAGATCCAATACCTCCTGTATTCGCAACATGTCCAGCAGACCAACATATAATATTAGCACCAGACAAGGCGAATGCCACTGTGAACTGGACAGATGCCATAGCGACAGATAATTCTGGTTTGGTGCCAACTTTGACACAGGACCATCATTCTGGCGACACATTTCTGATTGGTTCTACTTTAGTGACGTACATCGCTACGGACGGTAGTTCAAATACAGCTATTTGTTCGTTCACTGTTACCATTCTAGGTGAGATAAATGTATTTTATAACAGTCTCCCTGAATAATAGCGAAGTCGATACCCGGATTCTGCATCATATAATACCACTCACCGCCTCCCTTACGGGAAAATAGCTAGAGGACGCCAGGATACAGAAACACAGTGGCTCGAAGTCTTTTACGATAACACAGTGTATTCCATATGCATGGGTGTTATATACCGCCAGGTGTTGTGGCGTCTGTGCTTGAATTATTAAAGGCTCCTCCTATACAGCTTTACAGGGGTTATTTATATACAATTTCAATGTAAACTCGTCATATCATCCTTTGTACATGTGGATGTCATGCTCCCACACACTGCTACGTCAATATTATCATTTTATGGTTTTATTTATGATTTCGTTACTTATTGGCCCCTAGACGAAAGTTACACGTGTAGGCATCACATAATGATAGCGAAGACTACATCAAAGTGAATGACCTTTGTAGAAATGTAATTTGTTGCCAATATTACTGAAAAATAAGCAACAAATGTTTTGATCACGTTAGTTTTGTAAAACCAAACTAAAAAAGTTTGACTTTAACCTGACTTATTATGTTTTGAATGCGCCGAATCTAAATATATTCCCATAATGAAACGTAAATATAAGTTTCGGAATTATGTTTTCCTGATACGTGATTCTTTGCTTGGGCGATAACTTTATGAAATTGTAATAAAACTCAAATTGATTCCCTCCATATTTTACTGCTGCACGTTATATTTAAATAGTTCAAAAGACCCTGAAATTTTGCCATTTTTATGCTGGCTGTGAGCATTTATTTTATCATGTCAGAAGAGCCAAATCCACAATATTCTGTTCAATTTGCGATCCCTTTATATGTAAAGATCTAACAGCACCTGAGATCTTGTACTGTCCTCAAGACATGGAACTTGACCTAATGCAAGATCAAGCCGTCGTCATGGCAAACTGGACTGAGCCCTTGGCAATTGATAATAGTGGCCAAGTTTCATGGAGTCAAGATTACTTTTCTGGTGAAGAGTTCCCTGTGGGGATTACTATAGTCACCTATGTAGCCACAGATCCTAGTCAAAACACAGCGACATGTCAGTTTACGATAACAGTTATTGGTGAGTTTTACATACACCACTCCGTATACAACTCAAAACTTGAAAAATCCTGATGCAGGGTTGCATTATTTGTTTAAATTACCATTTAATGACCTAGATTAAAATTATTTATATTAATACAAAACCACTGGGGTTTTGTTTAATTTTTTATAGAAAAAGACATTAACTAGGTAAATACAGTATTTCTGTGGTTTGATTATTCTATCATTATGTAAAATTGAAGTTCAATTATTATCTAAATATCCCAATTTGGTTCAAACCGTGTTTATATTGAATTTCATTGATGTACATGACTTTATCGTAAGACTATAGGTAAAAGCGCTCTCTCTCTCTCTCTCTCTCTCTCTCTCTCTCAACTAGATTCTGTTCCACCTGAATTTACAACTTGCCCATTGGATCAATCGGGGGAAACCCCGCCGGACCAAATGAATGCAATTGTTCTGTGGAGTGAGCCTACAGCATCAGACAACTCTGGAGTGTCACCAACGTTAACTGCCGACTTTTCATCAGGTGACAGTTTTGCCATCGGGGTAACACAAGTTACATACGTGGCGACGGATGGTAGTTTGAACTCTGCGATATGTAGCTTTAATGTTACCGTGACAGGTAAGAAAATGTTGCCTGGCGAAAAAAATATGCCCAACAACAAAGTTGCGCAGGAAACGTTGAGTTCTTGTTTGCAAATGTATTTGTATGAAAAGTGAGCCTATCTAAGGTGATATATAAACATGTTTTGCTGGCAGTACTAAATCCCCATACACCATAATCAATCATTAGAGATTGCTCAGACATACAAACATTTAAATAAAATAATGATATATTTTTGATAAGCAACTAACGCTAAATATTTATTAAGGGATCGCACCTATTTGTGATACGACGTCATGTTCAGGCATGAAGTTGGCACGAAAATAGATTACTTTATCATATTATGACCTGGAATACATCAATATGAAAGAACCACTGTTTCTAGATAAAGTTTTTACAAAGATACACCTTCACAAAAGCCACAAAGCTTTCAAAGGACTTTAATGCATGGTTTTGTGTAATGCCTTCTTAGACCCAGTTCCTCCAGTATTCAACAGTTGTCCCAAGGACCAAACCATAAAAACCAGCGCAACAGTTGATGGTGCTGTAGCATCCTGGCATGAACCTGTGGCAATTGATAATTCTGGTGTGCTACCAACCTTGACAAGGGATTACTCGTCGGGCGATTTGTTTCCCTTCGGGACGACTCTGGTGACATACAACGCCACAGACGGTAGCTTCAATACTGCTCAGTGTGTTTTCACTATCACTGTTGGTATGTTGAATTCAGTTCACCCTACTGAACAACTAGCGAAAAGCATTGGGCATTTATTTGTAACAAACTAATGTACGCTCTCTTGTCAACTGACACATATTATGAAGGCTATACAACAAAAATAACGTATTGAAGTGACCATCGCCTCGGGCACTGATATTCAGATTTTCAAACCTTTACACACTTTTTAGCATAGCATTCGTGATATGAAATTTGCATATGAAATTACAATTTCAATGTCGTAAAGTTCTCATTAGCTTATCTTTATGACCATCGAAATTATTATTTACCGAATAGAGTTAACATAGGGATGGCGACTATTTTGAATTTCAAGTGTCTCTAAATGGTTTTCCAGATTTTGTTTTCTGACCGCTATGTTTTTGTAGGGGGCGGGTTAGAGTTTTGCTTACGGAATGATTGATCAAAGTTAAGGATTTTTCAGTTTCAAATTGTCATAACCTTGATTAATTTATCAAGTCATAAATTATTTTAGTAAAGTAATCATATAAAATATCGGGTATATTTGCTTTGTCAGGAGTATAAGCCGTTTTTCTCCACCAAACACTAAAATAATTAAAGTGTGTCGATATTTACATCTACCGAGACGTCTAGTACACTGGCGTGTTGAGTTCCAGATTTAGGCAGCCTTACTGCCATATTTGGCACTAGCTTAAAAAAAGAGATGGTAACAGGCGTTACTCCCTATGCACAATTGATTGACACTGAAACCTTCACAGAGCTCAGGGAGCCGTCATTATTTGCGGCCTGGGTGTCGGAGGAATGTGATGGGTCACTCAAAAAATTGAAAACTTCAAGGGGGTTTGCTCAAAATGTAGGAGGGGGTTACTCAATTTTTTGTACGAAATAAATTGAAACACCTATCAGATTGTACCATTGCATACATCAATTTCTCAAAATTTTCGATGCAAGAGGGGGACATCCCCCTTTCGTGCTCTCACCCCTGGGGTGTTCTAACAGTTTTACTGGTAAAAAACAAATCGAAAATACCTCTCAGATTGCACTAGACTGCATCATTGCGCACATCAATATCTCAAAATAATCAATGCAAGATAGGGGAAAGCCCCTTTGATACGTTTCCTCCTCAGCCTCTCGCGTATTCTCCCCCTGTACTTTCAAACTCTGCCGAGTCAGATGTCCCAGTGAAAACCCTGGCATGATACCCATCCAAATTAATTAATGTACTTTATGGTTAGATACTGGTTATCGAGTGAACTTTTTATCATTCTATACTTTGTTGTGACGTTGAATTCCGTTTTGATAGTTTACTGATGAAAATCTATCAGTGTACATCATGATAAGGATTGAAAGTTCTTTACTATGGATGTATTTTGTAAGTTTACAAATACATGTATTGGTATTTTACTTTAATTTTCTAAGTTGAGGGGCTGGGGGGTAGTCACAATTTCAGAGTTAGAGAGGGGGCGTTACTCAAATTCATCATGGTTGGCAGGGGGTTACTCGAATTTTCGGAGTTTCCGACCGACCCGTCCCACGGCCGTAAATAATGACTTAAATGACGTAAATAATAACTGTTAGTGTCTATCTTTCTTCATTCTACCATGACATACTTTGTGCACATGTTCCATCGTATAGTCGAAGAGGATATCACTACATTTAGTGCAGCCATTATTGCTGCTGTTGTCGGTGGATCTGTGTCAGTGATACTGTTGTTATCTGGACTGATATACCTGTATATGAGAAAGTAAGTACAACTCAGTATTTTTATGTTCTCGAAACTTCTCTATTTCTTCAGAAGGCGAGCATTATAGGGGATGAACAGCTACACCTCTGCTGAAACGGCATTAATTCAGTTCTTTTCGACACCACTATTATTCAATATGTTTGACCTTCAAACGGCTCATTCCACTTCCATAATGGTGCATATGAGAATCAATATTCCTATGTAATACGTTCTTAGTTCTCTTCAATGATTTTCTTTTGTTGTATTTTGAAAATGTGAATATTCACACAGCAGACTACTATCTATGTTCTTGACGATACACTGATTGACGAGGTCCACTTAATGTATTTTAAATACTGTGATTTCCTTCCCTACTGCTGTCGTCAAATTCAAATGATTGGACATTTGAAAATAAGCTCAGCTATCGCTAACATATACCTATGTAACATTTACAGTTATTTGAATGTGGAGGATATGTTATCAATGTTTGTTTTTTGTGCATATACAGTAAAACATACCTGTTTAAATACATAAAGCTACTTTTATTTTTTGACTTTTTCTTTAAATTATCACTGATGAAATAAACAGTGTGTAACACTAATCATCATAATCATCATTGATGTTAATATCATCATCAGTTGTATGGAAAACGTTTTCATAAATACCTATGAATAAGTGCATGCGTAGTCAGTAAGCCGCTGGCGCGACTATTATATTCATAATAGCGAGAGACATGACAGTTGCTCAGATTTTTGTCTTTATACACAGTGTTTTTAACAACGGAAATTAATGTCATCATACGGAGAGACATGTTTTTGCAGTGCTATTGTAGTTGCATTCGATTCGTAGGGCACCTCAATTGTGAATATAGTATTATAAAATATATAAGGTAGTCACACAAACAATGTGTAGAATGTATCACATTACTTGCTACGGAATAAAATAATATATATGTACAGGACCTGGCGGCTCTTCCTATGTTGTGTTTTTCTATCTTATTCTAGAAAAAACAGTCCCTCGAACGTACATTCTGTCGTTCGATAGAGAATGAATACATATAAAACATCGGATCACCTACTTTGATCTGAGGACGCCTGGGTTTCTCGACAGTCAGAACACATCCTTGATAAACAATTGATGACAACGAGACATTTCGGAATGATCTGTAACTTTATGGATGTCTTCAGGCAGAAGGGTTACTCACAGACATTTGGAGACGTTGTACGCATGCTCATTAAACCTGAAGTGACATACATTAAAGAAGCCTAGAATATCCATGCTTACATTACATATTGAATCTTTGGGTTGTGTGTTATTCGTGTTGTTTGCTTTCAAACGTCAATATATAATATATATAATCTTCTGGCCAAATCAACCGCAGCATTTTTAACATTAATTATAGATTCCATAGTCTGTAAACATTTCAAAATTATGGATTACAAATTTACACGGAAAATTTAATGTACCTTTTGTAATTTCTGACGATGATTCTTATTTCTTTGCGTGACCCATTTAAAGATTGTTATCGGATAGAACCTTCTTTGACGTGCAGTGTTAACGTTTATTTAGTTTTTTTTTTCATTGCTCTTTTAATCAATAAACATCATTATATAAAGTTGTAGTTTTCTCAACCACCATCAATTACGCGATTAATCAATGATTTGTAAAGTATTGATGAAGTATTATGACAGAACTCAGGGCCTTCGAGGGCGCTCTGTGAACTTCCGAAGGTATTTCCCGAGGGATACTGTGTATTCTGCCTCCAGTACTTTTCCTGGCTTCGCTCGGAAAAGTGCTAGCGGCAGAATGCACCTTCGGCACGCCACAGAGTGAAAGGCCATACGGTTCTGTTATTATTACATTAGTTCCCCCAATTTTGTCGATCGCCGTCGATAAAAGCTAATCGCGACACGGCCAGAATGCATATAGATTCTATATAGTCTGCATTTGTATGCTGTCAATGAACTTTTCATCGGCTTTGAGCTCACTGATTGGCTAAGGGAAACTTTCTACTATTCATATGCAAATATTTGATGCAGCGTACCGAGTT
Source organism: Ptychodera flava (assembly GCF_041260155.1). Classification (NCBI taxonomy): domain Eukaryota; kingdom Metazoa; phylum Hemichordata; class Enteropneusta; family Ptychoderidae; genus Ptychodera; species Ptychodera flava. Next base: position 5,653,815 of record NW_027248278.1, read on the forward strand.
CACGATATTCCTTTATATCCATCTCGACTGAGACAACAAAAACAGACACAAACAAAAAACGTTTCAGGGCAGAAATCTTAAACATTTATTATACTTGTGAACAAAATTGATGCTTAAAGTAACAAGATCAACTGTAATAAAAATTAGAATGACTGAAACTTCAAAATTGTACGCGAAAGCAGACTAATCAGAGTCCGAGTATGGCTAGGCTGTCAGATCTACGGTGAATGAAACAGGGTAGTGCACGGTAATCTGGCGAAGGAAGACGCTGTTAAGAGTAACTGTTGTTTCCTGAGACAGCGATATTGAATGTGAAGTTGAAGACTTCTCCGGTGATTTGAGTATTGGAGAATAGCCCGGGTATCTGGTTTTGAACTTGCTGGCCACACCATTGCAAGGATTACGAAGTACTGATCGCTGTGTTGTCGGAGGAGCTGATCTATCACATTTGTCTTTGCCATGGCCGACACGGGTATAGCACTATCTCTTGTCGATGTGCTCGGTCACAGCACGGTCCCTCTATCACGGTCCCTCTATCACGGACCGAGGCCACGGACCTTGATCTCGGGTTGAGTTTGTCATTAATCCCACTCAATATTACTCATTTGCCGTGTTGATCTTCGTAGGCGACTGATTTGTGGTTACTGGATACCGATTCTAGCTCATATTCTTCGTCGCTATGTTTCCGTACGCTTACGTGAAATCTGGCAAGATTTACGGCACGGTCGCGGGTCAAGCTCGACTGGTTGAAACTCTCGAGTCTATCCGTTGTTATTGTCTGAAGCGAGTCGTTGAAAACATCAACTTCGGGTCGCATTTTCATAACGTTGTTTCCGGGGGGTTTTTTTGGGGTTGTTTTGTTTTTTTGCAACCTGACGAGAGCTTTGACGTCTTCGGTAGAGACCGCAGCAAATTTGCAACGGCTTATCGTAGCCTTCGCCGGTACTGCTTTGTTGAGGATTACGGCGAAGAATATCAGAGTGGCACCGTTCACGTTTGAAACGGAACAATTCGAAAAATGCGACATGGATAGCAGTTAAGGAAACTGGCAGACAGCAAGTACAGTGAAACAAGACCGGAGACAATCAGGCAGACAGCCGGACAGAATGAAACAATTAAAAATAGCGTAAGGGCATACGCAATAATATAAACAGACGGGCGGAAATATGTATAAATCATTTACACATGAATTCTGACCCATAAAAGTAACTCAGACTACAAAATGGTAAATACATTTTTATATGTTATATATAAGGCAACGCAATTTTACTGCATTCGTTTATTTGTTGGTTTGTTTGTTTGGTTTCCTTATGTCATGTTCAATGCATTTTAGACTTTGTTGTGCAGTCACATGAGAGAAGCCATGAAAGATGTTTGCCCCACATGAACCAAGTATTGATTGGTACGTATAACATTCAACTCTGTCCCATAATTGTACAACTGCACATCTTACTAACAATACAACAGCAACGACGAAAGTATCCCGGTTTCGTAATATCTGTCTGTTGGTATTATATCTCGCTTTTGAGAGAAAAGATAATATTTATGAGGGAATAAATCATTTTTCTGCACTCAGTTTAATAAAATCAATGATTTTATTAGAGACTCGTATTTAATTATTCTATTCATGATCGTAATGGCGAATCATAATTATTAACAAGGACATTAAACGTTTGGTAGAATGATTAGTAAAACACTATGTAGGTCAGCCTTGTTCAGTGTGTCCACCGAAGTCTGCTGGATAACTTGCCTGCTTTTACAAAATAATCGATAAACTTGTTTTGCTTAGCATGTTTTTCGATCGGTGCGGTTTATTATGTTAGAATGGTAATTCTAAGAAGGCGTTGCCTAGCTACTCTACATGGTGCGTTCCATGGCTGCTAAGTGACATAATAATTTGATATATCATATACAGAGACGAAACCAAAGACGGTTTAACCTATTTACATTCACTTGCAATGCAGCGAACTAATGATACATTACATCAGACTTTCTTCCAAACAATCATGCTTTTTCCTTATCCTACCTACCTACCTACATTTTGAAAATACTTGTTACAGATGTCATCATCAACTAAAGTGAATGCTTCGTGACATGAAGGGTACGTCTGGTTCGCACCTCCAGTATTAGAATTGCAGGAGTGTGGTTTGGGTCATTGAAATCAACTTCGTTAATCTAACTAATAGTTTACAAATTAACAACACGCCTTCGGTATTGTGCGGTACCCTCTGGTGGGTTGTCTTGACAGTTTATGCCCGGGGGGTTGTACTCTCAATATTTTCATACGGGGGTGTGCGGTCCAAGTTTAAAACATCTACCCATGTGTATTGTCAAAACAGACCCATTGTTAGGGCCTTTTTGTCAAAATCAGACCCATAGTTTAGGGAATAATGGAGCGAGCAAAAAACAAAACAAGCCGACCAGTTGTCATGTAGAATACTAGCAAACAAAAGTATTAAAGGGCCGTGAGCTGCAATGTCATTGAATTTGTTCAAGTTCAAATATTTCCAATAATTTCAGATATTATTTTATTTCTACCAATAAAGTGATATAACTAGCACTGTCATGAAAACAATAATTTGTTACCACTCAGCCAGGAATTTTTACATAGTTTAAGTTAATCTTAAATTTCCCGCAATTTTCCAATACTTCACATATTACAATGAAAATAGAGAATACCTTGTCTCAGTGAAGTATATTCAGTCCCATGAGATCTATTGGATGGAATCATGTTGGTCTGTAAAAATTCTTATAGGTTTATGCACTGGTTTCACTGTCTGTTTGAAAATTCACATGGGGCGACCACATTTGCGTGTGGCACCACTTTATCATCTGGTTAAAACTTACATATGTGCTCACATTCAGAGGTTTATGTAACTTATACTCAGAAAGTGTTGTCCTTATATTTAAAAGTATACAAGTAATTTAAGAAAGTGGACGGATGGACTGCGAGGGAGCGAAGCGACCGAGGGGGGGGAGAGCGCGAGGAGGGGGGTGAAGGCGAAAAATGAAATTTTGGACTAGAAATGGTGTTTTCTGGTGGCATCTGAGGTGACATTTGACTAATTCATTTGACATTTAGCTGAGACTGGAACAGTACTTTTGTTGTGTGCCTTAGACGTGGCTCACATACAACAAAACAAAGAATTTGTCATGAATTTGTCATGCTTTTCATATGCACTGCAGATTTCATAATGGTACACTTTCACCTAGCAAACATCAAGATATCTGACATATATCTCTGATTTATTAAAGTATGGCGTCCGAAGGGCGCACTAAAAAATATGAAACATCCTGATATCTCTGATATATATGTCTTATATATATAAATCATGAGCTGGAAGGGCGTGCTGAAAAATGTCTGATATATTAATCAAGTAATGCGCTCAAAGAGCTCACTGAAAAACATTGAACATACAGATATGATATATCTCTGATATATGTATGTCTGATATATTTAAGTTGGGTGTGCTGAAATTATGTCTGATATATGTATATATATATATATATATATATATATATATATATATATATATATTATATATATATATATATATATATATATATATATATCTTATATATTTAAGTCATGAGCTGGAAGGGCGTGCTGAAAATGTCTGATATATTAATAAGTAATGCGCTCAAAGAGCCCACTGAAAAATATTGAACATACAGATATGACATATCTCTGATATATGTATGTCTGATATATTTAAGTTAGGTGTGCTGAAAAATTATGTATGATAATTAAAGTTGCGCCTGAAGGGCGTGCCGAAAAATGCAACTGAATGATGAAATCTGTGGCTGACGCGATGCATTTTATGCAATTATAAGGCCGTGTCAAAATCCAAAAACACACTGACCCCTATTTGGCATTTCAAAAGCATAGTGACCCCTATCACCAAATCAAAAACAGGGTGACCCCCATGAATCAATCGCCCCCGCCCCCTAGGCCGAAGAAACTGACCAGTCCCTTAATTATCATGCATGCAATGTCTTTATTGCCACTGTGCTATATAAGCCCACATTTCCACCAGTCATCAAAAAACAGAAATGGATTTTCACTGTGTAGCCTGAATCATTTTTGAGAATATGCAAAATCACAATAACTGCACAGTATATCCTCTGAGCTCGCTCGGCACAGCACATTTCATCTTTCCGGCTATGTGTGACTGGAAGCTATGCCAAGGAAGCCATGCGCAGACGACAACATATGAATGAAATCAAATCCCGATATCTTTCACAGCTTCGTGCTGTTTTGTAACATTTGAATAAAAGATCGAGGTTTATTTCCGGGGTTTATTATAACTTAAACTATGGGGATTTTCTGAAAAATAAATGGAACCCTAACCTCAAATTTGTGAATGCCACAAGTCACACCTCCCGCACCAAAAGCCGCCATTGCAGATGACTTCCAAGGATCAGACGCACAGGAACTGACGACATTGGTTGCTAAGTAACAGTCTTTCAGTGGGGTCAACCTGGGTCATGTCATTGCAGAGAAGATTCCCCATCGAGAGTCAAGTCACCATATCACCGCATACGCGAATCGCCTATCACGGTCGGCGCGGCCGGCCCGAGGGATGGGTCTTGAGGATTTTATACCGTTATTCTAATCAATGTAAAAAAATTAGGGACGTTCGCTGTGTTTCCGACCCATGTTTAGGGATTTTTCCAATGAAAAGTCGACCCATATTTAGGGATTTTCCGCGAAAAAGTGACCCATTCGGCGGCACATACCCGTTCACCTTTCTATGGGAGTACCCCCGGAGTTTATTTGACACTAACCTTAGTAAAGAATGGGTTTTTCATAATGTTAACGTTTTATGGTATTTGTTGTACTTGCTTCCAACATAGCGAACGACATATTAACCAAAGAGCCTGCTGGTGAAGAATAGCAAAGATGCCTGGTCCTCGTTTGAAAAGAACAATTCAAAGAATAGGAGAACATGGCAAACACAGCAACACAGGCATACTGATTGACAGAATGTAGTAATTAAATTATGATGCAACGAAATCTACAGTATGAGAAACAGGTAGACACAATTTAAAATAGCATAGCGACGATATAAAAAAATACGCACAAAGGAAAGTAAACGTAAAGCCGTGTGTGAACTTTGACCGGATACGTAAATGAAATTATACGCCGAGTGTATTACGGTGTGTTATTTATGACACAAAAACACTTCGTTTGTTTATTTCTTATATTCCTCTGTGTATTTTCTTCAGACTCTGTACTGGACGGACTAATTTGTTTGCCAACTCATCTCGCTATCACAGACCTATCGCGTCAATAAAACGATTGTTTCATGTATCGATTACATTTAGTGTATCATACTCTCATATCGACAGCAACTCTCTGAGCACGTATGTTGTCCTGTCTGAAGTCCGCCATTGTACAGGGTTTTACTATGTGGTATTGTCTTCTAGTGTGTATGCTGCAAGCTGTAGCTGGAGAAGGTCAATGCGGGACTCCGTTCAACAATTTCACAAACATGTTGTATATATCAAAATAACGGCACCGACGAAAGTATCTCAGATTAAAGCTATTTGTCGCTTGAACCTTTTAATAAGGGATATTTGTATACAGTTAGACCTGTTATATTGGTCACGTTACAGAACGGTCACCTCTTTATAGTGGTCACCTTGCAGTGATCCTGTTGCATTTTTACATGTCAAAGGCCCTCTATAGAACAGCCATTTTTGTGTGGTCACTGGTCACACGGAATTGCTCAAATTATAAACAAAATCTATTTATAATGGTCAACATATCTGCTAAAAATGCTTTGAATTGAAAGCAAGAAATGGCTCTGTTTACATTGATTTCATTGTGAATGACCTTTGAAAAAATGCTTTTAATGGAAAGCAAGAAATTGACCTATTTAAACAAATTTTATTGCCACAAAATGATTCTTTCAGAAATTATACCAATGTATCATGATTTTCGAGAGATCTATGATATTGAACTTGATTACTACTGCTATCTGTTAGTAAATTCACCACTCAGAACACCGCCTACACTGAAGTAATGCCACACACACACCCTCTACACAAAGGCCACACCTCCATATATTTGTCACTTTTCCTTGGTACCTTGGATAACCACAATAATTACATAGATTTGATTGTATAATCATTTGTTTTATGGGCAAAATTAGGTTTCTCTTATCTCTTTTTAAAATTTTACTGTGGGCAAACTGTGTAATTGCATTCAATAATTTTGCGCCTAATCCTACTAGAGAATCAACATTATTTATAAAAAAAAATAACAAGCATATTACTTTCAAATTTTGGTACAATTACTATAATTTTACTCGTTTGGTAGAATCATTAATGATTAACTGATATTATATACTCAACTTCATAGAGGCCTGAAAATACTTGGAATGATTTCCGGATTTAGCTGTAACTCTGTCTGTCTGTCTCTGTCTCTATCTGTTTGTCTGTCTGTCTCTCAGTCTGTCTCTCGGTCTGTCTGTCTCTGTATATTTTACTCAATAATGTCTGTCAGTGTATTGAACTTCTCAAACAAACTGCTTTGATAACTAGCGTGCAGTTATGAAATAATCGATAATGTTTGTTTTTGTTGTGCAAGTTTACGAACCGTGCTGTATTTTATGTTAGGATAGTGATTATAAGAATGCGTTGCCTATCTACACTAGATAGTAAGTTCCGTGGCTACTAAGTGACAGAAAACCTGGCATACAAGAGTTAGCTAAAGCTTACGGAGAAGGCAATGTAGAGTTGCTTGTACGTTCCGTGCGAGTAATGTTTACACAAATTCGCATTAAGACATGCCAACTCTCACACTCGACTCACACAGTACTATTGACTGGAGGATTTTACTTCGATATTATTTCAACAGAATACGGTGATGAAAACCTGATTATTACTGACATTTTAATTTGTGTTTAAACAGCCTTACAAAGCTATAGTGTAAAGAGAAACGACAAATGTACATTTCAAAAGCCTGATTGTTTCAGATTAATAGCGCGTATGCTACGTCTGTCAACGTCTGCGATTTCACAGCTGACGATACTTTGGCTTTGTTCAGTGAAATTTTGAAGGTACTTGTAATAATGTGCCGTTAACGAAAATATTACCCCTGAGTAAGATTATAAATATGTATTAAGTATAATAACCAATATTGACTTAATGTGACAGTAATTCTGATAAAACTGGTAAAGTAATTTACATGCTTCCTAGTCGTCAAGTGTTAACTTACCGAAAATACTATTTCGTTAAGTACTGCGGACTCGCTTGTTCCTGAATTTGAGCAATAGCGATATATATTTATGATGTTTCACTTGATCAAATTTACATGGAAGCTACTGCTTACGTTGGTTTTTTTTTTTCAGGGATTAAGACCTGGCGACTGACTTTAGGAGAGTATAATAATGACTTGCATAGTTTCAATGAAACTGATTTTTGCGCAAGCATTCAAAAGCAAATTAGTGTCGAATAGTTTGCAACGTCTGTTCATGACAAACACTTTCTGCGTTACAGCGTGAATTTTGACTGTTTTCAATTGATCAGTTAATGCCTATTTTCTAACATATTCCATGAACAAAATGCTGTACCATTGAAATTAAAGGCTCCAATCAGTGTAACAGGAAATCGACTTAGCACAAAATCAAATAAGTCCAACATTTTTTATCCATTCACTCGACAAGAATTAAAATGTCAATATCATCGGTGACCCGTTGTAATGACAAGGTAACATTGTCTGCGCATGATCGGATCACTGTTTTACGTATTCAAGAGGAGCTGACTCCAGGCTTTATCGCATAGGGGGACTCAAAATAATTGACCGATACTTAAACCAAGTTGCTATCAGAAGACGAAAAACAAATTGATCTGATATACATGATTTGTTCGGTTAAGATAAGTTTTATACTTACACATTGCTTTATACAGAGTAGTAATAACAAAAAACGTCAAATGACACTCGTTCTGGAATTAGGACGTGGCGCTTTGTAGAGTGAATACATTCATTGTCCGTAGACGCCCTCGTATTCACATGCATTCCACTAATTGATCCCCCTTTCTGGATTTCAGTACTTATTTGTGCCTTACGAGTGAGTGTATTGGCATATTAAATCATGTTGAGCAAACGCATAAAATAATTTTAAAGTTCTCTGATTCTTTGCAATATTTCAACGTCGAAAAGAAAGTTACAGCACTAAGCAGATATGCACCGACATAGTTATTTTGAGTCAATTTTTCTAAGTACAGAGACATGTCGGGTAGTATGAATTCACCAGTCACTCTTATTTGTTATTGTCGTATTTTAACCTTCTTGAATGCTTCGAAGCTCACTGAGTATAGTTGGTTCATGCCAATGGTTTTAGGATTGCAGGCATGTGATGTGTGTCATTAAAATCGACTTCGATAATCTAATATACAGTCCATAAATTTACAGCACCGAATTATTTACATAGTATGACAGCATCCACTTAGTAATACTGACTTGCTACACAACACCAACTCCAGTTAAAAGAGTTCTTTCAAAAACTTTTTATGATGGTTTTTATGACTCATTCCAAACAAAACGAGGAAACGATCTTTTAGTCAAAGAATCTTGCGAGGAATACCACCCTCGTTTAAATAGAACGATTCAAAGAATGTGAGAACGTCACTGCGAGACAGACAGATAGACAGAGAGCCAGGCAACAAATAGATTTTGTTATCGCCAAACTTTCTGCAGTTGGAAAAGTGGACAAAATTAAAAAACAGACGAAAATCAAAATTAAATATAGAAGAAGAAGGACGTCAAGTCCTCTGATGGACAAAAAATTAATTACAACACAGTACATGCAGTATACTGAAGTTGGTTATATATGGCACAAAAAAATTTTACTGCATTGATTTATTGACTTGTTTTTATTTACCTTTTGTTCTGCTTTCACTGTACTTAAAAGTCGTTTGCAAAGTAACCTTGCTATCAACGCAACGACCAATCACATCGGTAGAGCGTTGTTTTAATTTAGCTCACATCCAACCAAGCTTTCATTAGAGTCGTATATTATTCGTATAACAACAGTACCGTTCAGAGCAAAAAAGTTGTCCGAATGCTAATTCACCATGGTACAACTTTCACTGTGTGTCGGTATTTTCCTGCGTATGCTGCTTTTCGCAACGGGAGACAGTCAACACGCAACTTTGTCGGATAATTGTACAACTGCTTATGTCAGTATGAATGCAACGGAAACGATTGAAAAATATAAGGTATTATCTTTTCCTATCAGTCGACCATTATCAAATGCAGATGTTCGCACGATAGACATTGCGTATGCTAATTGGGGGAGAGTATCCATATCATTCAGCCATTTTGTTGTTTTCACTCCAGAATTTTGTCAAGCTAAGATGGTTTATGTCGCTAATACAAATTTGTTATGCAGTGCAAGGTACATTAGTATGCTATTATGCAAATATTCAACCTCTTCACTCTTTGACTCTCGTCTTCTCCTGCCAGATGTCGTGATCCCGTTGATAATATCTGCACAAAACAAATGCCATGCATTGTTTATCTGATTTATTTTACCTCGAGCATAGATCGACAAAATCTATCGACAATGTTTTGACTTATGCTCTAAACATTAGACGGTGTATGAATTTAATGAGGGTTAACATAATCGTATTCCAGATTCAAAAATATAGTAAAACGCCATCATAATGTCTTACATGACGACAACTAAAAATATTTTTGCTAACTATCTCAAAATAGTATGCATTTCTTTTGGCATACACTCAAGGTTATTATTTACATTATAATATGATTGTTTTACTCTTTGATAGTCGGCTTATCTCACCTAGTCAATAACACGTTTATAACCAGTAAGCTGCAACAAAACAATCAATATTTCAGTATGTATGGCTCATGAATACAGCTGCTTTTAACCTCAAGTGTACTCTTGTCAACTCTCTTGTTTCAGCCATTCTTCAACCTCATACTGTCTACATTATAATTACGCACCAACACCCCAAAATTCCACCTTATTACTTGTGGCCTGGCCTCACAACGGCCATAGGAAAAGTCCTGCCTCCTTTTCGACCGTTTCCCGTCCCTCAGTCAAAGTCGGAAGCAAGACGGCAAATCTGCCATTTTTTCCATATATATATATATATATATATATATATATATATATATATATATATATATATATATATATATATATATATATATATATATATATATAATATATATATATATATATATAACACACCACATGCTCATTCTGTGTCGCGATTCGCCAGAATACGTCACGTGACGAGAAAATAGATACGTCTAGTCCCCACCGGATCGACAAAAGTGACGTCAGAGGGTATTTTTTGAATAGCTATTTCCCTAGGGAAATAGTTCTGACCAAATTTGGAAAAGTGTCCGGTCACGTGACCGCAGTGTCGTCTGCAGCTTTGCAACAATGGCGGGTGACTAGAACGTGATGTGCGTCCGGGATAGGTGACGACACATCCTCTAAAACAGATTTTCCAACATTTTCCAACATTCCAACAGCGTAGGAACTTGAACAGCTCATCGACGAAAAGATGAAAGTGCAACTAAGGGAGCCGTCATTATTTATGGCCGGGGGGGGTCGGAGGAATCTGAGGGGGGGGGTTCACTCAAAAAATCGAAAGCTACAAGGGGGGGGTTGCTCAAAAGTGGAGAACAAGAAATGGGGGCTACTCAATTTTGTTGACATGTATTGAAGCATTTAGTGGAGGTACGAATTAATACAACAATAATAGTAATAATATATATTATATATATATATATATATATATATATATATATATATATATATATATATATATATATATATATATATAAATCATAATACAGGTGGTATCAAGTAGAAACTAAATCTCATTTACTATGTGTTTCACGTTATTGTGATCTTCAGACGAGAATGATCAGCTATTCGACGTGGCAAGCCTTATGTTAGAGGCTAGTACTGAGTACATTTTTCAGTATTTCCTGATTAAAGATTGATATACTTGCCTGTCCATTGATCATTAATGAGAAACGGCTGCTTTCTATATTCTACATTGTATAGGTTACCAATAGGGGAAATGTGTAAAGCAAGCTTATTCTGATGCTATAAAGTTTAAAACCAGTTGAATGCCTTGACAACAAACCCATCTTTTATTGCAGGAAAATAATAATAAATAATAAATGTGAATAAATATATGTCTGTCGCTATTTTTTCGGTTTCAAAAAATATAGTTGAAATCAGTGAACTGAAATATAAATTTTGTAATACTGTCTAAGATTTATTTTCCTTTGAGTTTTTTATACGAAAAAAATACTCCCCAAGTGCCACCAAATAACACCATTTTAACCTCTATTTTTCAAAAGCTCCAACACCACATCTTCCCCCTCTTGAAAAAAAATCCTACAGAATAACTGCATGTCACCAGAGCACTGGATACAGACCTGTACATCAGCCCCTGCCACAGCAATTGGAACCTCCTTCCGACAAAGACCTATACCACAGGGTTTAATCAGGGTCTGTACAGGGCCTGTCGCAGCAGCAATCCATTTTACTGTATAGATATTTAACTTTCCCAATTTTTTTTGGGGGGGGGGGGTCACTCAAATTTCTGTAGCAGAGAGGGGGGTTACTCAAACACGTCATGGTTGGCAGGGGGGTTACTCGAAATTTTGGAGTTTCGAAAGCAATTCCTCCGACCCCCCAGGCCGTAAATAATGACGGCTCCCTAAGGATGTCGCTAGGTATATTTAGAATATTTTTTGAAAGAAAGTGGTACCACGTACAACTGAAACCGCTGTGGAAACATCGCCCAGTGAACTTGTCATAGTGAATTGTTGCGGTGCAAAATATCAAAACACATTAAAAACTATATAACAATACAACAGGAGCATGTGGTGTGTTATAAAACACCTATAGCCTGGTCTTTATTCGGGCTATAGCGCTCGTCTGTTACCCCTCGTGGCCGTGTGTTACCAGAAACACATCGCTATACCCCTCGGCCTACGGCCTCGGGGAATAGCGATGTGTTCCTGGTAACACACGGCCCCTCGGGGTAATAGACGAGCGCTATAGCCCTCATGACCAGGCAATAGGTGTTTAATATATTATTTAAACTATTTTACTTTGCAAATGTATCAATAAATTCTTGAAAGTTCAAATACCTCATGTATTTACGTGTTTGTAAAAGTAAGTTCAACAGCGTGCTGCTAAGTAACTGGCTAACCTTGCACAAGAAAACCTTGTGATCTAAAACTTGCATTTTGTTGCATTGTATTGGGAAAATGTAAGTTTGCAAATTAAAGGATTGCCGTTGACAATTCATAGACTTTTACAGACCCCCGCGACAACTTGGAAACTAGATATTTGAAGCTGTAATGGCGAAAATGTAGCAAATATAGCACCTGCAAAAGAGGCTTAACTTTAAGGATGTGAATTATTGAACGACTAATGTGTTGCCGATAGTTATTTAAAACTAGTCGGAACTTTCTATGCTTTCGGCACATTGCACATGTAGTCAGCCAAATTATCTCTTAATACCAATTAATGAATCTAGTTAAAATGCGTTCAACAGTAAAATATTTTGTGTGAGACGGTTCACCCGTCGTCACTGTTCTTTTTAATACGTTTATATTCTTTACTCATGGTTATATTTGGTGCTGGCATTTTAGAAAGTGCGAGTGTTTATAAACTTAATTTGTCTACCATCGAATACGATCAAGGCAAGAAAATCCACCGTGGTAGCTAAACTGTGACCTTTCGAAAAGTGGGTAGGGTAAATGTTTTTTTTAAAGGTAGAATGCAACTCGGAGACAAATAAGTGGACATTCAATCTTTTACAACGCATTTGTCATCTACGACTTAAGGGAAGATCCTTTTCAAACAAAACGTAAATTTTCACCGGCCTGCTCTTTGAAAAATGAAATATGTAATGCTCCCAGTAGAGTTAACACGGGGATGCAGTCATTTTTAATTTAAAGTGTAAGTTAATATTAGGCGATTAGTTTCTGTAGTACAACATTTCGTAAGTTACCCCTGTTTTTCATACTTTATCTCGAAAGGGAATGGTTTTAAGTTGAGATTTCACTGCATTAAATTAGATTTTGTTCAAAATTGACTTATCTATTTAACCGGAATATTGGAGTGAAGTAAGCATGCATTCTTTTCTGCCCTTTGAGAGTCCTTATATCTTTGTCGTAAGTTACTGATTTATCGTTTTTTTTATCGTTTTCTATGGGGGATCATCTTTATCATGACATCATGGACACTGCATCAAAACGCAATAATACAGATAAATTCACACTAATGAGTTGACTGTATTATAGAATAATACACGTGAATTCACATGATTCCACATGAATACAGACTTGCTGAATACAAGCAATGGATTATTCATGACTGTATTCATCTGTATATGCACTCTTCAGCTAAAATACAGGCAATAATCCATGCAAATACAGTATGTATTATTGGGTTTTCATGCACTGGGAGATAATAAATAATGCTATTATGTTTTCCAAATTCTCAGTAGTCATTGCGTGAGATCCAGGTGCAAATGTTTGCTGTACGTGTTAAAAAATAATCGATAATCCATGTCTGATATTTGCTGGATTTAAGCCAAAGTTTTTCGACTCTAACAAAACAGAAATTTACCTAGCATCATTAGGAAGGCCAAATAGTACACAGAATAAAACACTGCCGTTGATAATCAGAATAATATTAAGCAAAACTAATAAAGATGGTTCATTTAAATTTTAGAGTGTTCTGAAAGTGGCTGTCAGTTACTTTGTCACATTGGCCTCTCCTGAATTACAAACCGCACTGCAGAACCTCGTAGAACACTTTCTTACGCAGATGCGGGCTAGGGCACAGAGAGAGACGCCTCAAGAGAGAAGAGAGAGAGAGAGAGGAGAGAGAGAGAGAGAGAGGAGAGAGAGAGAGAGAGAGAGAGAGAGAGAGAGAGAGAGAGAGAGAGAGACAGAGAGACAGAGACAGAGACAGAGATAGAGACAGACAGACAGACAGACAGACAGACAGACAGAGATCATTAGACTTAGTGTGTGGTATAATCTGTGAGGGTGATGATGATTCGGATGATGTAATTCACGTATTGTGCAATTTTAATAAGTAAATTGACAATTGTGGTGTTTCTCTCTTCCTTTTAGAATGAAACCGAACCTGATTTCTTCTCCATAGGTAATATCTTTTGTCATTGTGATTCCGTTTCTAAAGGGAAAAGGTTACAACTTTTGTGCATAAGATACTGAATAGTGACGCATCGTAATCGAATAGTGAAGACATGAACTTGGTTTTAATATCAGAACACCGATTCGATCGTATGTAAAGTTTTCCCGCCGCCTTCGACTATTGAAATCATTCCCATTTTTGATTGATTACCTGTATTGATTTCGATATTACCTCTTACTAATTTTGTTCCGTGGTATCCTTGTAGCACGTGTACCTTTTGTTCTTCACTGCAGTGCAAATCCAGAATGGGGGGTGATTCCACCAGAAAATAAGAAATCAATGACATCATTGTGTATGAAGCATATACCGAATGTAGGAATTTGGCACATGTAATTGTGCTTCACCGGCATCATTCTTATTTTCTTTTGTGATCCATATAAAATAGGTAGACCCACTCTACGTTGACGTGTATCAATAAATAGCGGTTAGATTGTGTCTCCTGGTATTTGCCTTGTTTTCTTTGCAAAAAACACAATCTCGGGATAATGTAGTCGTCGCACTCCCACCGTAATGGAGTTCTATCATGATATTTAACTTCATGCATTCTTGTTTGCTTTACACTGATACCACTTTACAGCGACCGTGAGTCGGGCTAACATACGCTTGGTTGGAGGAAGTTCATGGGGTAGACTGGAAGTCTTTTACCATGGTGAATGGGGAACTGTTTGTGATGATTCCTTTACTTCAACCGATGCTCGTGTTGTTTGTCAGCAACTTGGCTATTAGTAAGTCGTCCTGTTATTGAATAATGAACGCCTCTTCTGATATTGTCTATACACAGAAAAACAATCGACGGCGTACTATTACGTAATAAACAAATTACTACATCGGCATCAAAATGGCGACTAGATAAACAAGATGACAAGCACATTGAGATACAATGATTGAGTAAACATAGACCAAAATGGTCGGCAAGACAATATCCACACATGAAACTAAGTTAATTCAAACAGTGTTGCAACAGTAATTAAATCTCTTTGTTCAAAAATT
The DNA here is from genome assembly GCF_041260155.1 of Ptychodera flava. Taxonomy (NCBI): domain Eukaryota; kingdom Metazoa; phylum Hemichordata; class Enteropneusta; family Ptychoderidae; genus Ptychodera; species Ptychodera flava. Next base: position 5,669,045 of record NW_027248278.1, read on the forward strand.
AATTATGAGTGCCCACAGAAACACAAATTAAAAAGATGATATTCTGAATGAGTCTAATTTATTTAGCAGAATTCGGTTTATTATGATAAGTGTTGTTGCCCGTAGGAAAGGTGATATTGGTATTTTCTCAATTACTTTTTAGTCCTTATTACGCAACGGAAGTCCCTAGTGCTGGATATGGACAAGGTTCTGGTCCAATATGGATGGACGATGTCTCATGTTCAAGTTCAACTTGCTATCTAGCGCAATGTTCCCACCTTGGCTGGGGACTGCATAACTGTGGCCACAATGAAGACGTCGGTGTCTCTTGTTCCACTTTGTACGGTAAGGTTAATATTAGTCATATTTTGAGCCGAAATTTTTCAATATATTTTCAACTATTTAGAAAATCCCTATCGTTCCAATTAGTCCAGTCAATCTAAGCGGTAAACTTGGGATTGATTGCAACAAACACGATTGGAACTAATTTGGAAGGATTGCAACAAACACGATTGGAACTAATTTGGAAGAATCGGAGCTTTATATTTTCAAATTTCTCAAAAGTATTGAGTGTTCTATAGCTGAATGTTACAATATCACAAATTACGCATAAAAGCAAGTGCATTTTTATTGCAGATTAAATTTAAACGGCATCAGTTCACTATCCAACTATCCTAAATTAGTTCCAATCATGTTATAAGAAATTATATTTTACATGTATTTTCAGAAGGTCCTAGAAATAGCATACCGAAAGTATATTAAAATCTAGCTAAGGGATGCAACAGTGCCTAATTTGCATAAATGTAAAGGGGGCTTATAGGTACAAAACCGTCGCTGCCAGAAGGTTTCTACTTAACCCTTTCAGGCCTAAATCTCTACATATAGGGGTAGGTCTGGTAAGTTACCAGAAAGTCAGGCCTGAGAAGGTTAAAATGTGTGGCTAAACATTATATTCCATGCAGGGTTTCCGCTTATTTACCTTGTTTTTGTCCAAGGCAATGTTGATGGAAATATTTCGTTGTCATAGAAATATCCCTTATTTGCATAAATCATATATGGCCGCCACAACACTTCATTTTTCTTTGTATTTCCCTAATTAATAACTATTTTTAAGCTTCTGCTGAGAGCTATAGAAACATTTTTTTCACTGTGTATTTTAGAGAGGTCCAGAATGACGTACTAAAAGTCTATCTAGTACAATCTAGAAATTAAAACAGTGCCTAATTTTCATAACTAGTAAAGATGCTATTGGTACAAAATTGCTGTTGATAGAATGTTTTTATTTTAAATTTTGCCAAACATGATATGTTATGCAGGTTTCAAGGTTATTTGTCTTGTTGTAGGTAAACACAATGTTGATGAACATATTTTGTCGTCATAGGAATATTTATAATTTACAAAAATCCAGTACGGCCACCACAAACACTTTAATTTTCTTTGCATTTCCCTAATTAATTACCGTTTTTAAGCTACTACTTAGAGCAAGAAAATAATATTTTCACTGTATATTTTAGAGAGGTCCTAGAATGACATACTAAAAATCTTATACCATCCAAGAGGTCTACAGTACCTGATTTGCATCGATATAAATGGGTTATAGGTGCAATACGTTTACTGATAAAAAATTATTCAAATTGAATTGAGAAAAAACGTGATATTTTGTTCAAGTAATGTGTTTATTTATCTTGTTTTTTATGTCCAAGCAATATTTTTAATATATTTTATCGCCTTAGAAATATTCCTCATTTGCATAAACCAAATATGGCTGCCACTGTGTTTCACTTTCCTCTGAATTTCACTTAAAAAGAAATCTCTGAAATCTACAAAAAAGCTGTTTATGTTGTTACTCTGTATTTCGTGATGGTCCCAGAATGACAAACAAAATGTCTGATAAAATCTAAGAGTAAGAGGTGAGACAGTGCATAATTTGCGTAAATGTGAAACTCGGTAATGGGAACAAAATCGTCTCCGTTAAAGGATTTTTGTACTTAGTTAATTAACAGTCTATTCAAGGAATTTGATTATTCAGAGTATTTTTATTGTGTAGGCCATGCATCATTTTATCTAATATTCTTCAATTACATAACTCCAATTTGCCCCCCTACCACTTCCCTTCTCCCTTTATTTTCCAATAAATGGCTATAAATTAATGACTATATATACTGTTTAGAACTATTTCTTCATCGTACATTATAGTAGGGTCAAGGAAATGACATACTCAAAATTAAATGAAATTTTGCGTAAGAGACATAATTTACACAAATGCAAAACAGGACATGGGTGCTGTATAAACTTGGTGATGATAATCTATTTACAAAAGCGATTTAAGAAACAAGCAGACATAGTAATGACTATTTATGATCATTTTTTGTGATTTTAGTTTAGGCAATGTTTTCAAATATATCTCACAGCAAGAAAACATTTCTCCTTTGCATGTCCACCATGTCACTTCTTTTTTTTCTTCATAGGACAAGTAAATTAATAATTTAACATAAGGATAATTTGAACATTAACTATTTATTCACTCTGAATATTTAAAGGTCAAAGAAAAGGTGTTTTCAAAGACTAAAACAATCTGTATTGTGCAACAGGGCTATGTTACAGGTTTTATAGGAATGCCAACATTCTATTAAATGTAATACTCGAAACTTGAAATTTTGTAAAAATATATTAAATTAAGGTTGGAATGTTTTGACCATTATTGCAAAATATATTTTAGCATTTTTGATCTACTTCTGATGTGCATAAATCCGATATGATACCGTAAAAAGAGTAAATTTGCATGATATTTATTGTTGTAGACTTTTAGTAAATAACCCGTGAACCTTTCTAAATTGTGTGGCAATGAAAAAAGTTAATTGAATTCATTTTTTATATGCCTGACCTATGAGTATGGCAGTCATTTTATGCAAATGTCACCGACTTGCACCACTTAGATTTTTTATTCTTTTTATATGTTATTAGTGACACTTTTCCAAATGTCATGGTGAAGAAATTGCTTTTTATAGAGCAGGTTGTACGTACCTTACAAATTAATGATATCGATACTGAAATCGATATCAGTAATATATGAGAACACTCAAACATCTTACATTTACAATGTAAGATGTTTTAGGTCCTAAACTTTTCGAGGTTGCATTGGGTTTTTGTCTATGTTTATAATACAAAGATAATAAAGTCTGTCCCTTTAGGCTGTTTTTAAAGTCACTGTATAACAACTATTGTATCAACATTTGTTGCAGAAAAATTAATGATGAATTTACGGACAAAAATGAAGACATTGTCCTGCAGCTTTTTTCTAACAAGATTTATAACATAAAAAGAATCAACATTGGTGTTTTAGCAATGATTTTTTTCTGTTGTTTTGGTTTTGCTGGACACCTAATTTTCAGTTCTCTCTAAAACAACAATAGAGCAAATCATTATCTTATGATTTGCCATATTGTGGCAGACGCAAACGGATTATTTGGTATTATGTATGGTGATCAACATTGTTCTAGACACTGCATTGGTCAATACTTGCACTAATCTTAGCACTCGTCCGAATCGTTCCCCATAATTTGCTTTGGCCCTGGAATAAAACATTCCTGGGAATACTGGGACTATACACTGTTATCTTATCATCGTTGTGGCTAGGTAGTCTAGTTATTAATGAACTAAACTTTTGGGGCGCACACAAAAATAGTAGCATGATGATTGTAATATTTTTGAAACCCGTTCTACCACTTTGAAGAAAAACTTCTGTTTCGATCTTGTCGTTGCATTTCCTTCATGAACCTATTTGAAAATATTCTAAATAATTCTGTTTACGGCGGCTGTCCGCTGATGGCTAACTTGCTTTGTGGTCGGGACAGCACAAGACAATAATTTACAAGTTCGCGTGACCGATTCCACATGTTCGATCGATAAAGATGGCATGGTATCAAAATTTTAACTTCATCGGATTTAAGAATGAAAGTACCATGTAAATCAGTTGATTTCTCCAGGATGATGGGTCGTTTTACCAATAAATTGAGGTATTTCGGGAAACGAAACACACCATTACATGCAACAATGATTTTGTTATTATAGATACGTAAAATCCCATTGAGTTTTATTCTCTTTGACGCCATCGTTTACGAGAATTGGCGGAGCAGTACAGTTTCGAGATGAAGGTGAGAAGTATTACTGCTCCAGAAAAAAAAGTCGAGTACGATGACGTCAAACAGCCAAAAATATCACGGAATATATATACAATAAACATCGCCGGCCGTACTTATTTCACATTTTACGACATTTCCTAATAACGACATCATTACATTTTTTGAATTGAAAGGAAAATATCCGACCTTGAGACTGGTTAACGGTGCTTGTGCTCATCAAGGAAGAGTTGAAGTTTACTATAACGGACAGTGGGGTACAGTCTGTGACGACTTGTTTGGTTATCATGAAGCAGTTGTTGTATGTGAAAATTTGGGTTTTAGGTATGATATTTTTACGCACCAAGGAGTGCCGCTAATCATTATTTACGATTTTACATAGCAACTGAAGATAGGATATATTAATGCATGTGTAGCAAAGAACATGATCTTAAGAATATCCTATGGAACAACAATACGATAAGAGTCGAATACTTCAGAACAGCACTTTAATACCTTTAATGCTGTCTGAATGTCTGTGTGACCATCTGTCTGTCTGTTGTCTGTCTGTCTGTCTGTCTGTCTGTCTGTCTGTCTGTCTGTCTATCTGTCTGTGTTTGTCTCTCTCTCACCTCCCTACATCTCACTCCCCCTAGTGGTGTTACGAGTTACCACAGCCAAGCCTATTTTGGGACAGGTAGCGGGCCGATATGGGTGGACAATCTCTCGTGCTCTGGCTCAGAATGTCACATTGGACAATGTTCAAGCAACAGTTGGGGTACTCACAATTGTGCTCATAGCGAAGATGTTGGCGTTACTTGTGGTGAGTTCATAATGATCTCCCTCAGACATGTTGTGGTGACAAATGAGCCATGTAGATCCATTCACTCTAATACAGCATCATAACTGGTAATAACATGTTACTTTTCTGACTCTACAGTCTCTTTGTTGAGATATCTGCCGGCAATCGCGATGCCTTAAATTACTGAAGTTGACACACCACAAGTGGTAGGTGTTAAGCACCACTTTAGATCTTCATTGGAAAACAGTAGCGGCGAAAACTCAACTCTACTATGTCTAGAAAGCGAACACGTTTCCAAATAGCCACATTGTGCTTGCCATCTCTTATAACAAAATTGCCATCTCTAAAAACAATACATAGCTCAACGCAAAACATATGGCTACTTCCAGACTGAGAGTGTGAACATACTCGGTGAATCACAGAAAGTTACAAACCATTGACAATCGTCAATATTGGTCCAGGGTTGATTAATTTAGGTCGACATGATAAACATACGTGAAAGTGGTGCTTAACACCTATCATCTGAAAGGTGTAGAAAATGTTATTACAAACACTTTTAACGGACAAAGCGCAATGAGTTGCAAGTGATAGCATAAAAAAAATCGGAATCGTTTTAGTATCTGGAATGACCCTACCTAAACTGTTTTCAGACTTTCTTAAGAATTAATGGCCTAACGATTGGCGTTTTACTTTCAGGCACTTGGAATTACGCTTCTTTGCGATTGGTCGGCGGTTCAAGTTCGAGAGAGGGTAGACTAGAGGTTTACTACAGTGGTATATGGGGCACCGTTTGTGATGACTATTTTAACTCCCTAAGCGCCAAAGTTGTATGCCGACAGCTTGGATACAGGTTTGATGTTTAATTTGATAACTCATATATATATATATATATATATATATATATATATATATATATATATATATATATATATATATATATATATATATATATATATATATATATATATATATATATATATATGTGTGTGTGTGTGTGTTATAACACAAAATTACTCCAAGTACAACGTAATGGTATCTGTTACTTACGTTTCATGCATCCTGCAATCATCAGACAGATGAAGTGAAAGTAATACTAGCTCAACACTCATATATATGTATGATCTGGACGTACCGTTCTATTTATAGGTGGTGTTAAAATTGGATAGAAAATATATGTTTTGGTGGCGACATTTTGAAACCAACTCCGAGCGTTTGTTTAACAGCGTAGATTTGTCAGCATTGATAATGTGCAGCTTTTTCTGATTTACAAAGATTATATCGCTTGTTATGTTAGGGTAACTTGATGCTTTGTCAATAATTGACCACGAAATGTCAAAGACCTGGTTCCTTTGTTTCAAGGTCCAGATGTACTTGGACAACTCAGTTGAGTGTTGATACCTTTCGTTACGGAACGATTGCATGTGATGAGCGATCACGCGTCTGGTGTTATCAGTGAGTCCGATGTAGACCTTCTCCGTGTTTCCCCGTTGATACCTTGGCCTTGTAAACCACACCTTTGACTTGACAGTTACCCTTCAAGGGGCATGTAGACTTGTTCCGGCAATTACAATCAGCTGGTCGATCTTGACGTTGGTCTCCGGTGATTACTCTCTTATTATGTGATTTGAGTATACTAGCCATATTCTTCATACAACTGTAACTCACTTTAATTGTGTTTCTATTGAAGATCTTATGAAGCTTAGACCCCTTTGGAAAGTGTTTGTCAACAAGTTGAAGGAATTTCTTGCCGATATTAGTTTCCACGTTCTTGCTGAAAGGGGATTGAACCACGTGATGTTACGTTTCCTGTTATTGTTTCTCCTCGCTGATTGGTTGGTTTTGATATATTCAATTTGATTTGTGTATCCGATTGACTTTAACGCTGCATCGTATTGACCTTTGTGTTTATCAAAGATTCCCTTATCACTGGATATCATTCAAATACGTTTGCTTATTGCGTCAGGTATGTGTTTAATTATAGTTGGCGGGTGGTTAGACTGTTTATGGACATACATTGTTTGGTCGTTTGGTTTACGATACGGATAGAACTCAATGCCGTCATTCAGATTAAAGTCACGTCCAAGAAGTTTGTTATTTTCTGGCTTGTCTCCATTGCGATCTTCAGCCCCAGTTCATGAAATACCTTCTTGATTTCCATTTTCATGCTTTCCGCTTTGCTGGCTGTGGTATTCCTGAGTACACCAAGGCCGTCGTCACGGTATAGGCCGATTAGATTCTTATAATATTTCTTGGCGAGTGTGCTGGTTTTGTGCATCGAGCACTGAAACAGTCTAACCACCCGCCTAAATATATATATATATATATATATATATATATATATATATATATATATATATATATATATATATATATATATATATATATATATATATATATTGTTCCGGCAAGTACGATCAGCTCGTCAATCTTTACGCTGGTCTCCGGTGAATCTCCTCAGTCTATAATTGTGTTTCTATTGAAGATCTTGTGAAGTTTAGACCCCTTTGGAAAGTGTTTGTCAACAAGTTGGAGAAATTTCTTGGCGGTATTAGTTTCCACGTTCTTGCTGAAGAGGGGTGGGGATTAACCACCTGATTTTACGTCTCCTGTTATTGCTTCTCTTCGCTGATTGTTGGTTTTGACATATTCAATTTGATCTCTCTACCCGCTCAACATTAAACTTTATAGGAGACTAACTCTGACTAGCTCCTCCATCAACTTCAAAATTATATACTATATACTCTGTGTGTTTAAGAAATACTTTTTAGGGTAATTGTTTAAGAAATCAACCTAATTTCGCACCTTTGTTCATAAAAAACATCAATGGGCACCATAGAATCAGGGGCAAAACCCGTAACTACGACTACTTACGTAGCAGTTACATTTTAACGTGGATATTCTCATCTGCCTTGAAAATATTTAGTTTCCTATGTAGCTAATATTCTTGCTTGTGACACAGCTGTTCATCATATACTGAATCCTTAATATATCAATAAGACTTACACTTTTAAAATTTTAGTTTCAGATATATTCTTCTAAAAACAAGAAAATTGTAGTACAACTTATCACCACGCAACTGCTGTCCAAGGTTTATTGTAAGGGTATGCTTCTTTGTCGTACGGAGTCTGCACCATTCTTGTTCAATACAGAAGCTTAAGATATCTCTATGATTTAAGAGGTTTTGAAATATTCTTTTTATCATTAATACCAAAATTAAGGGTTTTTTACGCAAATGAAGACCCCTTCATCCTTTCCGTTAACTATTGCTACCATACTAAACTTTAGATTCTCTGCTTTTTGAAAATATATAGTGTAAGGAGGTTTCCTTGTCATGTTAGATGAAAAACATTCCTTTGAAAAAACTGTGTTAATAACATGCAGCTCCACCTTAATATTTCAACATCAAAATTTAACCTACATCAAGTCCACGAGACATAAAAATGAGTTACCATTTCTGACCGTTGTGATTTTATGTTCATTCTCACAGTGGAAATTATGTTGCTCATCCTAGCGCAGCATTTGGACAAGGCTCAGGCAAGATTTTACTGGATAACGTAATCTGTGGCGGCTCCGAATGTCACATTGATGACTGTCATCACAACGAATGGGGGTCACATAATTGTAACCATGCGAAAGATGTTGGTGTGACATGTGCAGGTAGAGATGACGATTTTGAAATGACATGAGCAGTCGCGTGCTTATTAATGATATGCGAATACTCCCAAACAAGACTAAAACCATATCTAATTTAATGAAATGTCGATGCTCAACTTTGTGCATGTCTTAGTGAATTTTCAAATCATATTTTTGCAAACTGACACTTAACCAGCGTCCAATAGACCTGGTAATGTATTACCTTGAATGAAAATGATTATTGGACAAGTTAAACGTCATGTTTAACCAGTGATAAATACAATCCGCCTAAACATTTCTGTATAGTTGGATAAAAATAGGCCGAACATAAATTGTTAATCTATTGAACAATAGTTTATTGGACAAATCAATAAAAATTTCGTTAATTCCACAATCAAAATTAAGCGACAATCTGTCTAAAATATTACTGAATTGACCGAGTGTAAAACTAAACGATGGGAGGTTCATGTTCGCAAAACATTACCAATCAAGTGTATGAAACTTTTTCTCTGCAGACAGTACAGCACCAGTGATCAGCAACTGCACAATTCCAACAACAGTGTACACACCAAGTGACACAGCAACAGCCGTAGCGAACTGGATAGAACCCTCAGCGAGCGACGATTCTGCTATAGCGCCAACATGGGCTAGGACCCACTTGCCTGGACACAATTTTCCGATTGGTGATACAGTTGTAACTTACACAGTCAGTGACGCAAGTTTGAATAGCGCTACATGTTCGTTTACGGTAACCGTTATCGGTAAGCTGAAACCTATTTAAAGGGAAACATAAGTTTTGGAAAGTCAACCAATTAAATTTACGTTTCATAAATAACTATACATTTGGACATTTGAAACATTTTGAAACAGTGTGTGTGTCTGTGTGGGCAGGTGTCTGTGTGTTATGTGCGTGCCAGCATCTGATAGGTGTAATCCAAGTGAACTGTAGTTGAATCTAAGTACAAGTTGACAGTACACAAAGGCAGATGCTCATGTTTTATTATTATATGTCTCCCACGTGAACGTTCATGTGTAAAGTTTTTGGGAAAAGCACACTCACACTTGTTTAATAGTTTGACTGTATCACGCCGGCACATGTCAAAATATGAGCAATAGCGAGCATTTCCGACTAAATTTCATTCTTGTTAAAGTGCGTGTTGCTATCCGCAAACGTTCAAATAGTATACAAATCAGCGCAAGTGTCGAGAAACGTTTCCTCTGTCTGATGCAAGTGTAGGGCAGCTGTAAAACTGGTGATGTATGTAATTTTGAAATTTCATGTACAATTAACATATTATTGATGACCTCTGCGTTACTGATTGATAAGAAAGTAAAGTTATATAATCTGGTCGAGTGCGATGATGTGATGCTACATGAGTCTTTTATTTCTTCAACGCGCACGAGGCAAGCTAGCTGTAAACCCGCGCTCAACTTCAAGTACAATGTGATTTCAGAGTGAAAGTAAAAGAAAACTATTTCTTTGAATTATTTGAATACTTTTTTTTTGTTTTAACAAGGAATATCAATCAATGTCCCCGGTTTCACTGTCGCAACTACAATTAGAGCAAGAAGACTAGACTAGACTCTAATCTCGTACTAGCTTTGTTTATGACACGTATGGTGCGTTTACGGTGAGCAGTGGGCGCATAGTAACTAGAATCAAGCTAAGGTAGTCTAGAAATAAATACTTGAAACCGTTACTACCATCATTAAAAACAAAGTTATCACTGTACTCATGTTGAGGGCGTTGCACAGGCAAAAAGTTGCTGTTTCACTCATTACCTCATGTTGCAGACAATATCGCTTCACATAGATATTTTCTGTTGTAAAATGTTGTTTTATGTGTCAGATCCTCAATTTTACACTTGGACTGATTCTTTAACGTGAATTAGATGTTTGAGGAACAGATTGTTGTACTTTTTAACCCGATTCGTTTCAAAGGATATTTAATACAAGTTGTTCGCCGCTGATATGTACAGTATACCTATTCTTTACAGCCTTGCTTTATTCATTCATTAATAATATGACGGTCACAGACACAGCATACTTGACAACAACTTTTAGATCTTGAGGACTGGTGGTGCATAGTAAAACGTTCTAAATACTTTATCATGAATTGAGGCATTCATCCAAATAAGGGCAGCTTGCAAAGGCGTGATACGACAGCTTTTTGCCATACAAATTTCTGCGAGAGCGTTTGCCAGCTTAATGAGTTAGTGGGTGTGTGTGTCAATATGTACTGACTGATAACAGTGAATTTTAAATTTGACGCCTAAACCAAGCATGGCCAGTGATAGGACAGAAACGCCGTTCCACTTATCACGAACACCCCCATCCAAGTGTAACAGTTTGTTCATCGGGTCCTAAACGCTATTTTCTAAGTTTTCTAGACAAAGCATAAAGAAAATTTTCACTGGCGCTTTACACAGTGTTGCATGACTATGCTTTCTCAAAGAAGCAGGTCTTTGATGCTGAAGGAATATGACTAGAAAGTCTATTCCATAAGGAAGCAGCGGCATTCATCTGTGTAGTTGTACTCTCGTTTTTCTCGGACGAATATGGATTGCAAAGGGAAAACTCCGAGTCGTGCAACGGAAAAAAAGTTTTTCCGTCGCTGCTACGAGGCTACTATGGAAAGCACGATCATCATAATTGAGTCTTGTTGGTTGAGTTTTAAGAGAAACTTCGTCACTTGAACAGAGAGATCTGAATTCTGGTTTATGAAATCGAAAACTTTAGTGTATACACAGTTCCTCATAACAAGACCAATTATTACGCTATTAATAACAAGTTATTAATAGCGTAATACTGTCAGTAAAATTGTCTCGGGTTCATTGGAGGAGAAAGGAAAAAAATGAGCCATGATTCTTGAAGTTGGCCGGCAATGTTAGCCGTAAGTTGCGTACAGCCTCCGTGTGTTCCCGGCGTTACACGGGCTAGCCGGCATGTGAGCATTTTTTCAGTTTGTCTGTGAATAAGTCAGCATATCAAAATTAGACTACAGTATATCAAAATTGGACCACATATATATCTCACATGGATATACTAGGCTTACATTAGATAAAAGATAAAAACAGTTAACCGCCAGCTAAGTACAAAGCAGGGATCGAGGTACGGGCCCGGGTACGGGCTGAGCGAATCCTTGTCCCCGTGAACGCTAGCGCTTACAAACAGGCGAAGTTGGTCAGTTTTTGTTTTATTGTTATGTCCCATTAGCCGAAATGTTCTGTGTCTGTGAATGCCGGACCCTTGTCCATAACAACGGAGAAAACATCAGTTTTGTAGTCATTCAAGTCACTTGAACTGGACCATTGATACATGTCATACCGTCGTACCGATCGACACGATCGCAAGCGTAGCACTCGGAGCTTACGGACATAAGCGAGCGCGTTCATGTATGGCCGTAGTTTCAAGGATGTAAAAAAAATAGACTGTGGGGCTTAAATACTCGAAATTATCGTGTGTCGCAGCGCATTCCTTTTCATTTTCGACCAAAAATGGTGACTTTGGTATTTTACAACATAAAATGCACTTTTAATAGTTTGCTAGTATCCGTTTCAACTCACATCGTTTGGTGTCGCCGTTCTCAACTACCGAAAATCCAGTCGTTGTGGACTGGCGAGGTGGGAATGCAGAGAAATACTTAGAAGAGCCAAGTGTAGAATTTGGGACTCAGTGGAGATAATTTGTTTGCGTTCCTGCCAGCCTTATCCGAAGCATCCTTCGTAGTTCTATCGCCCTCGTTCACGCTGAATATTCATAGACGCCGGCACTATACGGTTCTCGGGGCCTTGACCGTATAGTGCCCACGTCAAATTTGTATGCCAAAAGCTGGAATGACAAAAGGGCACATTAGGACTGCACGTTAATCTACAATGCAAATTCATGCAGCTACCTTTCACTTTCCTCTGGGCAGTTTTTGTGTGCGTTTGTATTTTAAATCATTATTAAAATTCAAATTTTTCTTGTAGATGCAATTCCACCACGATTCACTAGGTGTGTTAATGAAACGTGGGCGCCTACACCTTTCAACGACTCTATGGCGATCGTGATGTGGCAGGATCCCCAAGCTTCAGATAACTCGGGTGTATCCCCTGTGGTAACCACAACCTTTTCACCAGGGAGCAAATTCCCGATGGGTTCTACATCAGTGGCATACACAGCAACAGATGGCAGTGGGAATAATGCTACATGTAATTTTACAGTCATTGTTTATGGTAGGTATACACTACTGTTTAACAAATTATGATTTTTTTTTAAGTTTATCATCTCACCATCGCAAGAGCCCTATCACTTGACTTCAGCTAAAATGGATTTTTAATGATTTATCTTAGATCCAATCCCGACCGTTTTCATCGGATGTCCATCAGACCTATACGAATTTACCCCAGAGAATGAAGCCACCGCTATAGCTAACTGGACGGAGCCAATGGTAACGGACAACTCTGGTATCGAACCCAACGTTTCTGTGGATGCTCTAAATGGTGATCGTTTTCCTATCGGGATAACCGTAGTGATATACACCGCTAACGATGAGAGCTACAATACAGCAACATGTGCATTTGTTATAAATGTAACCGGTTAGTATCCAGTTCACATGTTGATTGTAAGATGTTTTCAAAGTACTTGCGTCTCCTCTCAACCAACTAACGACTTTTCTGTATCGAGGGTAAGAGTTAAAAAAACTCGAAATCAATATGTCTGAGTTTCCGAGGGCATCTAATGGCAAGGATACATGTTGCGTGACAAAAGTATTAGTCAGTCGTTACAGGATATAAACTCATTTGTTCCATACAATTTTTTTACCTCACTCTTTCATTCACCCATTGCATTTGATCCACTAAGAAAGGTGATAAGTAGATGTACCATCCAATGCCATAATGCTTTTTACCATTCACACAATCCATTTTAATCTGCCAAATGCATACTGACATATCCCTGATAAAATCAATCATACCCAGTCTTGCTTTATAATCAGTAATACATTGTTTTATTTACCCGCAGATTCCATTCCACCTGTTTTCTTTGGCTGTCCTGTAGATCAGTTTTTATCTACCCCCGCCAATGAATCCACTTCAATGGCTGATTGGACTGAACCAACGGCAACGGATAATTCTGAGGAGCGTCCCGTACTGACGTGCTCTCACTTCCCCGGTGACCATTTCCCGATTGGACAAACTTTTGTTACTTATAAAGCGATAGATGAAAGTCAAAACGCCGCTGTATGTATTTTCAGTGTACACGTCGATGGTAAGCGCCTATGACTATTGTCGTTGTATGGTATTAGCTTTGCACAAAGGCCCAAATGACTTACTTTCAGAATATTTTGAATTAAAACAATAAGCGTCAGTTTAGAACTAAAAATCTAACATAAGAACACAAAGCCAAAGACATATTGCTAATAAGTGTACTGAGAACATTAATTTTTAAAGGCCATGGGTTTTAAAAGAATCCGTCTTAAGACTGTCTTGGAAGCAACGCTTATCCCCTTCCTTTACCGATTACTGTCTGAAGCTAGCCGCTATTGACGTCAGGCACCTCTGAAAGGTAAGCATCTTAGCCCAAAAGCGGAATGATATTTTATTGTACATATTATTAGGCACATTTTCTCTTTTATATACAGACCCGTTCCCTCCTGTATTCACAACATGCCCGCTAGACCAAGATATAGTGTTGGGACCAGATGAGGGCAATGCCACTGCAAACTGGACAGATATCATGGTGATAGATAATTCTGGTTTGGCGCCCATTGTTACGCAAGATCATGAGTCAGGAGATGTGTTTTCCATTGGTTCGACTTTGGTGACGTACACCGCTACGGACAACAGTTCCAATTCAGCTACTTGCTCGTTTACGATAACTGTACTTGGTAAGATCAATATGACATGACTTGTACAGAAGTATGGAAATTATGCTCTCAAAATAAGGCTTATTGAATTAGCGGCTTAGAATACACGGATGCCTAGCATCGCAGGTTAAACTCCCCCATACGATATACGAATCCAGTGAATAAATTACAACCATTTGCAGTAATAGAGCGCGAAGCCACTGCAGTGAACTGCAATAAAACTGCTTACACTAATTAGTTTCAGCTGTAGCCGTGGCCACTTTGGTGTTGAACAAGGCTACTTGATAAAGACCAAAAAGTCTGCTTGTACAAAGGCAAAACTAGCTCTGTCTGAGGCTCGAGTTGTAAACGAGAGTTTACGATTGGCACCCTGTGTTCAAGATTAAGATACAATGTAACATTACCATGCACTGGTCCATGTACAAACTTTTTTATTCAACTTCCCCAGACAAACTGTCTGCATGGGACATACAATGTTGTCGACTTTGCCAGCTGGCTACAGCTGAAACTAATTAGTGTGAGCAGTTTTATTGCAGTTCACGCAGTGGCTTCGCGCTCTATAACTGAAAAGGGTAGTATCGCTTACACCTTCCAATAAAACATCGATAAACTAAACGTATACATAGATAATAGTGTGCATGTGTTGTGATTGAAGACACGCAATTCGGTCTGCAAGCGATTGAAAACAACGTACATAAGCTTAACAACGATATGAAACCTGCCGTCAGGAATATTGAATGTGACATTAAATGGAAACACGTCTTGGGATACAAATTTGTTTCTTGTAAACCTACTTATTGCGGGTTAAAGTTTACCGCAGCTAGTTGACGTCTTCTTTTTGTATCACTTAGAAATTCAAAGGGAAAAGTATCCCACAAGAACCTGAAACTTTTTTCAAGACGTATTTTACAGACCCTCTATCTTTGTGTTAGTACTGCTCATAGACATGTGGATGCCCTGAGTTTTAGACGTACTGATGTTTGAGTGTATGTGTCTTTGTGAGAGAGAGAAGGCCAGTCTGTTTGACTGTGATGGAAATTGCCTTTAGTAAATAGACAGTCGTTTTTTCAAGATGCTATGACCATGTGGAAGTATCGCGCTTATTATGCTGAAACATGAAGTAGCTATCGTGTATACCTGAGTTATTACAAACCTCTATGACGATCATCAATAACAATATAACTATCACATGATGATTACCAGTGTAGTCCGGCCGCCATGTGACAGTGCAGGTGAAGAAGCATGCCTACACTATATGATGACAATGTTCACAGGGATCATTCGAGCTTACTTCACCGTCATCGCGGGATTAGACAATCGTCGTGCAACAGCAAAGCACCCGTGCGTCGTGTTAGCGTAAACCATGTTAACCCGACCGGAACAATTTGGACACTCAGTACATGTAAAATTCAAACAAAAGACGCTTTCTCTGTTTCTTTGTAGAAAATAATTGACCAGAAATTCAAATATAGTGCTCTTTAAATTAGGCTACTCACAACAGCATGTCTATGCTTGTGCCGGAGCTGTTTATACTTTATGCATAAGGCATGGTAGATTTAGTTTTCAGTAAAATACAATTAGGCTTGAAAGAAAAAATAAATTGTTCATCGGAATCGCCGCTTCTTCTTTGACCGATTTGGATTTTTTTTTGATTTCGGCGAATTCATACTTCTGCATTGCAAATACTTTAGTACCGCCGCTGGCGGCGCCCTACACTTCGTCGGGTTTTCGCGGGCATGTTGGATTCTGAATGAGACTTCCGACGTGTCTGCACTGAGCTCTGTTAACACCTTGTTGCGACGTCTGAAATGTCGTGTTGAATTCAATGACCAGTATCAGTGTTTCTTGTCTGAGATATTTCTGGTTAGCCTAAAAGGGGAAAAGATTATTTTGCTTCGTCTGCATCCCGGTAAAAAAGTCCGAGGAACCGTCTGGTTTAAAAAAAATAATAAAAAAATAATTCGCTCGCCGATCCTGAACCTTGGTCCAAAAAATCCGATGAACATCTGGCCTTAATAAGATGTGGAAATTTGGTAGCGAGAAAAGGACGTGAAGATCCGCTACCTGCACACTGCCTGGTACTCGTCATGTTATTTATTGTTGATACCTTTGCAAGTTGATAGAGCATCGAAAACATTTCCGTAACGGGTGATATCCCTCCCCCTGTGCAGGCAACATACCGTGATCTTGCTTTTGTTCCCCTGTGCTCTCATTGGAATCTCTACTTTTGATTTGGTCTTACAGATACAATTCCACCAAGATTCGATGGATGCCTTAATGTCACAAGAGTGCCAACACCTGTCAATGATTCCATGGCTGTCGTCACGTGGCATGATCCCCAAGCTTCAGATAACTCGGGTGTATCCCCTGTGGTAACCAAAACCTTTTCACCAGGGAGCAAATTCCCGATAGGGTCAACATCGGTGACATACACAGCAACAGATGGCAGTGGGAATAATGCTACATGTGATTTTACAGTCATTGTTTATGGTAGGTATACATTATAATGAATTGTTATCACACTTTTGTATCATTGCATTATTTATAAGTTTATTTTTTCGTCATCGTAGGCTTCCTATCACTTTGACTTCAGCTAAAATGAATTTTGTATGATTTATCTTAGATCCAATCCCGCCCGTTTTCATCGGATGTCCACCAGACATATACGAATTTACCCCAGAGAATGAAGCTACCGCTATCGCTAACTGGACGGAGCCAATAGTAACAGACAACTCTGGTATCGAACCCAACGTTACTGTGGAATTTCAACCCGGGGATCGATTTCCTATCGGGATAACCGTAGTGATATACACCGCTAAGGATGAGAGCTACAATACAGCAACATGTGCATTTTTCATAAATGTAACCGGTTAGTATCTAAATTGTGACACTTGATTGACAGAAAAATAACTTAATATACCGAGAACATCCAATTACGAGCAAAAAGGTTGCATACACAAAAACAGTATTAATAGGTCATTGCCCAAATTAAATCACATGAAATCAAGCTATCGATTTGATGGATGGCCCTCAACGATAGCTTATAGGCTCTGTTTAATACTTCACAACGCTTTGGATTTGTTTTATTTCTTGATACCGTTTATACGTCTTTTTTCCACCAGACAGTAACGGACATAACCCTTATCCGATCAGTCATAACCGGTCTCGCTGAATAATTGCAGTTGTATATGCTTTATTTACCTGCAGATTCCATTCCGCCTGTTTTCGTTGGGTGTCCTGCGGATCAGTTTGTATCTACGCCCGCCTATGAATCCACTTCAATGGCTGATTGGACTGAACCAACGGCTACGGACAATTCTGGGGTGCAACCCGTTCTGATATGCTCTCACCTCCTCGGGGATCGTTTTGCTATTGGACAAACTTTTGTTACTTATAAAGCGACGGATGAAAGTCAAAATGCTGCTTTATGTATTTTCAGTGTATACGTCGATGGTAAGCGACAATGACGATTATGCGTGTATCGTGTTAGTTTTGCAATGGCGAGGATCAGTTAATATTTACTTACCGGATAGTTTTAACCAGAACTGGAAGCTTCAGTTGACAGCAAAAAAGAAAAAATAATATACACTTACGCAAATGTATAAAGTAATTATCAAGTAAACAGAACGCTCAAAAGGCCGTCAGTGATAAGAGAGCTGACATATGATTGATATTTCAGTTTGTTTGTTTGTTTTTCATTAAAATTCAATTATTATTCAATACAACTTCATCGACTTATTCGAAAAGCGAAAAAACTAATCCAATTCACACTATATTTTCTATTACATAAACAGACCCCATCCCTCCTGTATTCACGGCATGCTCGCAAGATCAGGTTTTAATGTTAGGACCGGACGAGGCTAATACTACTGCAAACTGGACATACGTATTGGCGACAGATAATTCTGGTTTGGCGCCAATTGTGAAGCAAGATCGTGAGTCAGGGGACGTATTTCCTATTGGTTCGACTTTCGTGACGTACACTGCTACGGATAACAGTTCCAATACAGCTACTTGTTCGTTTATGATAACTGTACTAGGTAAAAAGATGTTAGATAATTTTTTTTAAAAAAATTAAAATTTATCGAGTTCGGCACCTCTCAGGCGATGACTCGTAAGACGTAGACCCTAGCTATACGATTTATTAAGGTAGAACGCACCTCGGGACAGACATTCGGACTCTCAAACTTTACAATTCTCTTCTGATATACCACATGTGGGGGTTCATTTTAAAGCTCTTTGTGAAAGAAAACTTTTCACCGGCTTAGTTTTTCGAAATTCGAAAACTTTATTTGCTCCATAGAGTTAACACAGGGATGGCGGCCATTTTTAATTTCTAATATCGGTAAATCTTGGGTAATTTGTTTCTCTAGTACCAAAATTTGCACGGTGACCCCCTATTTTTATTCTTGATTTTGAAAAAGAATGATTGAAAGATTCCTTGAGGAAAGTTAGAGCAAAAGTTTAAGTCTTTCACTTTCGAGGTGCATACTACCTTAATGTGGCCTGTCAATCTTTATGTAAGATATAAAAAGAAAATGAACCATCGCAGGCTAACTCATAGCGGCAAACGTAGTGAAAGAAGACGTACATTTTGGTAATGCAGGTGATTGAAAACTCCCTATCTATCAACAATTTTTATCCTGAAATAATTAAATGGTAAAATTGAACCGAATTGTCTGAAATGCTGGATGTGATATTCAAATGAATGATGTCTTGTTATGGTTAAAGTTTATCGGTTTTCGGTATCAATAAGGAGCACAAAAACGGCAAAAAATCCCGACATACCCTATCTCCCGGACGTATATTGCAGAACATTATAACGGTGTATCAGTATTGCCTTCAAAAGGTATTTATACCCGAGTTTACAATAGGCAAGTTACCGGAACTCGGTCCCATGGTGATATTATCTTCCTATCTTATTTATTTATTTACTTTTGCGGTTTATTTGTTCAGACCTAATAGCACCTGAGTTCTTCTTCTGTCCAGAAGACCAAGAACTTGACCTTATGCCAAACCAAACATTCGTCATAGCAAATTGGACCGAGCCAGTTGCAAGGGATAATAGCGGCCTGGTTTCATTAAGTCAAAATTACTATTCTGGTGAAGAATTCTCAGTTGGCTTTACTTTAGTCACCTATATAGCATCAGATCAGAGTCTGAACACAGCTTCATGTCAATTCGTCATCAATGTCATTGGTAAGTCTCAAGCATATTCTATGTTCTGTGCGGCAGTTCATGTTTGAAATACTGAATTGTGACATAGACGAATGGTTAATCTAAGTTTTCCGAGATTGAAATAGAACAATTGGTACCTTCGAAATTAGACGTATCTCGCTGTCTTTCAAACATTTAAGTGTTTCACATGACTACAAACTGATATTTTCATTGTCGAGTTGTATTTGTCCAATCATCTCTTACTTGTTGAGATGCCACAGGTCCATAGATCTTTCTTCCATGAATTTAACTTTGATGCACATGTTGTGTTTGCAATTTTTGCTGTTTATAAATGTGGTGCTGATTTTTAGTGGGCCGGTAGGCTCTCACTGACCTTCCACATTAATTGCTATAGTTGTAGAAGATTGATTGATGTGCAATTAAGCAGACCAATATACACATTGATAGGGGATTCTCCAATCAACTGCTTCTCTTCATGAATAACCCCTGCATGATAAATATCTAGCATTGCTAGTCTTTTTTGCTGACCGATGTCTATTATTTAATAACCTTGCGACACTATTTATCAACCCTGCTATTATTTTAATATTCGATGACATAATCCTATTTCTCATGACATCATGTTTTTCTGTCTGTCCGTCTGTCTGTCTGTCTGTCTGTCTGTCTGTCTGTCTCTCTCTCTCTCTCTCTCTCTCTCTCTCTCTCTCTCTCTCTCTCTCTCTCTCTTCTCTCTCTCTCTCTCTCTCTGATTTCTGCTGAGTAGATTCTTTTCCACCGGAATTTAAGACATGTCCACAGGACCAAGTAGGGGAAACCCCACCACATCAAATGAAAGCATTTGTCTACTGGAGTGAACCCACTGCATCGGACAACTCTGGCACGCCACCAACATTGACTTCCGACTTCTCATCTGGTGACAGTTTTCCGATTGGTGTAACAGAAGTTACATACATAGCTCGGGATAATAGTTTAAACTCTGCGATATGTAAGTTCAATGTTACCGTTACAGGTGAGTAATGATAATGAAATACATTTTCAACTTTATAACAACATTTATTCTTCAGGCTGGACTAGAAACTGTTATGCAAGGACGAATGTTTATGCATGTATTTGTTTACGTGAGTAGTTTAAAATTCGTGTTCCAAAACGACGTCCGAAACGAGATTGCTTTTTGTCTTCTGCAGATCCTGTTCCGCCAGAATTCAACAGTTGTCCTCAGGACCAAACATTAAGAATAAGCACAGCCACAGATGGCGCTGTAGCGACGTGGGATGAACCGGTGGCCATTGATAACTCTGCTGAACGACCAACCTTTACATGGGATTACTCATCGGGCGATGTTTTCCCCTTAGGGTCAACAGAGGTGACATACAACGCCACGGACGGGAGTTTCAATACCGCCCAATGTATCTTCACCATCACTGTTGGTATGTGATATTTGTTTCACCTTATTACAACTCCATTGCCTCACATTATGAAGCAGATAGTAGTTACAAACGTATAGTATATTTCCTGAACATTGTAATGCA
Source organism: Ptychodera flava (assembly GCF_041260155.1). Taxonomy (NCBI): domain Eukaryota; kingdom Metazoa; phylum Hemichordata; class Enteropneusta; family Ptychoderidae; genus Ptychodera; species Ptychodera flava. The sequence goes on from NW_027248278.1 coordinate 5,690,132, forward strand.
TACAAAATTAAGACTGTAATTTAACTTTTCCTTGTGAAATCGAGTACTATATAGATACCTTTCAAGATTAAAAATAGGGGTCTCCGTGAAAAATTTGTAACTGTGGAAGCAAAGTACGAAATATTTACCGACTCTTGGAATTCGAAAATGACCGACGTCCCCATGTTAACTCTAAAGGGAAAAGTGATATTTCGATTGTGATAAAATACGCCCATAAAAACTATAGCTACTGTATAAGCCTCAAGATGAAGCATTACATATTCTAGACCCAAATAATATCTGTCCACAAGGCGCATGTCACCTTCACCATGAGAGACTAGAGAGATGTCGGTACATGGGTTCGAGAGAGAGCCTATACGGTTAGTCCCCTTTCATTTCACATACAAATCTTTGTGTTTAATGATCATCTCTTGTGCCATACTGATATTTGTATTCGACAGTAGTGTACAACATAGGTGGCCAGTGACTGTACTGACCTCTGAAAAACACTCTTCGTTTCTAAAAAAAAGAATCTCTACTTAAGGCTTTTATTAACTGTCGTCTCCTATTAAAATGCTCTCCCTCCTTATGTATTGTCCATTTTATAGTCAGAGATGATGCCAGTACATTTGGCGCTGCAATCATAATCGCCGTTGTTATTGGATCTGTGTCAGTTATACTGTTGGTATCTGGACTAACGTACCTGTACATGAGAAAGTGAGTAGAGTTTAGTCTTTTTATAAATTGTAGATGCTTCTCAATTTTTTCTGATAACAATTTCAGTAAGATATATTCTTTTTAATGAACAGCCATCTCTCAATGGGTAGCTAAGTGTTACGTTCTAACAGTAATGACTAATACCAAAATGGCTGATAAAAATAGATAATTTCACTGTCACGATGGTGTTAATACGAATCAATATACAAAAGTCAGCTCAGTTTTTTTATGTTGCAGTAACATTCAAATCATACGGCATGCCGATTATCATTGCCACTTTAACTTTCAAATACGATAAAGCAAATAAGATAAACACAACTGTAACAATAGAAATAAAGAATATATCGAATAATATAAGAATATAATATTATAGATATATTAACCGCTGTAAATATACCATCCTACCTTGTTTTGTATCCTTCTTCTAGAAAACGAAATCCCGCTAAGATACACTCTGTCATTCGATAAAGAATGATTATGACGTGGAACACTGGATCCTCAACAACGTATGTTTGATCTTCTCTGCTTTGACGTGATGACGCCTGGATTTCCTGGGACTCGGAGCACTTCCGTTGATAAACAATTGATTAAAACGATGCATTTTGCTATAGTATGTGACTGTAACGGATATCTTACGGCAGAAGGGTAATATAGACACTTACCTTGAAGATGTTGTGCCCATGCTCATTAAACTGAAAATGACAAAAAGAAAACTAGAATATCAATAATTACATTTCATATGCAATGATTTGTGTTATTTTATTCGTTTGTTTACTTCTAACTTCAACATATAATATATAATCTTCAAGCAGAATCAGCCGTCGTTTTTTCAAATTTACTGTATATTTTCTTGTCTATCAACATTCAAAATTCTGGATCACAATTTTACTCTGAAAATATAATGTAAGTTTTGTAATTACAGACGATGATTTGTATTTTTTCATGTGACCCATTTAAAATATCATTTTCTTGTCGAACGAAACCTTGGGATTAGTAATGACTCGCAGCATCAATAATGTTTCATTAGATTTTACATACAATAAATATTAAATCAGTAAACGCCATTATGATACGAAGTTGTACTTTAACAACCATTAATTTCAAGACTTTATGAGTATGAAGTATAAAGCATTTGTCAATACATGTATAAATCCTTGAGAGTATGAGCTCACTATAGTATTCCCAACAGCTATCAAAGATGATTAAAATATACTATAGGTTAAAATCGATGAAAACAAAGTCTGGTCACTTTACGTTAAAATTACTTTACATTGATCCTAAGTTTCCAGTATTTTCTAAAACTAGAATGAATTGGATTCAAATTATCGGTCATTCACAGCGTGTAGACGAGTTGGAAACACTTGACCTCATAACACTGAAAATTTTGCGGCGTCTTGAAGAATTCATTAAGACTATGGGCGATAAATGTTTTGAGCTTGGGTCTTTTCGTTAAGCTCTGGGTCATTTGAATAACTGGAGACAACAAATTACAGCACGATTCCATTGGTTTTTGCCACCAGGATTTGATTATATACACTAGTTTACTTCACTCAACGAGTCATGACATGCGTGAAAATGTAATGTTATGGTGAAATTTAGTCTATAAAATTTCATTTCGCATTATAAAGCACTGAGTAGTGTGAACTTTCTCTGACGTTGTTTAGTAAGAATTTAACAACAAAGCACAACCTAATAAAATTGGGGTTTTTTCACACATTAATTTTCGATCTAATACTACTGGCAGGAACATTTCCCGATATTTTGGAAAAAAGAACCCAAACAAAATAGCATACGGAGGTACACCAAACTAACACCTATAATTTGAGATGATAGAGAAACCTAGACAGACAGACAGACACAGATATATCAGTATCCATCTATTTAGCTATATATCTATCTGCTACCTATCTCTCTCTATCTATCTATGTATTCATGTATCTACTCTATCTTTCTGTTGATCTATCTTTTTATTTATGTATCAATGACACCACTGGTTCAACTAAGTGAGTTAATCGATATATATATATATATATATATATATATATATATATATATATATATATATATATATATATATATATATATATATATATATATATTATATATATATATATATTATTATATATATATGTTCGACTGTGGTTTTTCAGGTTGTCCCAGTGTTGTCGGTGGCGTGGTTATGATAAATTCGTTTGTAGGTATTACACACGTACCAATCTGTCTGGTTCAAATAGTTTATTATAACAGCACAACGTTTCGTCCTAAAAGTAGGACTTCCTCAGGTGCTACAGATCAAAAAGTTTCAACACGGAGTGAGTTACAGTGATATTTTTCGTACAAAAGTTACATGTCAGAGAAAATACTAAGTGACAGTATGGTGAAAATACAGGAGTTGTTTCTTACCTATTTGAATGGCTCAGATGTTGAATGGCAATTGGGAGAATGTTTGAATGTGTATTTATAGTGTGGCTGGGAGGGCGCTAGTGTTGAATTTGAATAAAGACAATGGGAGAAGCTAGCTGTGAATATTTAGGCCGTCAGGTGTTAATGTCTTTAATTTGGAAATCCACAAGGATTCCAGCTTTTTCGAAGCGGGTCGTCCATTTTATTGATTTTCACAATGCCAACTATTGAAACGTCTTGGATTGTGTGTTGATCTGAATTGAAATGGAGCGCTACTGGCATGTTTGAGTTACGACGGATGGTGGACAGATGGTTATTGAATCTTAATCGAAATTCTGTTTTGGTCTCTCCTACGTACTGTTTTTTGCATTTATTACAGGTTATAAGATATATTATGTTTTTAGACTTGCATGTGATGTTTTGTGTAATAGTGTGAACTGTATTATTTGAGTGGCTATGGAAACTGGTGGCATTTGTCGAATGTTTACAGATGTTGCAGCCCCTGGTTGAGTCACATTTGTAGAAACCTGCTGGTGCATCGGACTGTTGTAGTTCACTGTGAACTAATAGATCTCGCAGGTTTCTACTACGGCGGTGTGCTATGATTGGAGTTTCAGCGATGGCACTTTTACAACGGGGTGATTTTTGTAATATATTGAAGTGAGTTTGAACGATCTGTTTGATGTTTGGGTGCCGAGGGTTAAATGTAACTACAAAAGGAATACGTGTTTGGTGTGGTTTTATTTTGTATTGTAGGAGGGTGTTTCTAGGAATTGATTTGGCCCGATTTATTTGGTCTATAACCAAGCTTTCTGGGTATCCCCGCTTGATTAATGATGTTGTCAATTCCTTTAAGCGGGTGTCCCTCCAGTCATGCCTGGAGCATATTCTACATATGCGGATGGCTAATCCATAAGGTATGCCTAGTTTTGTGTGCCTAGGGTGTGATGACGTAAATGCCAAATGTTGATTCGTGTCTGTTGGTTTTTTGTATAAATCTGTTTCGATGTTCCCCTCTTTATCCAAGTGTTGCGAGATATCAAGAAAAGGGACGGAAGTTTGTGAGAGTGTCATGGTAAATTTTATGGTGGGGTGTATAGTATTGATGAATTGATGGAATGCATTGACTATGGATTTATCATGTGCCCAGATGGAGTTGATGTCATCTATGAATCTGGCCCAATCAAGTGGTGTTTGTGGCGCTTTTTGTAAGATCTGAAGTTCCAATTCGCCCATGAAAATATTAGCATAGCTAGGGGCCATCTTTTGGCCCATCGCTGTGCCGAACACCTGTAGAAAGTGTGAGTTATTAAAAGTGAAATTGTTGTTGTGGAGAATGAGTTTGAGGAACCTGATTATTGTTTTTGTGGGTGGAACCTGTTCTGTGCGTTTGTCCAGTACTTTTTGCATGCTGCAATACCCTCATCTATGGGAATGTTGGTGTAGAGCGAAGTGACGTCAAAGGTGGCGAGAATACTTCCTTTAGGTACTTGCCCAAGGTTTTGAATACGTTGAAGGAAGTGGGTTGTGTCTTTAATGTATGAGGGTAGAGTGGAAACTAATGGTTGTAGATAATGGTCAACATATTCAGAAATTTTTTGAGTGGGATGATTAATCGTAGAGACTATAGGCCTGAATGGGATGTCTGGTTTGTGTATTTTTGGCAGCATATAGAACTTTCCTGGATTTGGATTCGTACATATAAGATAATCCCTAGTATCTTTGCATATGTTGCCTTCTTTATATTCTTCTTCGATTGCTACTCTAATGATTTTGTTTATTCTATTAGTTGGGTCTGAACGGAGCTACTTGTAATGCTTTGGATTATTGAGAATTTTCTCTGCTTCTGAGACGTAGTGGCTTTTATTCATAATAACAATTGATGACCCTTGTCGGCCGGTTTGATGACGATATCGTTTCTTTTTCTCAGATTCGTTAAAGCTTCCACTCAAAGACACAACCCACTTCCTTCAACGTATTCAAAACCTTGGGCAAGTACCTAAAGGAAGTATTCTCGCCACCTTTGACGTCACTTCGCTCTACACCAACATTCCCATAGATGAGGGTATTGCAGCATGCCAAAAAGTACTGGACAAACGCACAGAACAGGTTCCACCCACAAAAGCAATAATCAGGTTCCTCAAACTCATTCTCCACAACAACAACTTCACTTTTAATAACTCACACTTTCTACAGGTGTTCGGCACAGCGATGGGCCAAAAGATGGCCCCTAGCTATGCTAATATTTTCATGGGCGAATTGGAACTTCAGATCTTACAAAAAGCGCCACAAACACCACTTGATTGGGCCAGATTCATAGATGACATCAACTCCATCTGGGCACATGAAAAATCCATAGTCAATGCATTCCATCAATTCATCAATACTATACACCCCACCATAAAATTTACCATGACACTCTCACAAACTTCCGTCCCTTTTCTTGATATCTCGCAACACTTGGATAAAGAGGGGAACATCGAAACAGATTTATACAAAAAACCAACAGACACGAATCAACATTTGGCATTTACGTCATCACACCCTAGGCACACAAAACTAGGCATACCTTATGGATTAGCCATCCGCATATGTAGAATATGCTCCAGGCATGACTGGAGGACACCCGCTTAAAGGAATTGACAACATCATTAATCAAGCGGGGATACCCAGAAAGCTTGGTTATAGACCAAATAAATCGGGCCAAATCAATTCCAAGAAACACCCTCCTACAATACAAAATAAAACCACACCAAACACGTATTCCTTTTGTAGTTACATTTAACCCTCGGCACCCAAACATCAAACAGATCGTTCAAACTCACTTCAATATATTACAAAATCACCCCGTTGTAAAAGTGCCATCGCTGAAACTCCAATCATAGCACACCGCCGTAGTAGAAACCTGCGAGATCTATTAGTTCACAGTGAACTACAACAGTCCGATGCACCAGCAGGTTTCTACAAATGTGGCTCAACCAGGGGCTGCAACATCTGTAAACATTCGACAAATGCCACCAGTTTCCACAGCCACTCAAATAATACAGTTCACACTATTACACAAAACATCACATGCAAGTCTAAAAACATAATATATCTTATAACCTGTAATAAATGCAAAAAACAGTACGTAGGAGAGACCAAAACAGAATTTCGATTAAGATTCAATAACCATCTGTCCACCATCCGTCGTAACTCAAACATGCCAGTAGCGCTCCATTTCAATTCAGATCAACACACAATCCAAGACGTTTCAATAGTTGGCATTGTGAAAATCAATAAAATGGACGACCCGCTTCGAAAAAAGCTGGAATCCTTGTGGATTTCCAAATTAAAGACATTAACACCTGACGGCCTAAATATTCACAGCTAGCTGTTCCCATTGTCTTTATTCAAATTCCAACACTAGCGCCCTCCCAGCCACACTATAAATACACATTCAAACATTCTCCCAATTGCCATTCAACATCTGAGCCATTCAAATAGGTAAGAAACAACTCCTGTATTTTCACCATACTGTCACTCAGTATTTTCTCCGATATGTAACTTTTGTACGAAAAGTATCACTGTAACTTACTCCGTGTTGAAACTTTTTGATCTGTAGCACCTGAGGAAGTCCTACTTTTAGGACGAAACGTTGTGCTGATTAATAAACTATTTGAACCAGAAGATTGGTACGTGTGTAATATCCTACAAACGAATTTATATATCTATTATAATATATATATATATATATATATATATATATATATATATATATCGTAGTATACAGATGTCCTCGTGGGAAATTACAGTGCTCGATGCTAAAGCAGAGCGTTATAAATAATAACACAAAATTACTTCAAGTACAAAGTAATGGTATCTGTTACTTAAGTTTCATGCATCCTGCAATCATCAGACAGATGAAATGAAAGTAATACTAGCTCAACACTCTTATATATGTATGATCGGGACGTACCATTCTATTTATAGGTGGTGTTAAAATTTGATAGATAATATTTGTTTTGGTGGCGACATTTTGAAACCAACTCCGAGCGTTTGTTTAACAGCGTAGATTTGTCAGCATTGATAATGTGCAGTTTTTTCTGATATACAAAATTACATCGTTGCTCCGTGTTGTCCCCCGTTGTTACATTGGCCTTGTAAACCACACCTTTTACTCGCTTGCTCAGAGTTATTTCGCTCGTAGGTGGTTTCAAAATGTCGCCACCAAAAAAATATTATATTCAAGTGATCCTGTCTCATCATTAGTAAGGTAAACTCCTTGCTTAGGTTTTATCCGCGACAGATGGATAAAAACAAACTTCAAAATTTATGTCATTTGCTGGACGCAAAACAAACCACCCCGTTCGCAAAACAACAGTGCAAACCTTCAAGCAAAGCCGGTGTTCCGCCTCAGCAGATCATCAAGATCACTGGCCATAAGCTTAAAAATGTGTCGAATCTTCAGCATTATGACACCTCTCCATCGATGATCACCACCGTATTTCAGGCATTCTAACCGATGTCGCAAATCAGCAGAGGTACAACTCCGAGCCTTCCACGGACACGTCACGGTGACACGCGTGAAGATGGAATACCCGACGAAAGCCATCGCAAATTCACGATCGCGAAGAGACCACTCTCCCTGATGCAACCGAAGACAGGAAACGCGCCTGCCAACGCACATACTATAATGAATAACTGTGCATTTAACATCACGCTCGCACCGAAAGTCAAGAGAAGCCGTCCTTCGTCATCGAATCTGACAGTGATAGTCAGTGATTCAGTCTGTTGAGTGTTTCATTTGTTTTTCGATTTTTGATGTTTTTGCTGACGTTGCACGTTGACAAAGTCCGTGTCGTTGCGTTCTTGTGTTTCAACTTCAAGTCTTATTCCGATTGTCCGTTGCCGTGTTCATTCAGTCGTTTCAATCATCAGAAAAGGGTACGTGCGCCACAACTTTAATCTGTAAACACTTAGGTTTCATATTTAAAAGTTTATTAAACGTTCGGATTTGTATAACTTTAACAAAGGTCTCCTTCCCTTTTTATTTGTGCGTTTGCGAGTGACAGCTGTAATTGAGAATGAGTTTGTTTACGTGTATTACTTATATTCAATGTGCAAAAGGGGTTGGCTTTGGCTTTCGTCGATGGAATGACAATGTCACAGTTTAATTCCGCCATAAAAATTTAGCCATAAACAAATTCAACAAATAATTTTCCTCAAATACTTAGTGATAAAAAGGTATATGATAACACCTTTGCGGCCTGATACTCTTTGCGGACCTCGGTCGTACGGCGTACGGGCGCTCGCACGCTCGGGCCCTTCCGCCGTACAAGCCTCGGTCCGCAAAAACCGTATCAGGGCCGTAAAGATTACTATTTTCCCTTCATTGCTGTAAATGTATTATTTCACGCCATATTCCTTTGTTTTCTGATAAAAACACTTGTCTCTGGAAGACGCATAAATTTTTTAAGCTCATATAAGGACCGGAGGCCTACATTATGTATAGGATAAAGCCCGATTACGAGGGCTCTTCTGGTATATAAAGTCCAACCCAACGATAAAATGTCTCTGCCTGCGGCCTCGACATTTTATCGTAGGGTTGGACTTTATATACCAGGACAGCCGAGTACTGAGGGTTTTATCCGACTTAAAAAACTATCGCCCTTAACGATATATTTCGTTTTCAATGTGTTTACGTCAACCGTCCCCTTTGTCAGTAACATGTTTAGGATATGAATTAAAACTTTTATTTGTGAAATAACCTTCCAATGTAATGGAACATCCTATAATGCCCTAGGGCACATTAGTTTGTGTTTGTACCACCGCAGATTTTGTGTTGCAGGTGGTTTCCGCTGTGTTACCAAATTTGAATATTAGGGAAAAAACGTACAAGATGTCTACAGAATATGACATGTTCACTTTTGTCGGACAGCACTTTACTACGGCGCTGTCATTCGTTTTCTGGAATATGGTGACCAAGGCTTTACGAGTAAATAAAACACCCTGAATTGAGCACTCTGTTTGGCCAATCAACAGTAGATAGTTTTTAAGCAGGAATAAAGTGTCAATGTCCATGGCGAGATTACAATAAGATGACATTGCTTTCTGATAATTATTATCATGATTATTCATACAAAAATGATAATGAAAAGAGAATGATTGTTTGCCATTATTTGGCATATTTAATGTCTGATACATGGTAGTTGTGACAACACTCATGTCGTGGCCTGCACAACGCCGCAAACCTGTGCAACGTGAACGACCCGAAGGAGTTGCTAACACTGTACCCTGTGTCTTTCCTCACCTATAGACGAATCGTGATAATATGTCGATGTGTGAGAGTGAGTGTCACTGTCAGAACTGTAACAAGTTAGCCCGGTTATTGACCACTTTGTTTTTGAGGGTGAGGATTTGGCCGAGCGATTCTGTGTATGTTGCTTCACCGTATGGATGCCGTGTATGTTGTGAGTTCGAACCCGATTGAAAACTCGCCGTATTTAGTGCCACTTTTGCATTCTTACATCTGAAATTATGTTTACCAAACAAACGAAGAAACAAACAGTTATGGTATGACCTCGTCTAATAGGGAAGCAAGCAGACATGTTTATTGTAACACTGATTGTGGTCGTGCGTTAACTTCCTGCGATCTTCTGCAATGCAGTGCCTAAATTGTAATAAAATTAACATCCTACCTCCCTATATTATAAGTTATGTTATGTGAACCTTGCCATGAGGTCAAAATGTGATCTTTATTTTGATTTAAGACTTATCAATTACGCCTGGCCCAATAAAAACTCTAATGCCGACAAATCGCAGATTTTGTAGAGTTGCCTGATTCACTGTGTTTCACTAAGTTTGAAAGATTGAAAAAGGTTAACAGACCTTAACGTGAACATTTTCTCTTTGGTCATGTATTTAGGCGATATGAACTGAACAGAGGCAAGAGTATTCATGTAAATCACCATGATCATCAAGGTGTCGAACCATTATGTAGATGATTTGAGGGTTCAGCTGTAAAGGTCTAGAGAGTACTTTCTCTGGCCTGCGCAGCGTCATGTCTTCACGTCTACAAATTGAATATTAAACCTTGTTTACTTGAGGTCTAATCTACAAATGCCATTGTTCGCTCCGGGTGTTCGCTGCCAGGTTTAGTAGAACAGACAGGTTTTGCACAACGTTCCTAGTAATTTTGGAGAGGGATTTACATTCGTGATCTCCCATTTATTTTTTTACCGGTGCATTAATATAATCCAAGGAAAACAAACATTAATACTTATTGTCTGTGGCTTCTCCGCTAGGTGACCGTAGACTCTCCACAGTCGCTGTGCCTTGTTTTGTGCACACCCCACGGTGGGCCTGCATTCGAAGGCTACGCTGTGCAGCTTTGAGCACGCGCTGCCAGACACAGCGACTGTCAGTTCTTGCAAGGGTATGAATATTCATAAGGGTAGTGTCGTCAAGAGAAACACAATCTAACTGGGCGGAGAGAATATATACTAGTAGCTGGTAGACTTATATACATGGTATGTTTTTATTTATCATTTTCGTTTTATTTGGCCATGCTACTTGTCATTTTTGTTTTTGATTAACGGATGCGTAGAGTTCTGTAAAGTACCCGGATCAGGCAGAAATCCGACCGGTCGCTTGCAAGAACGTCCAGACCCTGGGATTCGCGTCGCGTCTCGGAAGGGCGCGCGCGTGTTCCAACAGGTACGAACGCGAATCGCAGGGTCTCTGCCAGACTAGGTGACTGGGTACCGTACGTTGTGAGTTCGAACCCTGTTGAAACCACCATTTTTTAAAATACTTAATTGTGTTTGTACTCTAAAGTCGATCATGTATGCAACTTCCGCTGACGTTTGGTAAAGCATCGTGAACATTACCTTTCTTGTGTTAGAGTTTTTATCACTTGAGTGAAAAAAGTAACCTCTGACTCGTTTACATAAAAGGTAAACGACAGCTAGCGTTATAAAATACAGTGGGATATGCAAAACATTGTAAGCAGTCTTTGTAATATATATGTCCTTTCGAAATCTGCAGAGATTTACAGTGTTTTGCGTCGACCTGGTAGCATTAAACGATTTAGTTATATCGACTTGTTGCCAACACTGTCAAGTGCAATTATCAGCTAAGCGTTAAAATGAGTCAATCATAAAGGAATCAACTCCGCAAAAATGAAACATTGTCTAGCAGGAGGTCAGACGTTGTCAAAACAACATCACCCGATCCACACACAACACATCTGAATCTGAGTTGTAATTTTTTATATCGTTCCGTGGCATTAAATTTGGTGTGTTGAAGAAAAACACTTGCTTATTTATTGACGATGCATGTGTGTATGTTTGTCCGTGCAAAAATTTGTAAATGCGAAAAGCCTTATATTTGACAGTAAGTGATACGTCCTAGACAGTTAGCGGGCTGTGCGCTGATATGTGAGGTTGTGTTGTTTTGACTATGCATGGCTCGAAATTAGCGGTAGTCCCGCGTCCACAGACTACCAACTTTTCCCTGGGGCTACCAAAACTCATGAAATGGTAGCCCACATGGACTACCAAAGCCTGGGACATGAAATTACTTAGTGAGCAACATGATGTTGGTCGCTGTGAGATGACCAACGCTCATATAGTCAACCCAGTTATGAAAATTAAAAGTCGACAGTGCAGTCGAATTTGTTGCGACAAACTTTCAATAAATGTCATTATGTTAACTGATGTACTTGGATGACAGGTTCGGGAAATGATGGCCAATGAAAATTTATTTCCATAGTTATTTAATCACTATGTATCAATCACAATTAAAACAAAATTATTCAAACTGCAAAGTAAAAGCTGTCGGGCCATCCACAAATTACGCTTTCCGAAGTGTACGAGATCATCCCATGATAGTGTACTATGGTGTAGAAATTTATAGCCAAAATGCCACGAAAGTATTAGGAACATGACTGTACCAAGTTGCCATCCTGAAATTCATCGCCAACCTATTTTAGCCATGTTACGTTTACAGTGCTGAGTGAAAAGTCGTTGTCATGGCGAACATCAAAATTTGCATATAAGCTCTGCGTATGTGTGAATAGGTCGTCTAACTTTGAGGCATCACCGTTGTCCACTACACATGCTATACTGTTCTCCTAAGGCTATGATCTGCAGGTATTGATGTCAAATGACTAGAAAATTCACTTCCTGGATAGAATCATGCAAAATAAATCTTTCATTGTCTAGATATAAATAAAAATATCCTTTACAAAAAACTCTTCATTCATGCATGGGCTACCAGACCTTGTCACTGGACTACCAACTTCAGAAAATGGTAGCCAAATGGGACTACCAGGGGAAAAAAGTAAATTTCGAGCCCTGCTATGTCTCCTGCTGGACAATGTTTCTACTTCTGCAGAGTTGATTTCTTTGCAATTGACTGATAATACCGCCCAGCTGATAGCTACGCCTGACAGTGTTGACAACACCTTGATTTAGACAAAATGTCTAGTTCGTCTAATGGCAAAGGGTCCGACGGTCAACTCAAACTTCTGTAAAGCAGGCGAAAGTTTTTGATCGTAATAACATATAGCCAAATAAAACGTTCTTCCGTTTTTGATTCCTTGGGATATGTGAAATTTGTTGCCCGTGATAGAGTTGACTTATTCGTTTACGAAAGAAGCCTGTTTGCACAAATATTTCTTATTCATACACAAGTTGAAATAATAGTAAAACCTGAAAACATAAGAGTTTTTTCCTGTCATTTGTAAAATTATTCACGTGAGTATATAAACTGGCTCTAATAAATAAACGCCATTTCCGTGTCTGCATTCGCGTTATTTGTGCCGCGTTAGGCTGCACTCACAAAAACGTTTAGGAGGCTGGAGAAATTCAGGGGGATTCGAAACTTTTTGGTGTAGAAGAGGGGGAACTTGACAATTTTGCTCTGCCTGTAGGGGGACCTGAAAATTTATTCATTCCCTTTTATGTTTTCATTTTTTAAATTCCAAGTAGGTACTTGGTAATTCAATGAAAAATGAGTACCAATTTATGTCATCCAATTGTTGTAATGTTAGTAATAAGATAACAAATTCTAGAAACATTTTGAAAAAATCTAAACATGTATGCTTGTCGTAAAAAACAAAACTTGAGCCTAGTAACAGGGCAGAAGCTGCAACTGTTGATTTTTGCAATAATTTTATGCAATGTATCAACAACAGTTTTTTGCTGTCTCCGTATAGCATACTGAACACACGATATTCAGTTTTGTCCACAAAGCCTGTATATATAAATATGTATTAGATGATAATTTACACTGACATGCAGATAAGAATGGACAGTGAAATTGATCTAAATCTTGCCACACTTGTGTAATTGGTTTGTAAAGTTGTTCCAAAACTTGCCTCAGAAGTTGCACTGACTTGTGGTAACTGCGGTGAAAATCAAAGAGCTTTTATGGACCCATAATAAACACACACCAGGGAGTACAATTTACAACAGGATCGCGTAATTCTAATCAAGTTGCTGCCAACATCAGACGAATGATAGTGTTGTTTCACAGTAGGTTTCTGCTGTAATTGTGGTGCACTTTACATACACAGACTCATATTACATTCCTTATATACCGCCGCTCTGAGTTACATTGTATCACAGCCAAGTCAGAGTCTACTTGTCATTAGACTCTTGTTGCCTTTGCATTGTATGAAGTTCTTTGCCAAAAAAATCATGATCCACAGGAAAGAGGTGTACATATGCCAGAAGCAGTACGTGAGAAAGTTGTCGAAATGTACGGGGATAGAAAGTCAGGAAATCTTTACCCTACAAACACAGACACTGACTACTTTATTGCTTTATATCAACAATTACAGCAGAAGCCTACTGTGAAACAACACTATCATCCGTCTGTTGTTCGCAGCAACTTGACTACAATTACCGATCCTGTAGTAAATTTTGAAACTTTTACAAACCAATTACACAAGTGTGATAACATTTAGATCAATTTCACTGTCCATTCTTATCTGCATACAACAGTAATTAGAGTCCAAACTGACAGTCAGTTGTCAGTGATACAAACGTATGGTGCACATACACAGGCTGTATTGGCAAGCTGAATACTGGACAGTTCAACATGCTGTAGGGAGTAGAACAAGAACGCAGCTGTATAAACTGAACAAAAATATTGTCAAAATTATCAAAGTTAATACACTTATTGCTTAAGACAATGTCACTATCAAAACTGTCCTGCTACTGCAGTGTCACTGCCACATCATACCTGAACAGTGACAGAGATAGCTCTGACTCTGATGTACATAGTATTTGAAGAAGAGTTTGGGTCAAATGACGCTCATGACAGTGAAACATGCTTGTACACAAGATCAGGCCAGAGAACAACATATGGAAGACCAGGAGACTTGAAAAGTTATGGGAATAATCAAATATCAAAGGAAAAAGATTGGGTCACCATGCTTGATTTTCTAAATTTTCACATTCTTGTCATAGTCATAAATATGAAATACAAAAGTAAACTTTGAACAGTGAAGACTAGTATTTAAATATGAAAAAACGGACGACGCGCTGACCATTAACGTTATTTATGGGCAAGGGCGAGAGAAAAGCCAAAAATTAACGGGCGAGGCTTGCCGAGTCCGTTAATTTGGCTTCCTCGAGCCCGTGCCCATAAATAAACGTTAATGGTCAGAGCAGAGTCTGTTATTTCCATTATATTATCAACGAACCGGAGAAAACCGTCAAAATTTGCGAAAATTTTCGGAGGCGAACGACAACTGGGCCCCAGAACTGGAGCAATACGCGACACACTGTCCCACGCGCGCTGTAAATATTGGCAAATCCAGAGATATTTCAGAAAAAATGAATCTCAACTGTGGCCCACAAGTGCTCCATTTTATTTTGTGATTGATTATGATTTACGTTTGAGCTGTAAAGATACGGTACTTTGAGTTGTTAATTTTATTATTATATTCACGGGCATGTATACAGACTATTACTGTGTATTTGTGGTCAGTCACGTGGTTCAGCTCGACCAATCAAAATGCGACAGGCAGGGCATGGTATTATAATGAAAAAATATGTGATCAAATGGAATTATTTTAACCGTAAATTTCCATTATTACACCCAAAATTTCAGAGATTCAAACATTATTTGATGGAATATTTTAACCTTCCAGTATTGTCAATTTTAAGTAGCATCTAATTCATACATATCTTGTACTTTTGAAACAAATTTTTGATATGTAACTGTGCTCAGTGTTTTTACAATATGACAATAAGCCAGAATTCACGATTTGCATACTCTCTCATGATCGTCCTATTGTGTGCTCTTCGGCAGGAGCAGTTGACCTGGCAAGAGTTGGATTAACTCAAGTTGGCATAGACTGATAAATCAACAACGTTCATTGATTCGTTTAAAAATAAACCAAGGTAAGAACTTTCCTTAGGAATATGACTTCACAAACTGCTAATAACAGGTACTGTTGAACATCTGCAAGCGGGACGGCACCATATGTGTTTATTTTTTTTTCTGCACACACATTCTTTACAAATATACGGGCTTGTGATAGTAGGGGGGACTAGAAAAGTGTTGATCATATAGTGGGGGTTTGAAACTTTTTGGGTATTGAGGGGTGATTAGAAAAAAAATTCAATCGCGATTCCCCAAGCCCCCACCCGCAAGCCCACATCTTCTTTGTGAACACAGCCTTAGAAACTCTACTTTTTCCGACAGGAACAAACAATATTTGGTAATAACCTCAAACTATCGCGTTTATACATTCCGGCCGCTATTTGTTGACCACTACAAAATGAGGCCTCATAAAAAATAATTTTATGCCCGCTTATCATTTTTTTAATTAACGACGTATTTTTTCGTTTTTCCTGGGGTCAGTTTGTTCCAAGATGTAAAATTATACTTACTTACCAAGTCACTCTTGATAGAAATACTTCCAAGTAAAGTTTCATATCCCCTAGGCAGACGTACAAGTACTACTCTTAATATAAATTACTTATGAATCATTGGTTGTGTCTGGTCGGATAGCACCTTTGAGTCATTCTATTTCTTTCATCATTCACTCTTAACATGAAAGAGAAACACCTGATAAACATAGTGTTTTGATATCTTAATTACCATGCCTTGGTAGTGCTAATAACAAATGCTCACGATGCGTGCAAAGCATGGCAATGTTATGCCATTTGAAAGGCCTACATTCCCCCCTCATGTATCATTGCCACCGCACCTGCTCTAATGAATGTGTGACACGATTACAGGTGGAAGCAACTCTGAAACGTTTTCTTTGTGAACTTTCCACGCAAGAAACCCTTCATAAATCTTACATTCTTTCTAACCATGCTTTACTATAGCGATTTATTAGGTCGTGTCGCATAGTAAAATGCTTTAAATTTGAAAATGCTTTAAATTTGCGTCTAAGCTAAAGATGCAATCGTTTCCAATAACACCTTTGATCTGATAAACGAGAAACATTGAATGTACTCTCAAGTACAGCACTATTATGATTTGACCAGAGACAAGATATCTATCAATATTACGGCATTTGAATGTATTTGTTGTCGTCAAGAAATATTGCACCCTTCAGGCTTAATCTCTTTTGAATTTCTGTTAGTACCCTTTTGTTTCATTGCCTGTAGGTATCGTGTTACGACAGAAAAGGCCTGTAAAGTAAGCGATTTTCTTTTAAACTTAAAACTAATAGCTATCTTGGGAATGTGTTCTAAATTAACAAGACGTCACAAAACAGTGTAAAGATATTTAACTGAGCTTGGAGTAGAGAAACCCCCTCTAAATAATGTCCACATGTTGAGATAAGACTTACACTGTTGTGTGAAAACAATATAATCCAACTCAAAAAGAATGAAATGGAATGTCTCGCACAATTTGGAAAATAAACGGCCTTGCCCTCCACGTGTAAAATATTATCAAATGGCGCGACACGGACCGGAACTCTAAGCAGGTCACAATGCAGTGGCAGACAACAGTTTTGTCACGATTAAGGATAATGTTGCACCTCGTTGGGTAACTCAAAAATGGCGGTCATTTTTTTCTAAATAATAAGTCAACAAAGACCACTTGGAAAACATCGCCAATTTTTCTGATTGATATCTTGTCTGGAGCAGAAGTTGAAATATTGGCAATAAAACTCGCCTCTGAGGTCGTCTTAGTGACACGGAGTAAAACATGGCAACGAGCTAGGATAGTCACTGATACACTTAAAATAATCGCCCAATGTTTTTATTGTGAATTTAACGCATTTTTTGTCATGTGAGAAAAAGAATCTTGCACCCCCAAGGACCTGGGATCAGATTTCTCACATTAGTTGGGAATACTTTGTCTCACACGAGCGGCTGGCGAGTGCGTGACAAAAAGTCCATTGTTCTCACGTCTGTACATTCCAATACTTGAAAAACTTGCAGCCATCGTATGTTATTGTAGGAAACACAATTGTCATGGAAAACTTACTTTGATATATATATATATATATATATATATATATATAGATATATATATATATATATATATATATATATATATTATATATATATATATATATATATATATATATAATTATATATATGAATCTCCAAAAAAAAACAAAAAAACCAGTCCACATCCAATCATATTAATGCTATACAAACGTGTGTACAGATAAAGAATTTCTTTTATTGCTCTACAGCACTTTCTATTGATAATTTTGCGATGATTTAGTAAAACTTACTACATGGCAGCGTACTTTGATCGATCTTCATACATATTTGTCGCCATCGGATAGTGCACAAACCCATTTACTTTGAAGTGTGTCTTCTGCCCGCTCTTTGTTGGATGTTTTATAGTATGCGACCACCTTTTCGTCAACAATACACCGGCTCAGGCACGGGGATAGTAACGGACCACTGAACACTCGTCAAACATATATATATTTCGCTCGCGGGGTGTGAGAATATACGGTGGTTTCAATCGGATTCGAACTCACAACGTACGGCACACAGTCACCTAGCGGAGAAGCCTCAGACAAAAACCATTCGGCCAAAGTCCCAATTTTACAAAAAAGATTGATTCAATAACAGAACTAAGTTGTTACATTTTCTGACTGCGACCCTTCCACACGCTGTAGAGTTCGTGAAGCACTCACGCTCGTACGCTCACTATCACACATCACGTCACACAAACTTAATCGAAGCGAAGCGAAGCAATGAATATATCGCTTAAACTGGGCGAAAGACAGCCGCGAGGACAATTCTGTCCACCAGCAGAGCTATCAACCCAGGGTAGAAAATACGGTGGCTTCAATCGGATTCGAACAAATCAATCCCACACTGCTGTTCTCACACTCCCAGTTAAGTATATCGGGGATGTAAAAGTAATTGAATCTCACAACCCTAAGACCTGGATCAGATTTCTCACACGAGTTAGGGATATTTTTTCTGACACGAGCTGCAGGCGAGTGTGAGACAAAGTATCCCCACCAAATATAAGAATTCCATCCCAGGTCATTGATGTGTGAAATTCCTTGTCTAACATGACCACAAATGCGTTATATTCACACTGGTACAATTGAAGGTATTTTAACGAAATACACCGAAATATACACAGTGAAATCCCAAAATCTCACTAATTGAGTTTATCACCCTGTATTTGTATTGGCCACCAAATTCTAGAAGAGTCTATGAAATCAGTAATCACTTAAATAATTACTCTGCAATTCTAAAAACTATGAAATCCTCCTATTGATATGCAATGTACAGTGCTAAAATAATCCATTGACAGCAAACATGACATTTAACAGTGTTCCAGATTATTCTACATTTTTGTTATGGGACTGGACATCAATGGACAATGACGTCATCATCATAACCTCATGAGACAAATGTATGTTCAAATATTGGTGAAAATTCATTGTCCTAGCCTTCACACTCGTAATCGATGACAAAAACCATTTCAACATATTTCGAAAAAAATACACATTCTTTTACGCCATTTTAGCAAAATTAAATTGACCCGTGTGCATAGTGTAGAAAACTTCAATCCAATACAGTACCTCAACAATAAAAGAATTCTGGGGAGGAGTGTCATTCCTTAACAAAGGGCAATTAAATTCCTGGTTTTATTAGAGCAATATGTATCCGAATCCTTATACTGTTGATCATGCACAATCTTGTTAAAACAGGCAAGTCAGTCGGTTTTATAGTAGGTGAGTCGGGCTTTATGTAAAGTTAACCAAACTATCTACTGTCGATTGACCAATCAGAGTGCTCAATTCAGGGTGTTGTATTTACTCATAAAGCCTTGGTCACCAAATTCCAGAAACGAATGACAGCGCCGTAGTAAAGTACTGTCCAATCAAAAGTGAACATGTCATATTCTGTAGACATCTGGTACGTTTTACTATTCAAATTTGGTAACACAGTGGAAACCAGCTGCAACACAAAATCTGCTGTGCCCTTGGGCATTTATATAATGTGCCCTAGGGCATTTATAGGATGTTCCATTACATTGGAAGGCTATTTCACAAATAAAAGTTTTAATTCATATCCTAAACATGTTACATGACAAAGGGGACGGTTGACGTAAACACATTGATAACGAAAATATATCAGTTAGGGGCGATAGTTTTTAAGTCGGATAAAACCCTCGTACTCGGGCTCTTCTGGTATATAAGTCCAACCCTACGATAAAATGTCTCGGCCTGCGGCCTCGACATTTTATCGTTGGGTTGGACTTTATATACAAGAAGAGCCTCGTACTCGGGCTTTATCCTATACTTGACCAATTTAACAACGCTAACGCCACCCAAAATGCCAAACTTTCACAGGTCACGGAAGAGGTAAACATTCTTTCTCATATCTTTTTGAATCACGCAATTTATCAAAGTGATTGAGCGCCTCTCTAAATTTTATTGGCATGTTGATCAAACAAACAACACAGTAACGATAGAAACGTGACATCGAGAGCTACATGTACTTTAAATAATACTTGTGGTTGCAACTGTAAAACCGTGATGCAGTGAACTTCCTCTGACTTTTTTGCAAAACCTCACCCTTTAGAATTATGATATAAATGTTACGCTTTATGTCATTTGTATGTTAGTATGTCATCGACAAAAGTTGCAAGCAGAATTTCCTGTTTTGGTGTACAAAAGATTCTAAGCGCGGGATTCCATATATCTGATACAAAAATTGTGCCACGATATCATTTAATAGCCTGAAGTTGTTTAGTTGGAAATAGTTTCGGGCATTATTATGAGTGGCGTATGGTTACTGCATGATGTTATTTACTCGAAGTCATGCCTTCATGCATTAACTTAACCCCATGGAATAGCTAAGGGAGAAGTCCACATTTTGCAAGACATCTCTGTGGACTTTAAGGTGATTTTTTATAGGCAAGAGCCTCACAATCACACTGCTAGAATAAAGGCGCGGAATTTTTTGTGATCTACTTGCATACCAAGAGGAATTAACAGTGCAACTGTAAACGTTTGCTTTGCTAACCTTCCATGACCTTCGCAAAGCTACGCCTTAAGGAGTTGATAACGAGTAACACATGTTGTCAACCACAAAATGTAGGTTTTACGATGTGAATTACGCCACCTGCATAGGTGGCGTAATTTACAAGATGTTCGAGTGTTACAACGGGTTGTCAGTCAAACACGCTAGGCAATTGCGTTGTGGGCCACTCCTTTTAGAGTGTTAGAGAAACCAGGCTGTACATATTCATAGAATGTACAGTGTCATTTTTTTTGCCGTTAGAAAGGTCAAAATGAGTAGAGTTATCAACAATGTTCAGCGTTTCTCTATGGCATTTCTTCAATGTGGCGTTATTCAAGTCAAATGTACTATTTTGTTCGTGCTCGTAAAGTTAAGACAAGTAGTTTTTGAAATGCAATCCTAGCATTGCATTACAACATCGTTTAAGTAAAAGGGAGTTAGAAGTCGTGTCGACAGATTTTCTTGCAATCTTATCGATACCCTCGATAGCGGTATCTAATTTTACTGGATTTTGCTTAGTACCAGCAAACTTGATATGGAGAAGCCAAGATAAAGAATTACTGTATTTCTTTCCCTAAATCCTAGCTTCCCTGGAGAGTGATTAACACTGACAAGTTGGCATAAGTCCCACTTCGCATACTACAGATACCTGTTCAAACAAACAAAACTGGTGTGATAAGGGTAGTTTGCGATCAACTTGATCAAAATATATGGTGTACAACTGAACTTTCAACGACCTTTTGCTGAACCATCTGTGCTTAAATTGGCAATCGACATTTGAGCACGCCACGCTTTAGTATCATTAAAACTGTAACTATTAAACGATGCCTAATTAATCTTTTCTCAAATAGAATATTATATTGCTTGAGTCAAAGGTGCTGAGGTAATGACGTCAAAAAAGGGAAGCGGTAACAAATCACAAGAGCTAACGCTAACAAATATAGGAGAATATGTGTAGCATTTCTTTGCACAAAATCCGTTTTTATAAATTAAAATAGGCATCAGTAAAGGAAAATGGCTCTTGAAGTTACTGGAAATGTTCTCTAGATGTTTAAAGAAGACAGTTAATCTGACAATATTCATGGTGTAAAATTATTTGAGACTTTGTCTCTTTCTTTATAATTAAAAAAATAATTTAACTGGTTGACATAGTCGCGGTAATGAAGAAACAACATAGCGGCATTTAAAAAATCAACTTCATAACGGCCACTCCACATTTTACACGCACATAAACCAAGCAAAAAAAACCAGTAAAAGGTAGTGGCATGACATAGTTTGAGAGTCACATGATCAAATCTATTTGGGGCGTTTATGTAAAAGTGTTGTTGCATGAACTTCCTCTGACCTGTTGCATTATCCTGCTGCACGTAAATTGTAATAAATCTAAGAGCCGATATTTAAGCTACATACTTTAACTAACGCTCTCTGCAGAAGATATAAATTTTAGGACTTTTTAGGTAGTATGCCATTTCAGTCGTTGCAAGTAATCCTGCCGCATCGATGTACAACAATTCGATGATCCTGTGAACTTGCATTCTGAAGAAAGACCGGTAAGTACTTTACTTTATAATATCCCTGACTATACAGAATACATTTTCTCTTGTATATTCGCCATAAACGAATGCCTCTTTGCCAAATAAATTGTCTTACTCAAAAACTTGTATATATTTGTCTGTAAAAATGTATAACACAACAAATTTTCCCTGACATCGCTTTTTTTGGAAACGATAGCTCTTTGAATTCATTCTGTGTTATCGTATTTATGACCATTTTAATACTATGTATTGTTGACTTTTGCGCTCGTTTTATATTGTCCATCTATATTTTTGCAATACACTCAAGATGAAATTAAATATGCAGTGTAGATTGATCTATAGTTGCAATGTATGTAGAAGACGATGTACCTATTAAGGTCATTACTGTGTAAACGTGCATTTCACGTTCAAACCATATGTTGTTGAAAACATAATATTTTTTTTGAAAACAATGAGACTTGTCCTAAAATGTTAAGACTTCAGAAGTTGTATAGTCAGGAAATATTGATAAAAATTGCGTATTATTTATGCAGAGAAAATCCACTGCTATTCTGAAATACATACAACACAATATCAAAATATCTGTACAAACTCTTTGCGACTCAGGTGCCCCAATCTTCGTCAAATTCTTGCATTTTCAAGTAACTTAATTTGTATGTCATTATTACACATGTATTTAGGCAAAATGGGAGCACAGAGGGTATCTGTTTTAATGTTGTTAGTTCTTAACCTTTATCAACAAATGTACGGTTATTTTGTTCCATTTTCCTCGCGTATTTTAGCCTCAGTTTATCAACTGTAGGAAACATTCGACCTTCCCTTGTCTTTATGTGCACCAATGTATTTATGTTGGTTTATATTGCTCACAAATAGTCGCAATATATGTATTAAGCATCTGAACAAGAATGCCCATATTAAGTTCTGGGTAGTATGGAGTTACACATGATAGCCGAGAGAGTAAGCAATAGTCAATTTAAATTTCCTAAAATTGTCATTTCTCCAAAATGCTAACAAATCGATCAAACAAGGGAATTGTTTCATTCTCATAGTCAATATGGTACTTAAATAAATCTTCTGAATGCAAACACCGTCCAATCTGATTTGAGGAAACAAAACACTTACTAACATGACATGACTAATCCTCGGGAGTGGTTTACATTTTTCACATTACAACTTTGATAGTGATTTATTACTGGTACTTTTACGTACCATTTTGCACATAATTATTTGGATGAGTAATATATATTAAGATTAATATGCAACACTTACATTTATGGACTTGATTTGATACTTCCTTGTGTGAACTTTGTATGAACCTTTTAAAGCCAAGCAACTTTGAGAAATCTCACAGTCTGCAACATTTTTCAGGGTCCTTGGAGTAATTTTAAATTTCATTAGGGTATTTGGGAGATTACATACATGACTGTCTTAAATATGACCCAAATATTGTTTTGGCAACCAACGTCCTCATACTGCATAAAGGTTAAAATGACATTTGCATGGCAATTTTGCAGTTTAATTATTGAATTTTACAAGAAAACTAACTATGAAAATGTAAACATTGAAGGTAGGTTAACCCACCAGCTGACAGGCATATCAGTGGAGCACAAATTGTTTTATTCCATTTTGTAAAGAGAATGCTGCAGACCAAGAGGGCCTCTGGCCTGCTGCCTGAGCCACAGCCAGAAGAGAGGCGAGAGGACAAAGGTGCTAGTGTTTTGAGGAGTGCAGGCAAAGGGCTGTCAAAGTGACACCGACTACCCTAGGAAAACGTAACAATCATTTTACCAAGGATGCAGTCTCAGGAGTCCAGGCCCCTCTCCTTCAGATGAGCCGCACTGGTCCTATAGGCCATTTTGTCATTTTTTTCTGTCAACTGATCTCAGCCAAGATCTTCCCACATTCCACTCAACCACAGCTCTTCTCTTCTTTTGAAACATAATTTTCTCCATCTCTGCCATTTTCGTTGGCTCCACAGCGAGTGTTTCCTCGATCTGCACTGTGGGGATTGGCAGCCTCCACTGCATAAGTTACCTCCAGAGAGGCCAGCTGTGTCTATGCTAGTACCCAGTTTCTTTTGCTCCTGTTCTTATATCGATGAGTTAGGCCGTGTCAGCCCCTATAGTATAAAGCAAGTCCCCCTCCTCAGCTTTTTTATGTCACTCCTGCAAATGAAATCGTTAACATTGTTCAGATCCTTTGAATGCCTGTTCATGCTGTTGACTGGCAGCAAGCAGCCCAGTCCCTTACTAGCCAAAGAAACGAGGTTTTTGATGATGTTCTGGCTCCACTCAGGAGTCAATCTATATAGATTGTACAGATAATCTTACGCTAAGCCATTAGAACATGGGATTCTCTGAAAAACATGGTACTCAACAAGCAAGGATCGTACATTGCCTTCTTCTGCCCATTTGACTTTGGAGGGCATGGATCCATAATATCTCATGCATGCCTTTAAATTATCTTTTTGAGTGAGTTTTTATGGGCAGAGATCAGAAGGACTGCCGTTGGCATGCCCACCAGTCCTACAAAGGCTACCCGCATGAGTGCCACAGCTACACATAGATAAGAAGAAAACCAGCGGTCAATGCTCCCTTGCCCATTTATATGCCACCCTTGACCTGGCACACCAATGTGTATGATTTATCATACTCTACCAGTCTGTCCTCCTGGGTGCAATGAGCCTGTCTTTGTCCATTGCCCTATAATGACGGAGGCATCTTAGAGCAAATAATGAAACAGCCCTCCGAGAAACACCGCGACGACCAACTCTTCTCTCAGTTTTGTTTTGTGTTCAGCTTCGGCCTCTGCTGTGGGGTTGCAGGCAACAACCTCCTGGCCTGTAGGTATAGTGGCAGGTACGTGGGGGCGATGTGAGAGAGGGGCTTTTCCCTGCAGGCGGCTTGTCACCTGCCAGCCTATCTATCTTGACACGGGCCCTTTCCATCTCGTAGGCCATGTTTTTCTTCACTTTGGTATTGGCACTCTCCCTGTTGCCAAAACGCATTTTGGCAGTGGTGCGCTGCAGCTCATTGTTATACCTTGCAACACTTCCAGTGATTATCAGCATCTTGCTTGTCATTAGCAGGAGAACCAGCGAATCTGCCATGTTCAGCTTCACTTTGGCAGCATTACTGGTATCATCCCACCTTCTGTAGCTGGCCACTTTGTCTGGGCTGGCGATCTCATCTTTAAGAGGTTCACCCAGCTCTTTCAGCACCTATTCTATGCCTCCCGTCCCACAGACAAATGTGCTCTTTATGCAGGCTTTGGCCCCAAGAAGGCAGTAAACTTATGCGTCGATGCTTTTGTTTAGCTTGGCTGTGCCTGCCCACGTCAATTCACAGCCTACACCAAACGTAGGAACAAAACAGTTGGACTTTCCTTCTGCCCATCATTTCTGAAAAATAGTAGTGGGACCTCTTGCTGCCGAGCCTCGTATGTTTGTGTTTCCGGCCAAAGATGTCCTTGGTGTAGAAATATTTGCTGTCATTGCTGATGAAAAAGTCCTGGCCATAGAACTTTGCACCTTTGTTCAGCAAGAGACCTTCCTTGGCGGCATGCATGTAGCCATTGCTAATGCCCCGTTTGCCCCTCTTGTATTGAAGTCTTTGTTGTCACTTATGCCAAACTCCCAGAAGAGGGCTTCATATCTTACCTTGTCGTAGGGGTTTTTCTAAACCATGAAAATGCCATAATCAGGCACTGATCTCATTGCGAATGCGCCTGGTGGTTGAATACACATGGAAACGGAGAAGGGATCTGATCTGAGGAGGCAGGCTTGGGGGAAATAAGTGGTTTATTGAAAAGTTATGGCACAACCGGCCGTGGCCCAACAAACAGCAAAGTGTAACTGTTTTGGCCAAACAGGCCTTCGTCTTATTTGCGTTCCGGTTAGCAAGGATATTGTTATTGAATATGTCACTTGGGTGGATGACGAACTTTCTGTCCTGGTCATGTAGATTTAAAGCCCTGTCAACTGTACCTGGAGATCACCCACAGGCATTTCCCATCCCTCATCCAATGTCTGGACCTCTTGGCGCTGAACCTTATTGAACTTGAAACTGTTGGCGTAGCCTGCAATCCTGCCTATATCTTCTTTAGTGGTGTCGACAGCCGGCTACTCTTCCTCAGTATAACCGTCGGGTCTGTACTCCAATCTATACTATTCCAGAGACAGGGTGAAGCTCTCTCCCTTCTTGATCTCAAGTGCTTTCGCAAAGATATCCTTGACAGTGGCCGAACGTCTTGGTCGTCTGGCTGCTGGCTTGTTCGGAATGCCACTCTCTGCCTCATTTATGTGAGCAGCTGCTTGTACCAGATATAGTGGAGTTTATATCTTTCTCTTTTCCTAGCCACCTAGTGCTCGTCTGGATGATGTCGACAATAATGCCAGGACTGGCAACAGCCCCTAAGGCTGTAAACAAAACAGCAATTACAACGGCAAGCAGACTGCTAATGAGCATTTCGTTTTATGTTCGGGCTCAATTTGATTCGGCCGATTAATTTTAACATGCCGGTAAGCAGCGGCTGTTCTTTTTACATGATTGACCTTTTTGGTGTGTGAAGATTGAGACATGCACTGTGGTTCTAAATTGCAAATACGAATGAGACTAAAAT
Organism: Ptychodera flava; assembly: GCF_041260155.1. Lineage (NCBI taxonomy): Eukaryota > Metazoa > Hemichordata > Enteropneusta > Ptychoderidae > Ptychodera > Ptychodera flava. Next base: position 5,716,857 of record NW_027248278.1, read on the forward strand.
ATAAATCTTGGTTTTTGTTTTTCAGTTTTTAGTACCCAATATTTGTTCACATAACATTGCTCTTCACTGTCTTCTTGATCTAAGAACACAAGTATGAAGTCCACCAACTTGAAAAGTTGGCATTTGGTACTCTAGCACAAAACCAAGGATATTGTAATATAAGAGCTTGCTCGTTAGCAGTTTGCCGGGTTTTGCTTAGAGGACATGTCTTTTGGCTCTACTCAGGCTGCACCATTCTAGATCAATCAAGAAGCCGAATAGTTCTTTGTGTTTCTGAAGAAACTTTGGGGTATCCTTTTTGCCAGGCATCTACACAGCCTACTCACTCTATAGAATAAAAGAGTGTCATGAAAATCCACAGGTATTTGACCATGAAGCCCAGCACCTCGCCAGCCGTTTTCAGGACAAAACTGACAAAGGTGCTGATCAATCTTGAGATAGCCACACTTTCTGCAGACAGTCCCTTCAGCCACTTGCTCAGCTGTTTGACCGCTCCTTTTGCCACATTGTGTGCTTTCTCCATAGGTGCTATTGCTAGTATCACTATGGGGTAGGTTACTATTTTGAAACACCTGAAATCACTTCTTGGTCTTTTGGCCAGAGGTCCATATATCTTTCTTTCATGAATTTTACTGTGTTTGTGTACCGTCTATTTACTGTCTGTTCTGTGCTGTTTTGTGTCTATGTTTACAACTATTGTCTTGTAAATTTTGACCTAGTGTTATTGGATTATGGATTGGTATGATTGCGATTATTTTACTGCCTTTTATGCATTGCAGACTGCTGACTTTTTGTAGACCAAGGAGCAAGTGCTGTGATTGACATTCATAAAGCGGTTAGAAGTGCTCCAATAGTGAGTACTTTCCTTTTGAACAGCTCTGTCAACCTCGTTTTTAGCTCTAGATCTATTGAGAACACCTTTCAGTGGCCTTGTGGAAGCAATTCTTACATGAGCTCCCTGATGCTCGCCATGAAGTGCCTAGCTGCAGTCGTCGAACTTTGGTGGACATGGAGCTAAGGTGACAGCTCAGGGCGTTCACCATATTTGTTGGGTTTAGTAATTTGTCTCTCTCGGTACAGCTCAGCCAGATTTTTGTTTGCAAGGGTTAGCTGGTCTTTGTTAGCTACATATTCATGACTAAGGTTAGGGCCTACTCCATTTGCAAATCTTGTCCTCGATTGCCTGTATCTTTTACTGCAATGCAGCTGGTGTCTTCTCTGAGCGCAGTCTTGTGATAATCTCGAAGCTAATCATTTCCTCAGGGGTGAGTCTATTGGCTTCTATTTCCAGATTGGACAGTTGCCTTTTGTGGGCATCAACAGCAATTGGACCCACATTGTTGAGTGCAGCTATGGCCTTACCCCTTGGGACTGGGGCCTCTCCCAGGACATCTCTTAAAAGTTTTGTTGTGCCCCTTTCTCTCTTTAATGTCAACTCTGTGTTCTTTTCAATACTCTGATCAGGACAGACGATAAGTGCATCATCAATGAATATGGAAAGGAATGGACAAAAAAGTTGTGAGGCAATTACTTGGAAATCTGAAGGAGCAGGAACACAAAGAGCTAGTCTTTAGGCTGAAACATCCCTACAAGATTACCTTGGGCTGAGAACCATGTTATCGAGTGCAACGTCTTCCGTTTCCAATTGATGTGTTCTTTTTGGATTCCTATGAGTTGAAGCTGTCGTGGTTGCCCTTTCCTTTGATCAGAAAGACCTTTTTGTCCTTCACTTTCTTCCTCTTGAGCACCTTTTTGAACTTGTATCGTAATGGCAAAGAGTCACATTCTGCAGCTTATCCTTGTAAAACATGCCAAGGACCTCTTCAACCTGCAGGTCAGTGATTTTGTACACAGGTGTCTCAAGTTGAGAAGGACCCTGGAGATGGCGGATATCTTCTCTGTCCAGTATGTCAGGTACCATTTGGTGAAAATGCATTTGTTCATCAAAAACACACTACCCCCCACACAGAACTTGGGCTTTACCCCTCTGGCTGCAAACTCTGACACATAAAGGGCTTGGAAGGCTATTTGGTCGTTATTGGCTGTCATGTCATGTGGCTTCATGAGGATGTTGCCATGCTTGGTGCCATTGTAATTCCCTAACAGCTCGGGCACGATATCGATCCTGATGTGCATGTTTTTGTACACTTCCACATGAGCTCTTTCAAAGGCGGGTTAAAATGCTCCGCAACGCTGGCCTTCTTGCCACAGTACGTGTGGATAAGGCAAATGTCTTCCACCACCAGCCAATCTCGCACCTTTCTGTATGTTAATTCACACCCCTTGTCTGTCTGCAGTTTTCCAAGCCTCCTTCTGCTATGACTAATGCTGCTTTTTAACGCCGAAAGAGTGTCTATGCTTGTGTTTGTTTTGGTGGATGCTGCCCATGCAAACCTGCGTAGCACATTGATGCAGTCAGCATATAGTGGTACCCGATAGTGTCCTAGGTCTATCTGCATCTCTACAAGTTCAGTCTGCCAATGCTCATCTCTTCTGGTCATGATCACTTTGCGGGGGGGAAGTTCTTTGCCTGGCTGAGTGGTGGAGGTTGTAGGTCAGCTGCCATGTTAGCCAGTCTTTCACTTGTTTTTTGCTACCATCACCCGTGTTCGTAGCACTTCTAAAGAGAGCTGCCACGCCCAAAAACTTCTCCACTTGGTCAAAATAACTTTTCTCGTGGAGTGCAGCCTCGAGTGCTGCATCTGGGCCGCTCTGGGCCATTAGACATAAACTCGTGTTAAGGTGCAAGGCAAATCAACGAAATCGATGAGCTGGCCTTCATGATCTGTAATCCATAACATGCTACTGCTGAGGTTGCTAACTCGCTAGAGGGCACCATGGGAGGGTTGCTAACGTCATTAAAAACTTTTCTCACAGATGGGCAGATCACCTTTCAGAAAGATGCAAGAGTCTGCCCACAACCCTGCAGTTAAGAACAGCATTGCTGCATAATTGTCAGCCCTATCGACAACATTGCAGTGAATAACATGTCCCTTAACATTGATGAAATCGGCCCTCCAGTGACTCCTTTGCTTTTGTCCATAATCATCTTTTTGAAACCAAGCAGGGCTGCAAAGCTCTTGTCGGCACTAAAATCGATATTCTATTCAATTTCTAGGTAGAGTTTGCCTGCTGGTCTTATCTTATAATAGACGATCTTGTCTAGAAGCCTGATGCCCCAAGTTTGTGACAATATTGTAGTTGCTGGGTCGCAGCATCCGTTCTTTCCATAATTTAGTTGAAACGTGGTAGAGGATGGTGTTCTTCTCTTGTATCAAATTAATATTAAACAAAGAGTTGTACAACGTGTAGTTCTGTAGCCAGATGCTGTGGTCCAAGTGGACCACGCCTCTTACCCAATATTTGTTAATAATCCAAATGAAAATGATAAGTCTCTCTCTGTCTCTGTCTGTCTGTCTGTCTGTCTGTCTGTCTGTCTGTCTCTCTCTCTCTCTCTCTCTCTCTCTCTCTCTCTCTCTCTCTCTCTCTCTCTCTCTCTCTCCCCCCCCCCACACACAACAAGGTGAGCAACCAAAGGCTCGGAGTGGTGGTTTCGACCTTGAACACTGTGCTGGAGAACATAGAGATATTAATGTTGGAGACCCATCTGTCTGTCTGTCTGTCTGTCTGTCTCTGTCTCTGTTTGTCTCTCTCTGTCTCTGTCTCTGTCTCTGTCTCTCTCTGTCGCTCTCTGTCTCTCTCTCTGTCTCTCTCTCTCTCTCTCTCTCTCTCTCTCTCTCTCTCTCCACACACACACAACATGTTGAGCAACCAAAGGCTCGGAGTGGTGGTGTCGACCTTCAACGCTGTGCTGGAGAACATAAGAGATATTAATGTTGGAGATCCATAAAACATGCAGGGAAACAATAACAAAGACTTCATCCTGCAATACAAGAATGCCACCTAGGCATTTACCTTCGTTCTGGCCACTGTCCAGCAGCATAGTCATTAGACTGCTTTGACGGATCTGTCCAATGTTTCTGACTCAGTGATAAGTTGTTCAAGCTGCAGCATCTTCAAATATACCAGCGAAGTCCTCGCCTAGATATTTGCTGCGTTCCTAATCAAGTAACCCTACCTCTGAAACTAGCTGCAGACAAAACAATAATGAATTTGAACAATGGGCTAAGGCGCATTCTCAACAGTGGTGACTGGTATTATAGTTACAGCACTAAGGAGGGCACGTCCAGTCTGTTCAATGATGCAGAGGAATCCGTGTTGGGCTTGAAACCACCAGATCAAACCCCCCCCCCCTACACACATGCACCTGCAGACAGTGAAACAAAAAATGACAGACAAGAAGGCGATCATCACCCTTAGGACAATTCTCATATGAGTTCGATCATTTACTGGAGGGTGTTTCTTTCAAAGCAGGGAAACATAGCCCGGGTTGGAGTTGCCATCAGAAATATTAATGGGATATTTTCTTCAGAATTATTTGGTAACAACTGCACATATTCAGACAGAAGTGCACCTGGGACAAGATAAAATGAGGGCAAATATTTGGAGGATTTACCTCAAGCAAATCATCCTGCTGGACGACAAATATTGCCAAAAAACTCTGAAGGATTATGAAGGCAGAGATGTTCTGGCTCCATTTAGAATGGCACCAGCATAGAGACATCTTCGTGGATCCACGGAATTTATATCCCCATACATCAAAGAGGTCAAGGACGTGTAGAGAGCAAAGACAAAAAAGAAAGACAGGCCTTCCACCTTGATTATCAAGATAAGGCTAGGGGTATGGCATTTGGGAAGATGATGCTTTACAAGCCTGGCTTAGGTATAATATACTGGGATATCCTTGTCGCTGAAGGCGGTATAGGCTCATAATCAAGCTGTCCCTTGCTCTGAGGGCTCTTATTGACCCGAGGAAAACACGTATGGCGTCTATTTTGTTTTCTACGAAGATGCACTTTCACTCTCACAGGTATCACAATCCACACATGTACCCTGTAGCTCTGCCGCCACTGGCATGTGCCTATTGGGTCCTTTCAAAGTTGTTTCAGCACCTCCCTTGGCTGAAGGATGATGACATCATTTTGGCCCTGCAGATCAAAAATAACAGCGATTCTGAATTATTCCTGCTGGCCATCCCCCTTAGACTTTTGTACCAAACATGCTTGTAAACTACCATGACTCGGTGACTCATACTCCTGGTTCAGGACACTCTTATATATATATATATATATATATATATATATATATATATATATATATATATATATATATATATATATATATATATATATATATATATATATATATATATATATATATATATATATATATATATATGCCAGTATGGATACAAAACACGATTTTTCTTTCTCGGACATCAAAGACTACAAGGATGAACCAGTACTGCAATTGCTAAGGATGATACTGCTGTTGGTTCAGTTGGTGATGATACTGCTGCTGTTATGCTCCTTCTGTAAGTAACCCAGCTGGGGCCGGGAGTATGACTGCACCATCGAGGAGACCCTGTCGACCAGGATGTGGGAGACGGATAGGGACCCCAGGGGCTGAATGGTGGTAGAAGGTTAATATTCGATTAGTTTCTGTGCCAGAACTTGTTATCCCTATGCAGTGCCCTTCTACACGATCATAAAAGTGCCAGCTGCTATTATACAAGCAGATTTTGAACAAGCAGAAGCGGAAGCTGCTATAGCAGCAATAACAGTCACGGAAGGCAAAATATGTAACAACACCAGATATTACAGAAGCTATAGAATAAACATGAATAATAGCCATATTAATGATAGTTGCAGTACTAAAAGTGGCAACTGTTCTATAACCACCAGCAGAAATTATTTTAGTAACGAGCGCTAGCATGCAAATGATAGTGATAGCAGCCATACTAACAGTTGTATGCATCTGGTTTCCACCCTTTATCGTGTAATGTACGACTTTTGACAAAAGCATATCTAACAGCATGAAACAAAATCTATGAGCGTCATGTATTCCTGTGCCCCCTGCTGCTGAAAGACGTCTGCAGAGATTGGGGAGCAGAGGGAGTAGTCTGAACTCCCTCCATCAACACCTTTTAGATGATGAGGGGTTTATTTTTTGAACAATAAAGCTTAAAATCGACTAGTCGATTTCCAAAAACTTGTATAACCAAATTATTTTGCAAGGGGAGAGAAAACTTGTCACAAATCATCCCTATTCTGAAGACCAGTGATTAGCATAATATCCACGTGGATACCTTAATCTGTGGGTACACTTCTGCTCCAAAGACCACATAACTCTTGTTTGATTTAGAATCACACATATGGAAAACAGATTACAATTCTGAAGTGTATTAAATCTTATAGTATGTATTGAAATGGCACCAATATATTTGCCCACGCCTCAAATACCTGCTGCATCTGTCTGCGCACGATGTTTTTCATTTATTGTGCTTTGGTCACCAGCCACGACATAGCCAGGAGAAACAAGGTGTTTGCTGATCAGAGCATTCGACTAGGGAAACCATATCCATCCTTTCCGTTTTTCTCTCGCAGTCAGTGTAAGCTGTACGGAATGCGACTATTGCACTGCCAAGGGTCATCATTTTGGTCATCAAGGGATACCTTACTGCTACATTTTTTGGATAGAGAATCATCAAAATACATTTGAACCAGTGTTGGAAACTGGCCAAAATATTTGCCAGACATCAGGACTGGTAACTTTCAAAACTTGCCTGTCCTGCCAGAAAGTTGCCTGTCCTGAATTTTTGGCAAATCCATTTATTCAAAAAACACAAAACCATTATGTACTTCAAACTGTAAACAACTTTATTTTCAACATGAGTATTAACTATGATCTTACAAACAAACTGTTCTGAATTCCACTGTTTGAAATGAATTCTAGTCCGGACTTGAATACAAAATTTCTACAATAACAATGCTGATAACACTCTGATTAATTAATTAGTTAATTCAAACACACTTTGCCCATATCGCTCACACAGTTAAAAGGTTTCACGATAGCGGTTTTAACAACGGGAAACATTTTTTTTTTAATTTGTCTCCATTTTATGCCACTTTATCGTATAAAACCAAGATGCAATCTGTCATCGAATTGGTACTACAATCAACCAAACTGAAAAGATTGCTGAGCAATACAGAAAACATCATCTTGCAAAGAAAATCAAAAACTGAGAGAGCTGCCATATAAGTAATAAAAGTTGGTGGCAGAATTAAATAAACCAATACTCTCCTCAGACCAAACCGATTTCAAAGGCCGTTTACAGCAAATATTGTTAACGAAATCATGAAACCTGGGAATGGCTAAACACAGAGAAACAAGATTTATTTCTCGAAGCAGCCTTCACAACATGCTTTTCAAACACCGGAAATCAGGCACCAATATCGACCCGAAATCTATTAAAATGTCCACGAAAAATGACACAAAACTAAAAGTTCGCATAATCGATTTAAATGCCCAAAACAAACTAATCGTTGACAGATTAGTACAACATTTACTGTTAAAATAACGAGCACTAGCAACGCTCATAAAATGCCCTAAAACAAAAATCCTTATAAGCGTCCTGAAACTCCGGTCGATGCTGGGTCATGTTAAGTATTATATGACACCACACACCGGATCACTCACTGTAGAGTCAGTCAATAGTGGCTAACTCTCTCAATAACGAATCTGGCTTCTCCTCCTGGAGGACGAAGATGACTTCATCACACAACCAAATGGATGGGATACAAAACAAGAGAGCGACTGATGAAGGAACACCATTTTTGGTTCCGAAACACCGTTAAGACGAATCACTCAATCAACAAACCGGTTTACCGGGGACCCAAATCACATGACTAGGGTCAAGGCACTATCGATTCACCGGTGTCTCGCCATGTATTCCACACAAAATAAATGCAATGATCCTTTTATTCACCATATCGTAATACTAAACAATCTTGGTAGAGCCTATGTGTGGAGTTGCCCTCATTTTCCTTTATATCCTTTATATCTTTATATCTTTCCTTTAGGCCTATATCTTTATATTTATAGCACTGGCTGATATCGCGCAAATCTCGCTTAGTGTGAGATATAGATTTACTAGTATGAGCGACTTCCTGTTTATTCGTGTTTACATGTCTCGCTTGCATTGCATTCCGGCGTCACACAGTTGCACAGTTTCAGTAGCATAAGCGCGTCGAAGTCCGACATATTGGTATACTACATTTCGTTTAAAACAACATCTAGAAGCAGCTGATCATGATCGATGAGATTACTGGGTATGCCGTATGGGCTACTATCGAGAGCCCGACACACGGACGTGGAAGTACAATTTTCCTCCCGTCCGACTGAAAAGTTACCCGTCTCGGACGGGAGGACGGGCGTAGTTTCCAACGCTGGTTTGAACTTCATGTTGATCTTTTACGAGATGTTAGTTAATGTTTACGGTCGTTATGTGCATCGTCAGCATTTTGAGATTAGCAACAAAATGTCCTGTATCAACATGTTGTTTTTCAGAGAGAAAGACGAAATGAGCTGAAAAATTTTCTTTGTATATAAGTTGAAGGTTCATACATTAAATTAATATGTAATTAAATAATAACACACGCCAGCAAGGGCAAGATCACGATTTGTTGCCCGCCCAAGGGACGGTGCTCATGACGGTAATATTGATGATGCCCGAGCCGAAGGCGAGGGTATCATCAATATTACCGTCATGAGCACCAGCCCGAGGGCAGGCAACAAATCGTGATCTTGCCCGTGCTAGCGTGTGTTATTAATTTTATTACACCGAACAAGCACTTGTTTTCGAAACTTTGCTTAGAATGCAGTCAAGTGTCGATCGAGACTCACCACAGTGAAACGTTCTATTTGTTGCTCGATCGCAATGCTACAATGTACATGAAGTTGAATTAACGTCTAAAAACGAAGACAGTGGTGTTCAAGCTTTTCTCGTTTCAATGTACTAAACGTCGTCGTGTACTTCAGGTCGAGCTAATTTCTTGTACCTTTTCAAAAGCCATTGCTTTACAGAAAATACCAAGCAAATGTACGCGATGATGTGGTACGCGCAGAAAGGACGCGCGGTATTCCAGAACGTGGTAGCGGGCTATATCACTGCACGCGACAGGGCTATATCACCTAAGCCATGTTCTATCACCTTTTGTTCTATATCACGTGAGTGAGGCTCAGCCAATCACAGTACCTGGATAATACGTGAGGTGTAATAAACTATTTTAAGCATTCGGGTGATATACTGCGATGTATACACTGTTGCCGATTTTCCCAACATTGTGATCGCATATGGCTGTCCAGCAGGATTCCATGTTGTTGTAGTTATTCATATTTAAAAGAAGAACTGAGACTCACCTCTTAATCATTAATTTGTTGAAGCTTTAGACGAGAAGAGCAAAAGTATGACGTGCGGGCATGTCATGTAGAAGTAATGTGGGAGTTCTATGACGACAGCATTGCTCATTTGCATTTTAAAGAACTTTGCTAATTTTGGACCTCTATCTGGATTGACCTGACAAAAGTCAATGAACCTTGCTATGTACTTTCAACGTACAGTGATATAACGCTGGTAACATTGGCACTTTTACAACGGCAAATTAATGATTTGCATATTCAACAAACTTGTTTAATGGATATATACCTTGATAGTCTTGACCGAAATTGATGAAACTAGCTATGTAAATTAACGATGCATACAAACGTTAATGAAAGTCATATAGCGCATTTTACAAGCTAATTACAAGATACATTTGCATATCAAACAAACCTTTCTTACTAAGGATATATTCGGGTTTGACTTGACTAAAATTGAAGGAACTTGCCATCATGTACATCAAAGATGCTACAAAATAAATTCAACGAAAGCACTCTAATCCATACATGAATATTGTTCGTAATGTTGATTATAACAATTTTAATGAAGTTAAAAACCCTTGGCAACAAATTATATAAAAATATAAATTTACAAATAACTGCAAAATATACTGAAACTCAGGGGCATTACCCGTTCATGTCTGGTGTTTGTTTATTTTTTTTCCGAACTGACATATAACGTTCTGGGGAATGCATATGGGGACAATTTCAGTACATTAATGAACGGCTACACAAACAATCAATTCTCAGATCACACTTTGTCAAAGTTTGAATAAGTCAGATTGTTGAAAGTCAGCCACGGTTTGTTTGTTTTTTTTTTTGTTTCGTAAAGAATTATGAAGGGTATGGCCATCAGTTAAGGGTGATCCAGTCACTTGCTACGTCACTATAGCTGCACACAAGAGATCGCGCACCCTCCGACGTGCGCGCCCACTGTATGGGACCGTGCACACTGTAAAAATTGCTCCGTGGTTTTGGTGGAAAACCTATCTTCATACATCTTATTGTCAGACCTTTTAGAATGAAAGCGCCGTTGTTATTGATGAGTGAATGATCATCTTTGAGTTGTAATTTTCAAATGTTCGAATGTTGATATATTTACAAAATAATTAAAGATCCTCACAAAATAACTTGAAAAGGACATTTTTCTCATCAAATTGTAATTTTTCCCATTTCACATATGGGGAGAGGTGATCTGAAGCGATGTAGCATTGTAAATAGGCTGGTGACCCCATATTTTTATTTGATGAATATAATGTGCATTATCTGAACAATAATTTATGAGAAAATAAACTAAATTGTTGGATTGGAAATCAAAATAATTCTACAAAGTATGGATAAGGCGTGGTCCTTACTTTTAAGTTTGCAACAGCTTTTACTGTTGTTTTGAAAGGCCTGAGAAGTGATAATCAAAATTTATACGCACATTTTCAGTGGAAATATAGCTGAAACTTTCATTTATCATCCATGTGGTTCACATGTAAATAAAACAATGCAGCATTTCAAGAAAGGAACTGAAAGTAAATATATCGGGTTGGGCAACGCTTACAGGAGATTCATAATTTTTGTCATTCGAATGGGATGAAGTGGGTGTGTTTCAGATTCCTTCTAGCTGTCAAATAAATCTGGGGACATATTTATTTTGGCGTAATCTCATCCTCACATATAAGTTTTACTGTTTACTAAAAAAAATAACGAAAATTGTTGGTAAGAAATTTAGTGGTTCGATCAACCTTAACAGAAACATCTCATTAAAACTCACTGCAAGCAAGAAAAATTTAAAGTTGGTATATGAGTTTGTCCACCATGTCATTCTTTGAAGATTCTTACTTTCTTACTACTTCAAAAAACATCCCACCCTTCTGAGCATAACACACTTCCTCTGTCTTTGTATTTTAACCTTACAGTTATTTTCGTGAAGACCGTGTAGTCAAATGGTAAAGCTATAGTGGTGGTTATAATGGTGGTATTGACGCTGTCGGGGGTCAATGTAAAGAGTAGACATTTTTTATTTAATTTGGTAAGTAAAAAATGCATATTTTCATAGCAGCATTGTTAAATTAATAAGTAACAAAAAAAACTTATCGTACCTTTTTGAACAATGTATAAGACTGTCGCAGACGGAAATAAGGGAATAAGTCTTGCAAAACAGAGAAATTGCTCTCTCTCTCTCTCTCTCTCTCTCTCTCTCTCTCTCTCTCTCTCTCTCTCTCTCTCTCTCTCTCTCTCTCTCTCTCTCTCAAATCGGTAAAGCAACGAACGTTACTGTGAATTGCATTATATAATGTTGCATTTACATTAACCTTTTGCAGCTATGGATACCAAGTCAAACTGACATCGCATGATCTCTCTACTTCGCTTGCAAAGGTGAGAAAAGCCATCGTAGAGAGCCAATAAGAAGTTCGTCTCGCCGACTGGTGCTGCATTTGTATCGCAGACAAAGAGAAATTTCAGTTGCCTGTATATTAATATTCTTGTTAAATAAGAAAAGGCATGGCACTTCGTGATAATATTCCAGGAAAGGGGGTTAACAAAGAGGAAATAATTAAGGCGGATTTAATGAGATGCTGTATATGCTTTGGTGAATATGACAATCCGAGGTGCTTACCTTGTTTGCACTCATTTTGTGAAAAGTGCCTAAGTCGACACATACGTCATCTCACAAAATTCCTCTGTCCCCTTTGCAACCAAGAACACGAAGTGCCGCCTGATGGTGTTAAAGCCTTTCCACTAAATTATTTGCTAAATCAGTTGAGGGATATATTTGATTCTGAAGAGAATACAAAGAAAAGTTTTTGTCAGGTTTGCCGAGCAAAGGATGTCAATTCTGTTTGCATAGATTGTCATCGCAATATGTGCAGCGAATGCACTGATGACCATCAAAGTAGATCGCTGTATAAAGAACACCGAATTGTTTCTCCTGACGAATATTTGAAAGAAGTTGGTATAGATAAGGCTCTTTTGTTGATACCCAAAGAAGTTGAATGTAACAATTGCAGGGATAGGCAAAACATCCTTGAAATGTTCTGTGAAATATGCGATCTGCCACTTTGTAAGAAGTGTTCAGAAGATGAGCATGGCTCACATAAGTGTGTAAAGTTGGAGAATGTCAGTGAGCGATATCGAAAGGCTGTATCTCGTAACATCCATCAAATGGAAGCAAAACATGACCAATATTTGGAGAGTAAATTAGAATTTGAATACACGGACATGGAATTCGAAAATCGGTACAAGGTTGAGGCAGATGAGATCCGTTCACATGCAAAAAAAATACGCAACATATTGGAAGAGGAGGAGAGTCGTTGCTTGAGAGAACTAAGAAGTTGTTATGATCGAGAAAAAGAAAGCAATAAAGATGAGTTCAAAAACGTTCAGGGTAAGATACATAAAATTGGAACGGTTATCTCACGAGTGAGATATCTTGAAAAAAATGGCAACCCTGCCCAGATTGTCTCATCTAAACCGATGATTGATCAGTACACAAAAGATATCGAAGGTTCTAGTATTGAAAGACCTCCAGAAGCCGGTACAATGCCTAGCTTTATTCCGTTTAATTCTCCATCTTTTGGTGATTTCGGCTCGATCAAAATGATTCCTCTACGTGCAGATAGTCTAGAGTTCAAAATAAAACAATCTAAGACTATCAAACAAGGCGACTATTTACATGGTTCCATCGATTTGAAATCCAGAACTCGCGACGAAAAGTTATTAATACGCAGACTATTGAAAGCCTCAATAAAGAGTCCAAACAGCAAAGACAGAGAGTTAGATAAAGTAAAGATTGAGGATGATGAAATCGTTTTGACTGTAAAATTTAGCGAAAAGGGTACGCATAGAATAAGTGTTAGGCTTGGGCGGGACGACATAATGGGGTCTCCTTGCAATATCCCTGTTAAACCGGAATGGAAAAACGTTCGAACTGTTGGAATTTATCGCAAAAAAGGCGCGGAGACGGCACCTTTCACAACACTTCGGGGGATCGCTGTTGATAAGAAAAGAAAAGTCATCATAACTGATGGTGTTAGTGGGATACAAAAGATGGCTTATCCAAAAGACAAACGGCGAATTATCGTGCCATCAACAGAATCATGCGATCCGCGATTTATAGCCGTGTCACGTGATAATAAATACTATGTGACAGACTCTACGAGAAATGACGTGTTCGTGTGTGACAGCAAGGGTAAGGTACTAAGTTACTTTGAAGCATCAAAGATCCTGCAAGGTCCAACTGGCATCGCCATAAACAACGATGCAGAGATAGTTTACGTTGTAAACAAGGTAAATTCCAATGTAGAAATATTTGACCTTGGTGGTCAATATAAGGAATCTATCGAATCCTTCGACGAAAATGTTCCAGTTCAGTTGCAACTCAAAAATCCGCAAGGAATAGGAGTAACTTCCGAGGGAAACGTTATTGTGTCAGATACAAGTAAACACAGCGTCCAGGTATATAACGCTGATGGTAAATTTTTATTTGCATTTGGGTCAGAGGGCAATGAGTTAGGGCAATTGAAGTGTCCCGAAGGTATAGCTGTGGATAGCGAAAATAATGTGTTTGTTTGTGACACAGATAACAACAGGGTTCAGAAATTCGACGAGAAAGGGAGGTTTGTTTGTTGTCTCAACGACGAAAGTGTAAATCTGCAGACCCCAAGAGGCATTGCAATTGATGACGATCACGGCAGAGTTTTCGTTACCGCTTCCGATTCGGTGTATGTCTTCGAGTAATTAGCCTCTTGCTAAAACACGGACTTGTACAGCATAAAAATCAATGAAAATAGGGATATGCTGAAGATCTTGCGAAATTTCTTGAGCAAAAGAAACCTATCAATATCCAGATTCTATGCATATATGGTTAATTTAATACAGTCAAGCACAACAGATATAAGGTATTTAATAACATCATGTCTCAACCATATTCTAGACATAACATTTAATATTCCGATCGTTTAATAATCTTATATCATTATTTCTTTTCGAAAGAGCTGATCATATTCAGGTTACTGGATCACAAAATCGTTTCAAAACTGTAACCATTAGTACATTTCGAAGTAATATCAAGCGTTTAAGGTCCTTTCATTATATTGAATTCGATCACCAACGTTGTTCGATTTAGAAGACATAAGTTTACACTAATTAGATATGCCCCTGAATTTTTATAATGCAACAGCCTTTACATTTATAAAACGGCCAGCACGCTCCTTACCATATACGGACATATTCAGATTTGTTAGAAGGTGAAAACCTTGATGTTGTTTTGTGACTGTGATACTAGATAGTTATATATCACAGCTGATAGTTTTGTACATTTTAATAGATGTAAAAACGCGTATTTCAAGAAATAACAATACTTCATTATTGTAATTACGTAATCTCAATTTGATCTTTGCGATTAACGGACAGAATTATCTTATTCAGACCCTTTTTTTAGTTTTTGTCAAGTATGTGATCTTATGTAAGTTTGAAAGGAAGATAGTATAACGGTTATTGTAGGCTCTACACCATCAGATAATCCTTTATATTGAACATACTTTAATAACAACAATATTAATTCCCAAATTTGATTTAAAAGGTAGCATTGACCTAAGTGAAAACTGTACAAATAACATTTACTTTCAACCGATTTCATATGTCACTAATTTAAAGTGTTTGTCTCATATTTTTAATGCGGAATAGTCAAACGTAATCAACAAAGAATCTGTCAATTTACATTTCTTTTCAACAATAATTTTTAAAATTACAGTTTGTAAAAAAATATCTTATCAATGATTTGCGCATTTTATCACCTTTCTCTTGAATTGAGCTCTGAGGTGTTATTATAATGTTTTACAAACCACGTAATATAATATTGTAATGTATTTCAAACGACGGAATATATATATATATATATATATATATATATATATATATATATATATATATATATATATATATATATATATATATAATAGATATTGTTAATTAAAAATTCACCTTCGTATTTTGTGCTTACTCCAAAATTTACTTTTTCCCGTACGAACACGAAAACCTGAATTGCACATATCGGTAAATTAAATTTGCACGGCGACCCATATTTTGTATTAATTGTGACAAGAATGACTAAAAGTTGTCTCAAGGAAACTTTGAGAAAAGGTTCAAGTGACTGTTTCAATTTGTAGGTACGAACTACCTTCTAATTGGAAAGTGTGAGCGTATTACGATCATTACATCAGAGTTGGGTTCCATATGACTGTCAGTTTACTGTGTATGATATAACAAGATTTGGTAAAATGATCGCATATTAGCAACATTGACAATTCTTCAATTTAATGTTATACATAAAAGTGTAGCTTTTAATGGTTATGTTTATCAAGCTCGAGCCGTAGGAGATAGTCTCGTTCTTAATTGCAACAACTCACACTGTAAATTTTTGACCCCGTTTTCAGAGTCGGGATGTTGCTAAGTGTGTGTTTGTTTATTTGTTTGTTTATTTTTGGATGCTTTTTTCTAATCGACCTTTTTGCAAAGTTAAAAGAATTACTTAATTTGTCTTTGAAGGCGAATCTGACTAATGTAACCTTGTATGCAATACGTCAGTGCATTGTAAACTGATTATATAAGTGACACATATTCCATTAGACAAGCAATTTTTTAAGCAGTTTATAACACAAATGAGTTTTATTTGTTATGTATTATTCATACTCTTTTTAACTGTCATTAAACGTGGGGAAATGCTCAAAGCGGTCGTTCTTAACCTGAACGTTCACTTTATTGACACCTTTGCCAGTAGATTCTTTAGGTGACATTTTCAGAATATGTTCTATACAAACGGACAATATTTCTTCTCAAAAGTAGGCGTGGAAAATTATAAAGTCATAACAAAGCGACTGTTTGGAGTGGAACGGTCAAAAATCTAATGTTTGCGAACGTTCAGATTTTAGCCGACGCTCTCAAAGAGTAAACACGACATGTTGGCTCTATCTCACAAATTATCGATCAGATTTGATCGCATTCCCTTGCCCAGTCATTAAGACTCTATATGACAGAGTTTTATGGGATACATCTAGCCTGGACACTTCACACAAAATATTTTAATTCTGGGCTCAACTTGGTTTAAGCTGTTCCAATTATTTACGGCATTGGATGTTTCGTATGCTAACAGGTATAAAGAATGGTACTTATATAATACTTCAAGAAACATTAAGATGTTTAGCAAGATATTAACAAGTCCCACTTAGAAAAAATGTTGTATTTGTGCACCTGAAAATGGACTTGAAGAGCACATGGCCAAATAGGTATAACGACAACAATGGGGTTTTGTCAGGCAGTCCGCAGTACCTAGAACCCCCGGGATTATTCGACTTGTAAAATGCTTAATGTTAGTCCATTTTTCTTCAATTCTTTCTGTGTTTCGTATAAGAAATGCTTTTCTTTGACATTCAAATCAACGTTAACATTTGCTAATCATGTTTTGCATCATGACGATGTTCTGTTGATGACAATAGTAAATAACGCGATAACGTAAATTCATGTTAGATTTTTTTAACACGTGTAACAAACACTGGGTAAAATGCTTGATACATGTTCAGTATATCTACCTATTTTGACGTATATGGAACACTGAATTAATGGTACACTCTATCTTTGTTTATGCAACCTATCACTACCTTGAGATACGTACCGTATAACTATGCAGAACAAGAGTATACGTAATGCAAATCTTTGTATACCAAGTGTACACCATACTTGTGCGTTTTTTTAGTATACGCAGTGGCTGCTTAACGTACTTGAAGAATGTACAGAGTCTGCATATTGTTGTGTATCAAGCATTTTGCCATGTGAAATATATGATGATTATACACTGAAGGATGTCTGTACTAAGACATGTTTGTATATCCTTGTATCAAGATATTCTTTCAGGTTTTATTTACGGTATTATTGAGTAATTTTAATGATTTTTGTGTGATTAAAATTTAATTTTCATTGCGCAATCTACGCCTTATATCGAATTATTTTTACCTTATTTTCAGAGAGAGAGAGAGAGAGAGAGAGAGAGAGAGAGAGAGAGAGAGAGAGAGAGAGAGAGAGAGAGAGGATAATCTTCAACTTCTTTCCATTACATTCCAACTTTTAACCACACAGAAACTGGCCTGCTTGGGATTATAATACATGCACTAATAGTACTGCTCTCGATGTTTATCTACAAATGATCAGCCCAATGTTTTGACACCTTTCACGAAGCGAGTATATGATTGGATAAAATGGCTGTTCTGAGCATTTGTAATTACCCCTAGGCATATTAACTGGTCAGACATCATGTTGCCTATAATAGTTCTAAACTACAAAAAGTGGTTACACTACTACAAAGTTTCGTTTGAGACGCAATGCCGAGTTCCTTCTCAGTGGGTTCTAACATAGGGGTGGATTTAGATCAGACGCTACAAGAAGCAAACGATACAGAAATTGTGTGACATACATTAGAACTACGGTTTTGTGGAGGGAACGTGATTAGAACTTAACATTCATCTACATTGAAACGTTGAATATATTGTTCTGTATAGCAGTCGAAAAATCCGAACTTCGGTCATATATTTTCACCGTAGCTATGACGTAGCTCAACGGACAACACAGCGACGCGGGCGGTTAAAACTTCTCATGCAAAAGAGCAAAAACCTGAAGAAAATGCTATCGGCACGACTTTAGAAATCGCCGGAAAATTGCCTCCGTAGCTTTATTATTAGGTCACGCGTAGGTCAGTCTAGGGAGGTTAAAAAGTTCTCTTCTACCTCCATGGTTAGTCATGGAGCCAGGAGCGGAGCTGGTACCTCCATGCTAAACGACAAGCATTATGGAATATCTTGGTCATTACATGCTCACTGTGCTTCAAATGTCATTTCAAACGGCTTTGCTAGGTCTGCATAATTTTCCTTGTTTGGTGAACATTAGTGTTGTAATTGTATGAAAATTAGTGAAACCAACAAATTTTCTTGCTTTATTCGGAATCGCAACTGTCTTACAAAGAGCATGGAGCTAGCACCATGCAAAGAGTAATCTGAATTCGCTGCCCACATGCGGCGGTTGTCAACTGATGTAATAGCCATTCCCCAGATTGCCAATCGATAAAGTGCGTGCATAAACAAGAAAAGTAAACTCATGAATTTTAATAGACGTGGTGGGTATGGCCGATTTGGCCCAAATAAGCCATACCAACCACGTCTAAATCTGTGTGGGGGAAAGCTATCTTGTAACGTTGGTTTGCTTACTGTTCTGACATTAAAATGTTCAATAGAAGGACAAATTAGTATCCTCAAACATGTCAAACGAAATGGAAGGTCCGCACCAGATTGAGCTTTTAGCGACATGGTTTTCAGAAACTTTCTTGAAAACTTTCTTGAACGACAGAGGGCGCATACTCAAAGGTAATGCACGTGTTTGCGGTGGACGTGAAGTCTGTTCTGTTCTGTGAGCGTGTGCCACGGTCAACAATACGAACTCTTGATTTACCGCCTGTTTGTCCAGAATTTGGCACGGGTAGAGAAAATTTCGATAGCTTTGATTTGTACATAAGAAACATATATTAAATTTAATGTTCTGTATTTGATTTACGAAAGATGCTTACATCACCTTAGACACGTGTAAAATTTTCCTCGAATTTCCCTCGTTATACACTAAGTGCCGTGAACTTGGTGTTGAATGAACAATACTTGCTACTAGCAACAGGTATGCTCTCCTTCGCTGATTGTGCGTTTTATCTGATTCTATTCGAGAACAACTGGCAAACCCTTGTACGTTAAAAAGTAACGTTCTTTAACACACCTGGCCAGAATTGCAAGTAGGTCTACAAAATATTTACATTCCAATATTTATGACCACTTAGCGCTGAACTATGACCTCCGTTTTATTTACCACAATGAATCTGAATTCAGTGAGACTGTTCTGACATAGCAATGTAGAGACTCCGTCGAGATATTAACTAAATTGTTGCAACACAAGGCAAAATATACTTTCCAAACCAAAGTCCAGGTCAAGGTAGTAAACGCCACAAAATTGAAAGACTTAAACGTGCAAGATCAAACTCTCTCCTGGAGAACTTCTGAAAATCCCCTTTCACTCTTTCAAATGCATAATTAAGGATAATCACTGTGCAAATATTGATATGGAAATGAATTACTCGATCTTTCCCGAAATTTAAAATGGCCGCAATCCCTGTGTTAACTCTGAGGGCAAAAATTATGTTTTCATATTCACAAGTAATGAGCCCAAGAAAATGTATATAATCCATGAGATTGAAAATGAACCCAACAACTGGTAGACCAAAACGGTTTAGCAAGAGTTTTAAAGTACATCTCTCCCTTAGGCACATTCTACCTTTAACGGAAATCAGTAGGTGCTGTTCCATTCTCTCAACGACATCACTCTCTCATGATTGTGACAAGTTTCCTTAAATAAGTTGCGTGACCTGAAACTTTTTCATCACGGAGCTGGAATTGACCACACTTGCGACGAAGAAAAGCTGTGAATATAGGCTTTTGCACTCTGTTGAACTTTCGTGCCAATAGGGACACTTCTCGACGTGAGCCTTACGACCCAACAAGTTTTTGAAGGAGGTAGGGGAGGGAAGGCGTGAGAGGAAAGAGAGAAGGTGAAAATCAAAGACTGAGAGACGAAAAACCCTCAACAATCCACTGATTCCCGATAAAAAGAGATACACTGAACATTAGACAAACACAATAAGATAATTAACAACGGTGCAAGTGGATAGACGTACAATTGCTGGCGTTCTCTGCGAAGTGCTTTTAAAAATGCGCATTTTTTCAAAACACTTCAATGATTTTGAGATGTTCCATACCTCATTTGCTCCAATCGCTTGCCATTTAACGTTATAGACACAATGGCTCTCTCGCTCCATCCAAAAAAGCAATCGTTCATGAGCACATGCGTCGGGTTGCCCTTAACTCAATAAGGTGACAATCACTCAAACTGGCACGTTATACATGTAGACAGTAAAATGTTGACATACCTCATCGGCGGCGGCTGCGTCGTGTAGAGCCATCGTACCTGTTACTGTATTAGTGTAACAGAACTACGAAACAATGTCACGAGTTCAAAGGTCGCATAGTAAGGACAAGCCCACTAAAGCGACTGATAACTTAATGGTTATTCCAGGCATGAAATATTTTGAGAAGTTTCCTTACGACAAATTTTTTCCTGTGAAGAAAACACTCGTTTGGTGATTTATGTGTTGACATTCACGGCAATGTCAAAGTTGATGCTCTGCAGGAACTAAAAATATTCTTTTCGACGGAAGGCTCCATTTTACTTCCGGTATGAGCCTAGTCAACAACTCTCTTCACTAATAAGACATTATGTTCAGTCACAGAAGCAATAGAGCGGATATTCTCTTTGCCATTAGATTGACATTGGCCAAGGTCGGACTTCTTAAATGATACCGATTATTGGAACTGCGTAGTGGAAATGCAAAGGACGAGAGATGTCGATCTAATTCCGTACCTTTGAGGAATGTTTTGTCTTAAGGACAAATATTTATATAGAAAACTACAAGTTTTTTTCAATATATGTGATGCTTACATCATATGATTGATTTACAGTACGGTCCGTATAGTACTGCAAGAAATACAAATATGGTTTCATAATTTGTGTCAAAAGTTTGTCTTCGAAAGACGATTTGGTTTTCGTTAAGAATACTGGGCTAATCCTTACAACAAATAGCGACTGAAATACAGCAAGGATTATGTCAATTCGTGATAATGCTCGATCTTGGGCTAGTTTCGTCACCTTTTCGGTCTTGACTATAATAAACTTCTCTACCTTAGCATCCGATTAACTATTTTATTTTCTAGTAAGCTTACTGTTTCAAAATTCCCTTTTAACGCCCAAAAGTAAAATGTCACTATCACAGAATTTTGTTGAATGATATGCCAAATGTTGTTCCGAATATTAGATAATTATAGTAACGTGGAAAGCGTGTCAGTTAATTTCATTTGATTAATATTCCTTTTCGTTTGAATTCCATCATAATTAAATAATATGCATTTCAGTGTGATAAAAATATTTTTAAATACCTATTTTTTGTCTGAATATGAAATTATTTCTTCCTACTAAATATACTAGTATAATTTCCTAATTATCTCTTGAAAACAGAGCAGGGTTGAATTTACTTTATACTCCTTCTATTTACACTAAGAGAACGCATGGTCCCTTTACCGCTTCTTAGAATAGAATGTCCAACAGAATGTAAAAATGCTGTATCCGATAATGCAAATCCGTACCCGAAATGGGTAAAGTTTTAGCTCCTGTGATTTCTGGAGCTGTGTTTAACGGCAGAGGGCGCACATTCAAAACTTGAAGCAACTCTGTCTTCTGCTCTTGTGAAGTCCTGAACAAACCCGGGGTGATACGATCAACGATACGGTAGTTAGATTCACCGCCTACTGTCTTAACTTAGCACGGGCAAAAAAAATCAATAAGTACATATTTAGTTTACCAGACATTCACGCACTCTACAACGTGTGGAGCGGTCTCCGTCAGGAAAATGTAACAACTTAGCCGGCTATTGAACCACTCTTATTTGAGAGTGGGGATTTAGCCGAGCGGTTCTCTCTGTGGCCTCTCCACTAGGCGACTGATGCCGTATGTTGTGGGTTCGAACCCGATTGAAAACTAGCCGTATACATAAGAATAATATTTGATGATCAATATCTATCTTGCGGTGAAGTTATAGTGCATCACTGTAATACTTAAAGAACCGATGAATGTTTTCTGCCACACTTCAGTGCCACGAGCTTCATGTTCAAGTAGCAATACTTACCAGAACGACAAGGATATTCGTCTTCGCACACGGTGAATAAAATACACCGAATCACAATTAACGTAGACTCTCGTTCGTTTTGTTTACTTCTCCTCCACAACAACATGCAACTTTTGGTATGTGAATAAGGAACTCAGAACTGACAAATTAAACAATATATTTGAATTATCACGTCCTTGCCAGCATTTCGAATGTGTCTTGCAGAATTATTGCATTCAAATATCTATGGCCACCTAGCGCTGAACGGACCGCTTTGCATTTGCCACACTGCATCTCAATATGGTGTCACCATACAAAGATTGATAGTGTGGGAACGAAAAACCCAATATTTCCCGATACTTGACATTCAAAATGGCCGCCATCCCTGCGTAAAAAATAAATTTTCTACAGTCACGAAACGAGCCGATGAAAAATATATATACTCTATGAGATTTAATGTCGGTGTATATGTCCGAGGTATGCCGTGATTTTCGGCCCATTATGTTTGGCATTGTGTTGAACGTTCATGCTAATGGTACAATGAACTTCTCGTGAGTCTTACAATCCAATTAGTGTTTTCTAGGAAGGGGGGAAGGGAATGGGATAGAGGAGATGAGGGAAGGGACGAAAAAAGCAGCCAACAAAGAGACAGACAGGGCCATAGACAAACAAACAGATAGAGAGTCAGGCAGAAAAACATACAGAGAACAGATACATTTAAAATCCAACAAGACAAGCTGCGTGACGAAAAACAGTCAATAGTCCATAGATTCCCAATAAAAGAGAAGTATACACAGAAAAACAGACAAACCAACTAACACAATAAAACAGCGCAGGTAGACGTTTAATTCCTGTTTATTAGTTCTCCTCGAAATATTTTTCAAGGTGCGCATTTCTTAAAATTGTTTAATCAATTTAAAGATTTCATTACCTCTTTTGCTCCGACAGTGCTTGCCGTTAATGCTAGAGTCGTTAATTACTCGTTCCAACCTCAAAAGCATCACCGTTCATGAGCGCTTGCGTCCTGTTGACTTTAACTCAATAAGCAGGCACTCACCACAAGCTGCCATATTACATCTGGATACAATAGATTTCTGACATACCTCAGTGACAGACGACTGGGTCGTGTTATGCAACCTATTACATTGTGCGAAAGTCATGCAACACTGAGAATTATGAGACGAAACGAGTTCAAAGGTCACTCTGTAAACCTAAGGACAAGCCCTCTAAAGTGACTGATACCTTACTGGTTATTCCAGGCTTCCTTACGAAACAGTTTGTCGTGTGAAGAAAACACTCGTTTGGTGATTTATGCGTTGACACTCACAACGATGTCAAAGTTGATGCTATGCAGGAACTAAAAAATTTCTTTAACGGAAGGCTCCATTTTACTTCTGGTGTATGCCGAGTCGACATCTCTCTTCACAATTGCTGTGGTACATCTGTGAAGAAATAGGACATTATGTTTCGTTCGAGAAACAATAGAGAGATTCTGCAGATATTTTGTTTGCCCTGAGATTGACATTGACCGAGATAGGTGCTATCCCTTGAATGAACTACACTCACAAGACCGTAGAATTATTTGCCATGGGACACGGGAGTATTACTTTATACATATTGACTGAAGCGGCCACTTTGGGCGCGAAAAGCAGAAGTTGGTGAAATCGGTCACGTGACAGCATTTTTACTGCGCCTTGGTTTAAGGTAAGTCATTTTTATTTGTCGGTAAAGCTATTAAGATTTCTAATCATGAAAATCCAATTAATCCTTAGAAACGCTCATATCTCCATTAATAGTAGACTAGTCCCGTATCTCGGTAATCGCAGAGCAAACACTTAATTTTGTCAGTCTATGAATGATTTAATTCCGCGGTTTTAGTTCCTTTTCTGGGCTGCGGCTGTTGATCGTAGGAGTTCCCTATTCTGCAATACAGATATTTTGTAAGATCAGCAGTGATTGCTAGCAGGCTAGGATTACGTGTGATCTATTCAATGTGCCACATTTATCGCCACGGTGAAATTGTTTACCTGGCGGTGTGTGTGGGTTTCCGATTTCCATGGCATCTGCTCAGGTATCACGAGATTTTCAATTCATACCAGGTCCTGTCTCCTATTTTTAAAAACGGCAGCGCCGCCGAGACGGGTAAGGTGGCAGTTCTTCTATCAATCCGTTCAACATTTCACGCGCATCTTAATATTGACTCAGCCCACACAAGACAGTGATCCATTGTGGGCCATTATGTTGTTTCTGCTTCATGTCGGTACATGAATTGATAGTTACAAAATTCTGCAGCCGCATTTTTGTTTTACCCGAAAAAGATCGATTTGATATTTGTGTGACAAGGGGAAGTCAAAACTTCAAGCTATTCAACGTTTGTTTCGGTCGAGTTGTCAAGCGCCTATTGACTCACGCAAGTTTGAGCACACACTTCCGTATTACCGAATAATGCGTGCTTAAGTCTTGACCCAAATATCGTCATACTCCCATATACTTTTTGACCTTTGACATGAGAGCATATTAACAAAGGAAACGGGTAAGCTGCAAAAATGTATCACATAACAGAGATTTCATTGTGTTCATCTGCACTACCTCTTGTTCGTCGATTGTGATTTACTGAACGAGCTTAATAATATGTGATCGATAACTTCCCCCTTTGGATAAACGGTTCCTGTTTTTCTCTACCAAACGCAGAGCAACTTGATATTACACTGTATTTATTGTCCAATAAATTAAACAACTTCGGACAATGGAAGAAGGTTAGTAGCGAATGTTTGACAGAGCTTATAATAGTTGTCCTAGTGAACCCTGACTCTGTGTGAATTATACGACAGGAAGTAGGGTCGTCGACTTTCAATGCACACTATCAATCCCCCCCCCTCTCTCTCTCTCTCTCTCTCTCTCTCTCTCTCTCTCTCTCTCTCTCTCTCTCTCTCTCTCTCTCTCTCTCTCTCTCTCTCTGACTCGAACACTGGCGAGTTCACGGTCCCGTTGCTGCAAAATTTTGATCGAAAACGATAATGGATTGTCTAAAACGAAATATGACTGATTCCTTTCCATCAATGAAAAACGTCTTGCGAAAATTTTGATATTGTTTTAAATGTCTCATTTCTCAAACAAATGGAATGTAGCCGACATGATTTACTGTCTTAAATATAATGAAGGGCAGAGATTTTTTAGATTTCTTGTAAGTTACGTAGGAATATTGAGTCAAATTATAGTGTCGGCTGATGGCATACTTGTGATGATAGCGTTTGCAAATCAGTTATAAGATTTATTTTCGGTTCCGTTTTGACAGGTGAGGCATAGCAACTAATCCGTCCAATATACTGGAAACTGAAGATTTTGAGCAAAGCTCATGGCGACTGGCGGCTATGATCAAACTACAGCTCGAGAGGAGTCGCAGTGCCAAAATTGCAAGCGATCAAAAGCAAGCAAATTCTGCCATGACTGTGACGTCACGCTTTGTCATTCCTGTGCTCACTATCACTTGTTGAATATGGAGACCAATGACCACCGCGTCGAAACTAAAACAAATAAAACAAATCAAGTGTACTCGCCTCGGTCCGAAGTCAACAAACTACAAGCGTCGCACTGCTCGGTGCATAGGAACAGGCCACCCGAATTCTTCTGCTATTCGTGTCGCGTTGCAGTCTGCGTCAAGTGCAAGGTGGATGCGCACAGCACTTCTGAGCACCAGTGCATCAGCCTGACGCAGATGAAAGACTCCATGAGGCATATCTGCAAGAGGCTGGACGATGAGACGAAGTCCTACATCGAACGCAAGAAGTACCGAGAGCGGGCTCTGACCGAAATCGAAAACTGGTACCAGGAGCAGTATAGAGCCGTTGAAGAACAGACCAACAGTGTCATCGCTAACATAAAGGTAGAAAAGGAAATCAGCATAAGCAAAATTAAGGAATGCCACATTAAAAGCAAGGCCGTCGTGGAAGAACAGATTGCAGTCCTCCGGGAAGAAGAAAAAAATCTTTCCCGGCAAGCTAATCGAGCGCTGGAACTTCTGCGATCTGAAAACGCTGTCAAAATGGCGAGCTTCATTGTGACAATCTCCACGTGGACGAGGTAGATATCCCGCAGCACAGTGATTTCGGTTCTGTGATGAAATTCGAGCGCGGCTTCTCGTCGGGGTTTAATTTTGGGTCCGTACAGGACGTGGGCGTTCGCGCCAAAAGTCTGTCCATCATGAATTTCTTGTCGAATGTCAGGTGCGGTGAGTTCGTGTACGTTGACGTGCCCATTAAGGACATTGAGTCTTCCATCAAGCGGACTTTTGTTAATTTGAACATCAGTTCCGAAGTGATGTCATCAACAAACGCCAAAGAAACGGTGCAAATTATGGACATCAATGAAGATAGCATCAATATGAAATTCAGATGTACGGAGGAAGGTTATCACAGATTGTTTATAGCGCTGAGCGGCAAGAACATACGAGGCTCACCTCTAACGTTCAATGTGAAGCCCGAGTGGAGGTACATCGAGCGAATCGGAAAAGATGGCGGGAATATTGGAGAATTCCAGCTTGCCCAATGCGTCACCCTAGTTAAAAAGGGTAAATTAATTGTAGTCGATTCAGGTAATAAAAGGATACAGCGAATGAGCTATAAGAAAGATAACACTGCTAAGTTAAAACCGGAAAAACGTAAACCAACACTGATGATGATGTCACGGAAGCATGTGATCTTCCCGCAGTGCATTGCAGTGTCTAAAGAAAACGAGTTCCATTGCACGGATATGCGCGATGGCCAAACATTCGTTTGTAACCAGATAAATTGAAGAGGTGGTTCGGCGGGACGTACCTGGACGGCCCACTTGGGATCGCGATAGATGAGTACTCGGGTACAATATTCGTAGCTTGCAAAGACAAGGAAGGTGACGGGCTTGTTGCGATGTTCGAGAAAGGAGAAGAGAAGCCGAGGGGCTTCCTAGGCCAGGAGATGCCAGATGAACTTCACCTTGTCCAACCGTTCGGGGTGTGCATCAACAGGAAGAGGCAGGTTTTAGTCTGTGACAAAGGCAGCCATCGCGTCAACGTCTTCGATCCGAAGAAAGGCCCGAACGGTACTTTGCTGTACTGGTTTGGCGGCGAAGGAAAGCAGTCAGGCCAGTTCAGGTACCCTGAGGGGCTGGCTGTTGACAAGCAAGACAACGTGTATGTGTGTGACACTGATAACGACAGGATCCAGAAATTTGACCGCGAGGGGAAGTTTGTTTGTTGTATTAGTGACATCGATCTTGTTGGGCCCATGGCGATAACTCATGACCCGGACTATGACGAACTCATCGTCACCACCACAAACAAGGGATTATTTGTTTACGGTTAAGTATTAAGATGTATTATCGGATACATCAATAGTTGTATGAGTGTTGTTGCTGGAATCGTACCTGGTCAAACATGATTTCCACTGAATTTTAAATTCTATGAAAAAATACCTGTCTCTTATTACACAGGTATATTATAATTTAAGATAGTACGATTGTCGAAACTTGAAGTTTTTAACTTTTGTTCGTACTTACTTCAATGAAGCTCAAACTTTTCTCTTAGAATCAAGAATGTAACTCAAGGGTTACCTTGCAAAGTTTTGGACCTCAACTTCAAAAATAAATGACCTAAAGTTTAACGATATTTGACATTCAAAATGGCCGAATTACCAAGTATTATATCGACGGGAAAAATTAATCTTAGATTCTCACACAAATGAGTTGAGGTATTCAAACACGAATGAAAGTACTGGACTATTCTAAATTCTGAATCGCTGTCCCCGGGTCGCATTAAACTTTGTAAGGAAACTCAGTGTAACATACTAAGTCATATTTCGGGGCCCTATATTCAGTTCGGGAACTAACTAAATATAGTAAATATCTTCATGTAATGTATACTTACCAGATATAGATTTTTTTACCAAAAGAAGCTAAACAGGCTGCGCTAATAATCGTTGCTTAACTTTATGGACTAAATACGTTCAAATACACGAATTTGTACGTTCAGAGCACGAATAATCAAAATTGTGGGTGTAAACTTAAAACTATTTAAAGATTTAATTTGGTGATAGATATAGGCGGAAAATTGGGTTTTAACGGGGGCTCTGTTTCACATCGGTCGCCATACGGCTTGTCATTCAGCAACAGCCTAGTTTGAGGTATAGAAATTGTCATAGCCTCATTTTGATGGAAAATTTACTGTATATAGTAAAATTGTAATTTGCTGTATTTGGGAAGTTCTCAAACTATATTCTTGTTTTTATTCATGAACATGTCACATCAGTACGGGAAATAAGCAAAGAATTGCTTGAGTCTAGCGCCATTAAACAGAAATCAAATTCATTTGGGAACAGCAATCGTTGGATTTGAATTGGCCTAAGATGATTGGGTGCACCAAAGAATTCTAGACCATAGAAAGAAATTTTGAAATCAATAATGTTTCTTTCGTTTAACCTGGCACCCAGTAATAGTTATTGAATATTATAAAACAAGTGTAATCTTGCCTCAGAATAAAAGATCTAACTTTCTTACTATTTCTCTTTTTTATAATCACAATGTAGGCAAGGGTGCAGAAAGTCTATTATCGTAATTGCATAACTGTAAGATGTATTCAGATATTTCACACAGCGCAGACACAGTGCGAATTGATGGCACAAAGAAAGTGCAAGCCCTGTGATTTTGACAACACAGAACTAAGATTGAGTGTCAAAACGTCTACATTATATTGCATCGGTTCTTTAGAAACATCTCCTCTGATTTCGTTCACAATATTTTACTGAGTGAGATACATTCTAGCGGCAAAAAAATTTTGTCAGCTTTATTTCAAAGTAATAATATTATATATACGCGTACATTTACAGTCGGAAACAGGAACGTCCATATTGCTATCGTCCATGTATTTTTCTCTCTTTTCAGGTATCCAAAGTGTCGTCTGCCCGACGTCTGGCTATGTCCCTTCTAAATTTACAAGAAATTATATCTTGAGTTTAAAAATATTTGAAGGGACAATGGCTTTTTTGGCAGATAGTATTTTTGGTATTCCATATGTAGTTTTACCTTCTCTCTGCAAACCATGGTATACATCAATATTTACTTCTTCAAACTGAATTACTGTCCTTATTTAAACTAATTTGTCTTTACACAAGAAGAGACTGTGTTGTCAAGTTGACCTTGGTATTTCGAAAATAATTTTGCATAATATTGTAATTGTATGAGTGCGGTGGTTAGGAGTGCGCGCGCACGCGTACAAGTGTACGAGTACATTGCGTTTGTGTATATGTCGCTAGATACGCTGATCATGTACAATCTTTATAGAACACAGTTTGCTGTAATATTGCAGACTTATCTAATAACATTTTGGATGCCAATGCCAACTTCAAGTCACCAAGTAAATAACGGTCGATTTTATACAGAGTATGTAATTATTCAGACATATCTAAGAGATATAATTTTGATTTAATTTAACATTTACTTTGAAGTAATTAAGGCTTATAAATCATACCTGTTGATTTTTAGGCGTTAAGAATTGACTTAATGTTTAGCTTTCATTTACGGATATTTGAATGAAGATTGAACCGTTTGATCTGTACATTACATATGAAATCGCATATCGAAATAAAGACAGCGTGCTAAATTTCAATATATTCGATTTTGTTGCATAAATTATGTAAAACACATCATAAAGACCACTGCGGGTTGTACAATACTGATATTAAACTATTCACCATGGTCAAAAATTGTGCTCTGTTTGTGATTCGGTCCCTTCAGTATGTCGTACATACGACGCGTCTTCAAACTATCTGGAGACTGGTATATTAGGTCGAAGACCACTTTGCTATCATTGAATTGTACACAACAAACGTCTAACTCGCCAGAAGTACCGTTTGCGGCATCACAAACAATACTCATATGGCAAAAGGACTATGAACAGACTTGCTTTGGCATCTTGTGTAATTTACATACATACATACATACATACATACATACATACATACATACATACATACATACATACATACATACATACATACATACATACATACATACATACATACATACATATGGGAAGAATTCAAACTATCTGGAGACTGATATATTAGGTCAAAGACTACTTTGCTATCATTGAATTGTAGAGCAAACGTCTAACTCGCCTGAAGTACCCTTTGGAATCTTGTGTAATTTACACACAGCAACATTCTACGGCCTAGTAATTTGTAGTTCTGACAGCGTGATAACACGGAAAAATGGTCAATTGAAGTGACCTTACTGTCCAAAATGTCAGGAGAAAAGGAGCAAAGGCGGTGCAACGTGACTTCTACAAACAACGCACTGATAGTGCGTGTCAGTGATAGGAGTAAAAGGTCACAAGTGTAAAAACGAAACTTTGAAGGGAGAGGTTCTTATCTGCATACTGTATTCGTTGATACAAATAAATTTGCTTGTCACTGACAATCGCTACAGTTAACTGTCAATGCTGGGAGAGTCCCCTCCTTGAAACTTCCCTACGTGTTTACATCCTGAACGTAACAATGGGAAATGCCCGCACGATAGATGACTGGAGGTGACCATCCGGATGTCACTGCTTCATGTTTTTCCACTTCAATTTTGACTCGTTTTGGGACGTGTGTTCCAGCATAAGCGCAGAAAAGCGGCTGAAGCTTAACAAATGAAGACTTGGCGATTGTATTTTGGTAAGCATTTTGCACATTTTGCCATTTATAGCACCAAATTTAATGATGTTGAAGACGTCGCAATATTTCTCGGTAAGTGTTTTGCACATTTTGCCACCACTCAACTCGGTGATGTTGCTGTACAGGGATGTCTGACAGCTGCTGGAAAAACTGATAACGAGCCACTGTACACCGACTGCACGAGTATCTGAAACATTTAGTCATCTCTCTACAGAATGTAATGATCAAAGTCCTCGTTCTCGCCATCTGTATCCTGCAAGTCAAGCATGCCACCGTACATACTTGCACATGACTTTCGAGCGACACTAACATGTTGCAAACAAAGATTAATATGAACATAAATAACGATAGAGTCACATCTTGGTACCAAAATATCGATTTGTATCATTTTCTAACATGAGACCCGGAGAAAGTTAATATCAAACCTGAGATAGGCACAAGAAATAATACAGAATAGTGCGTAAGTGCCTTAAGTTACAAAACCTATTTTAATGTATATACGTAATAAACAAAGAACGCAGAATATGTGGTCGGACGTTAGAAAATTATGCTAGTACAATGGCCATTCAGCTCAACCTTCAATTTCTTCCACTTTGACATCTTTAGCCATGGTTATGGATGTAAAATAATAGCATATCAATTAAATATGTTAGGGAAGAAATAAGACACTGTTTAGATAGGTCCTAGTCGAGTGGAAAATAGACTAAGATATATTGGTTGTAATTATGCGTTCTAAGCTGTGATAATGTGTGGTCCTCTTTCGGCCACAAGGAGCGTTGCAATTTAAGCTCAGTCAACTAACTGGCAGGTATATTACTAATCTAATTACGACAGACACATTTTAAGTCCAGATTCAATTCGATTTATTCTTCACATCCGTATGTATGTATGTATGTATGTATGTATGTATGTACGTATGTACGTATGTACGTATGTATGTATGTATGTGTATGTACGTATGTACGTATGTACGTATGTATGTATGTATGTATGTATGTATGTATGTATGTATGTATGTATCTATGTATGTTTGTATGTATGTATGTATGTATGTATGTATGTATGTATGTATGTATGTATGTATGTATGTATGTATGTATGTATGTATCTATGTGTGTATCTTTGTATGTATCTATGTATCTATGTGAGTGAATATTTGTATTAAAACTGTGCTAAATATTGCGGAAAAGCATTATATAGTTTGCCATCATATTTGGTGTTAAAAGCAATGTTTACAAGTGATACAAAATGTGCAAATATCAATATTCTTCTAAAAAGTGAATTCCGTGGTAAATCCACTTTACGCAAATAATTCAAAACTTGTTATATAAACATGAATATCTGCAACAAATCAATCAACTTCGCTTCGATGAGAAAACCATGTCTTATCAAAACGTTTGCTTATTGACAGGTTAATACTAGTAATACTAGGTTTTCTAGTGATCATTTTAACGGCTTTCCTTGTCTTCTTTGCTTATCATTGTCAACTCGTCTAATGCAACATATCAGTGTGAAGAGTGGCCCAGCAAAGACTCCAACGATCAGTGATACAACAACTCCAATGAAGGCGGCCTTGTCCTCCTCCGAACCTGAAAAATCGTTCATAAGAATCTATAATTCACTCATCATTAAATTCACATTCCATGGCTTCACATGTATTATTAATATTATTAATATAATATAGGGCTCAGCCCTTGGTGTTGCACCAGATGTTTTAAGATCAGAAATTTTATTTCCATCTAAAGATACACAGTCGACGCTTACGTCAATAATACTATTGATTCATAAGAAAGAATAAAATTGAATTAGTTGTTTCTTGCTTTTTACATTATAAGAACCACCATGCATGTAGTAATAGTAGTAGTAGTAGTAGTAGTAGTAGTAGTAGTAGTAGTAGTAGTAGTAGTAGTAGTAGTAGTAGGTAGTAGTAATTGTATATTATTGTGACTAGCAACTCTATCAGTTGTGTAGTCCAATGGGCTTATAAGTCACATTTCAATTAACTTAAACACAATACAAATTGTTAAAGGTTTCAAAGAAGCATACAAACTCTGCAAGTGAGTGAATGAGAGCAAGATGAAAGTAAGGGCATTACATGTACAAAAGTTCTTTTCGCTTATAAAGTACTTTTCAATAAATTATGCAAATTGCCTCACTGGTTATAAAATATATTTTACTATATCTTTGATTGGTTTATCCCACAATGCGTGCAGAATTCTTCCAATTTACATACGTCGTAGCTGTTGATATTGTTTGCATTCATACATAAAGTGACCTTCCAAAACATCTTCATCACAAAATCTACAGATACAATCTTGCAGTGGTTCATTTCTAAATCTGTCACAATACGAAGGGGTAAAATATCCATACGAAGCTGAGCTAACAGAGACCGATGACTGCGACTTAAGTTAAAATTTACATATCGTTCAAGTTTATAAAAGGATTTAATTTTCATATAAGTACATAATGTAATCTCTTTATGATTTTGTTTCCATCTAGACTCGATAAGAGTTTCCATGATTTTAACATGTTGATCCATCTCCTTGTAATGCACGAGTGCCATCCTGTATCACCCGTAACTACAGCATGTGGTGAATATCTGTGAGTTCCAAGAAAGAACCTCAAAGCTCGGTTTTGAAACCCTTTACATGAATCAAACTTTTGAAACCCAAACACCTGAACAGTAATCAAGAATCGGGACTACACTTGCTTCATATTTTTGTGTTGGGTTTGCACCCATGTTTTTTAACCTGTTAAACCGTGCAATTAACCCCCCAAGTGCTCTATTCGTATAGTCCGCAATTACCTTGGCAGTAATGGTATAATCAAGACTTTCATTTACGGCAATCCCTAAATATCTATACTTTTCTGAAAATTTAGTGTACTCCATTTATTATTCTTTCTGCGAAAAGTGCATTACCTTAGACTTCATGGCGTTGATACTTAGTTTCATTTGGTTAAACAGTCATTAATGCAATTCAACATTATTTGCATATCATTCTTGTTACGTTACCTGACAAAATAACAATACTTCTAGCGTACAACAAAATCACTATCTTAATTAAAACCTGTTCATGTTTTTAATTTCTGAGGCCAAATCATTGATGAACAGAGAAAACAAGGTTGAGGAAAAGTTATCATCCTGGTGAACACCTCGGTCGGTGACAAAGCAGTCTGTATGAAATGAATTTGATTTAACAGAAGCAAGCATATCTGTATACATAGCTTCAATAGACTTGTACATTTTCCCATCAATACCATTGGAGAGAATTTTAAATGATAATGCAATACGATTAACGTTGTCAAAGGCTTTACGTTGATCAATTAAAATTGCAAAAGTAGAGGTCATACACTGGCCTATTTCGAACTATGGATGATTCTTTCGCTTTCTAAATCCCTTTTTGCTCATAAACTAGTATAACATTAATTGTGTAAACAATAAATTCAAACACCCAGTGTTCTGTGACTTGGTCATTTACTGATGCGCACTGTTCGCTTAGTCAGACCAGGGCATGGCAGGTGTTGATTTTTGTGTTTCATTTGTCAAAAAGTTATGCGTAAATGGTAATTTTTGTACATATCACTTTGGTAAAAGCCAAATGTGTTCAATAAGGGGCCTAGGGCGCATTATGCCATCAATACCTTAGCCAAAGCAACTGTGCTACCAAGCGTACAGTTTTGCAAGCTGAAAACCTTGTTGTTAAAAAACTGGCAATTTGCATCTAATTATTGACACAGAGGGCGCTCTTCTAAGTGTGAATTCAATCCCATCCTTCTTGGCGTGAGTCCTCGTTCATATACAGGATAGATTTCTCTCTAATTCTGATTTCAAAGCGATGATAACAACTACTTTATCCAAGGGCGAGGTGGTTACTGGATAATCACAGCAATATAGTTTTTTGGTTGCGAGTGAAAAATATCATTCTTTGCACGTTTCGTATTTGTATCTTTACAAGCACTCAAAAAACTTGGCGGCACTCATGATATTATAAATTTAGTCGCGTACACTTCCAGTTACATTCGTACAATGAACTGCGCATGCGCTACCAGTTAGCCGCTGGTGCGAATATTATTGGGGTATACATTTCCCAGCTTATTCGATATGCAAGAGCATGCAGTTCATATGGTGATTTTGTAGAGAGACATGGCCACCTCTCTTACAAACTGTTAAATCAAGGTTACACCAGAGCAAGACTTGTCTCTACATTCAAACGCTTTTTGGCAGGTATCGCAAGCTGGTAGATAAATACAATATCTCTCTTCGACAAATGATCACTGATGGCATCGGTGACATGGGGCCTTAGTTAGTGACCACTACCTATCTGACTTACAGATTGATATATGGCGGGTGCCACATGTGGGGCAGGATGCGCTTACCATTTTCGAAACACCTGACATCACTTCTTGGTCTTTTGGCCAGAGGTCCATATATCTTTCTTTCATGAATTTGACTTTGTTTGTGTACCGTCTATTTACTGTCTGTTCTGTGCTGTTCTGTGTCTCTGTTTACAACTATTGTCTTACAAATTTTGACCTAGTGTTATTGGATAATGGATTGGTATGATAGCGATTATATTAATATGACTAGTGATATGTAACAGGTCTGACCTGAGAGCAACCCCAGCGTACAGTATATCATTAGTGTTATTATGCAATAGCATGCTAATTTTTATGCTTGCTGCATACTTTTACCGTAGAAGTTGATTACATTCAATTACTTTCTAGAATAACAATAGACTATAGCAATTTAACTCGGAAATGTCAAGTGCAGCAACGAAAATCAATGAAAATAGGTAAATTACATGATTCAAATCAGTTTATTGTAACAGTGCCAGGAACAGAGGACGTCTGATGCAAAAAAATACTTGTGATTTCCGTTGGTGGCTCTCAGTAACACGATATTTAATTCTAGCGTGAGTTGACTGTTCGTTCTCGCGAGAGTTGGCTTGTTTCAGAATGGTGGCGCAAGGCGATATCCGAATTCGGCTTTCAAAAGTCATCGAAGTTGATCATCTTAAACCAAATTTCTCACTTTCTTTGGAACAGAAAGATTCTTTAGTCAAATTGGCCGCCTCCATGTAAACAGCCTGAAGTGCACTCTATTCAAACTCGTCGGAAAACAGAGATTCCATTCTAAACAAATTCATGTACACACGTTTGTCTGAATGCTCTCTTCGCGAGCAGTCTCCGGCCGCTCTCGCTGCGCTCGCTGCGCTCGCTAAAATATATCGCTGCCATAAGCCAATATTATTCATCTATTCGTGAATGATAAAATATGTCATTACCTATAAATATAAAAAGACTGAATACTGTTATCCATATGAATGAGGTCCCACGCCAAGAATGCCGGGAATGAATTTGAAAACTTGTACTTTAGTACGAAAACCCCAAGTTTTGACACTGAAAGGTTCGCAGCTTGCAATACGAAACTTGGCAATACAGTTGGTATGGCAACTATAATGATGACACAATACATCCCTTAGATAACGTAATGGGTATTCATAATAGTAAATGCAAAATTTAATGTACAAAATTGCCATTTGTGTCAATTTTTTTTCACATAACAGAAAATATATTCTTGCCTGGGTCTGACAAAGCGTGTGTGAACTGTGCGCTTTAGTGGTTGTCAAAGTTAACATCATGTGTGTATTTGGATTTATTCTTTACGCAATGTGCAGTTATCCTGCTTATGTATAAAGCACGAAACAATTCTTTTTTATTATTTCTTATAACTTATCTCTAATCAATACTATTATTGACGATGTAAGCGTCGACTGCAAATCTCCAGATGGAAATAATATATCCAGCGCGACACCAAGGGTTAAGCACTATATGATGTTATGGTGATCTAATAACGCCAGTCTGGGTGATTGAATCACGTTATAGATGATCAGCGCTGTTCGTGAATTTTCCATAACAGTGCATAATACAACTTGCAAAAGAACGGTTACATAGAACCAATAATCATATCTTGAGCAATTACGTAATACAATGTTTCTTACGCTTTTTCTCACACTCACTCTGTAAAATGATGATGCAAGACAGCAGTCAGAGAAATAGTATCTTCATTTCAACCAATTACAAGAATTGTATAATTAATAATTTTAGATATTAATTTACGATGAACATTGCTCATGATTTTCATTGCAATTTCAATGAACTTCAAAACTAGTGGCAAAAGTTTCAATATACAGATTTACATACAACTGCAATATATATTGAATCACGGGAGAATCTTGGGTTACACCTAGTTCCATTGGTAAGTCTCCGATTGGGATTGTTGTAATTTTTGCTGATTTACTACAACTATGCGGTTCTATGTCACTTGCAGCAATTGTTCTGACGAAAAACGAATACTGTGACCTCTTCTCTGTTTTACACTTGTCTTAAAAATATATTTCAGAACTCGACCATCGTTCAGCATATATATTGAGAATGCCGTTTCTTTTCAATCCCTGCTTGTTCACTGTCAACTTTCCAAGAACGACCAAATGTATGGTTTTGGCAGTAAATTTATCACCTCAACTCACAACGGAAATTCAGGCTTGGGCCAACGTTTTTCGTACCGTGACTGTTCTGGTTTATTCGTATATCTCGAAAAAGTCACTGGTTTTCTAGTTTCGAAACATTTCACTGTCGTACGACAACACAGATTAACTGTGCATTAAGATCAGATTTGAACAACATAGCATCCTGTACATTAGTCATATGCTTGTGATACATTCTTATATTTCTTATTTCGAATGCATCGCGTTATCACTAAGTCATATGAAATGCAGAAACACGAATCTGGCCTGTATGTCTGTGTATCCAAAGTATTCTCTACTAGACGAAGCGTCATCCTACCAGCTACTACGTCCAAAGAAACAACAGTGTATTGCATCTTCACTTTGCTGCTATTGTCCGTCTGGGGGCATTTAGAACAATTCGGGTCGAAGTAGCAAGTTTCATTACGGATTTGCTGAAAGTTTCACTCTAGTCTTAGAGACCAAACTGTCAGCGTACACACACGTTTCCGACAAAATAAGCGCGTTTTCCTTAAAGAAAAGTCGAGGTCGGCCAATACACGAGAGTCCAACCAATCGCGAGGCTTATGTCACGCACACTGAACTCAATAGCGTGCTCATGTTATGAGACTTTATTATTGCATGCCACATGTTCAAGAATCTCCATGTTGCGATTCGTCAGGATACGTCACGTGACGGCAAAACAGGTACGGCTTGTTCCAAATGAATCGACAAAAGTGACATCAGAGGGTATTTTTGAAAGACTTTCCGTAGGGAATTAGTTTTTGGCCAAATTTGGAAAACTGTTTGGTCATGTGACCATACGCGTAGTGTCTTTTGCAGCTTTCGTTGAAACAATCATGACGGGTGACTAGAACGTTATGATCGCCAAGGATGAGCGACGAGTCTTTCTCTATACCAGAAGAATTTTCCATTCCAACAGCGCAGGAATTTATAAATCTCATGAACGACAAAGGTTTAAGTGCAACAAGGATGTTCTGGGTATGCATAGGATATTTTTGTGAAGAAATTGGTACTACTTTGTTAAAACCTCTGTGGAGAAATCGCCAAGTAAACTTGTCACAATGGATTTTTTTAGGGCGTAATATCAAAACATATTAAAAACTGTAACATAAGAAAACATGAGCATGTGGTGTCTTATAAAACACTTATAACCTGGTCTTTATTCGGGCTATAGCACCCGTTTATTACCCCTCATGACCGTGCGTTACAAAAACACACCATTGCTATACCCCTCGGTGTGAGGCCTCGGGGACTCGGAATAACAATGTATTTCTGGTAACGCACGCCCCCTGGGTAATTGACGGGCGTATTGCCCTCAGTCTTGACCGGGTAAAACAAATTCGATTTTCAAAAAAAGTACGAAGATGAGAAGTTTTCTTACACCAAGAGCCTTAAAATGAATCCCCACAAGTGGTAGATAAGAAAAGAATTGTAAAAGTTAGAGAATCTTTTTATTAGTCAGAGAGTCCATTAAGGAGTCTGAATGTCTGTCCCCGAGGCGCATACTACTCTACGAGTTTCCAACGTACAAACCCAACTTACACAGTCGCATTGATTAGAAAATTTTGTTTAAGAACTCATACATTGTTAAAACTTATAATATTGAAATTTTAATTGCGTTTGAATAAACGTATAAAGCAATGATTGTAAAAAACGAAACAAGCCCGAATTTTATCAGCAGAGCGTATTCGACGTCTGCCGTCCTCTGCGATTCGATTGGACGGGGTACTTTAGCTTTGATCAGTGCAACTTTGTGTCAGTTTTTTACTTAGATATCTCAATATCAGACGGCAATCGATAAAAACAATAGCAACAATGCAAAATAGAAGGAATATCAGTATTGAGTGAGCGTAAAAATCGCTTTCGGAAAAGATGTTCGTCAAAACTGGCTATTTTAAACACGATTAGAACTAATTGGGGAAATTGGATGATGAAGTAATGTCAATATAATCTACAAATGTAATTTCATCTGCTTTTCTTTTTACGTTACACATTTATTTTTTATGAGTAATTTGCAATATTACAACATGCAGCTGTACGGCACGTAACACTTTTTGAGAAATTTGAAAAATATGAAAATCAAATTATCCCAAAATAGTTCCGATCGTGTTTTACGAAGAAAACGAATCCCAAACGACAAGTGAAAGCACAACATATAAAACATGGTAAGAACGCGGAGAAAGCGATGACGTATCCACTCATGTTCCGGTCAAGTATGCAATATTAATAATGTGTCTTTCAGCGACAGAAAATTGCACAAGGAATTGCCCATGACATGAACATTGATTTTACACCTGTACTTAAATCATGTCGTTGCAAATTGTATATTCCGCACTGTTATGAAAACCTACGAAAATTGCAGAAAACAAATTTTGTCACTAAATCCCCCTCAGCGCTATTACATCATTGTGTAATAAATTTCCCCCCTGAACGGGGTATGCACAGCTTGGTGCATTGGTTCTGTAACCAACACCTTTTCCCAACCATTTTGTGGGGTTGAAAAGGGTGGTCTACTTTCTCCGCCTCAAAACAATCTCGAGGAATGTTGCGGACTACGGAGCAGAAGCAACGCAGCAGGCAATTCTGCCTGCTTCCTGCATTGCTCGTCACGAAGAGTTGCTCGACGAGTAGTCTGGAGTCGGGTACTTGGAGCTCTGCACACGTGTCTACATACGTTATATTCAAGTTTTTCCACCATTTAGTATTTCGCTTATATTGGAAAAAGAATCATTCATGTTGTTAGAGCCGATGCGTAAACCTTATTGCATTCACGTGCAACCTATTCTGAATCAAATCCGTTGTACATACTTCTGATCAAGGCGATATTATGTAGAGTCTCTGTACTGGACATCCTGTGTGCAATGATTACTAATTTTAGGTAATCCGTTTTAATGACTTTGGACTTTCAGGAAATTAAAAAATAAAACAATGAAAATAAAGGTAAAGTATTTTTCAAGGATGTTGAAAAAAAGACATGCCTAAATTCAAACTACTACAAATTAAAAACTATTGTGATATTTTCAATCCGTAACTTTTCACCATATAATCTGTTTTTCAGAAACTATCATGTATAACATTGCTCTGAAATTTGATCCAGGATTGTTTCCCTAAGGCTACGTCACATAACAGAGTGTGACAGTGATATGAAGATATAATTCCATGGATAATTTTAACCAAGACTATCACTGCTGAGTTGTTATCGTAACACAGCTCGTTATCTTGATTCGTTCATTGTCAATCAAATGGTATGTACCATTTTAAGGCTTTAACTTCAATTTTTTGCGAGAAAATTGGATGAGGTGTGTTACAAAACACAATTTCTAACAGAGAAAACACGACAATTAGACTCGTTGGCTGTGTACAAATCTTAAAGCAACACTTACAGGTTTTACGTTTATTTTTTCGCATCTGCATCCACAAATATTTGACGTCTTGCCAGTGTTTGCTGTTTAAATGAAGGTCTTGTGTGACTCTTAAGTCTTTATTGTCCATTTTGTGTTCATGAGATGCGGTTTTACCTGAATGAATGAATGAATGAATAAATAAATGAATGAATGAACAGACGAATGAATGAATGAATGAAAGCATAATAAAAACACCATAGTGTCAATCTTAGGTAAGCCTTGCAAGTAAAACAAAAAATCTTTATTATTGTTGGGGCGTCTTTTCCGATGGCCTTACACTGGAACGTGACTCGAGGTATATGGTAATATAACACATTGGGTTAGTACTACATATTTTGTTGAGTTTTATTACATATTGAGTTGGTGTTACATATTGGGGTAGGTATTACAACACATTGAACTGATATCATAAATGTTTAATTTTCTAATTAGCAAACAAAACACCTCTTATAGTTAATTACAAAATGTTTCGCAAAACTATCAATATCTTCAGACTTTTGATTTTGTCATACCTGGAAAATCACGAAGCAATAGTATATGTAGATCTTTGTCAATCACTTTTTTTAACAAACCTCAATGGCCACTATCACGTGTGTTCATTGCTAAGGCATCCCGTCTGAATAGGATTAAACAGATGTATTTAGGTATATCACAGATGATAGCCATTAACCGATAGTATGGTGTTTCTTGTTAATAATATTCTTTCCTTCGACACCCTCTATTGCAATGATCGTAACTTTGGACGAAGGAATCAAAAGCTGGCAGCTTTTACACTGTGAACACCTAAAAGTTGGTTTAGCTAGAGCAAGTTAAGTATCACTGTATACGGAATAAGTGGCCGTGTTTTTGCGTCATTATCCATGGCAAGGTGTCCTTCTTGGATGAGAATTACGTATTAAGCTCATAACATCGGTACTATTCCTCAAAGGGCTTAACATGTTGCCCACACCTAAGATGATATCATTACAGCCATGAGCATAGCGATGCCAATATATTTATAGCCCACCTTTCTTGCTCTTTAAATCAACGTTGTAGATGATACTCGACTCTTCAATTTGCTTATCTTGTCCAGTAGAGGGGGTCCCGATTTTACCTGAATGAATGAATGAATGAATGAATGAATGAATGAATGAATGAATGAATGAATGAACGAACGAATGAATAAGTTAATGAAGGCATAATAAAAAACACCATAGTGTCAATCTTACGCAAGCCTTGAGGTAAAATACAATTGCATTATTGTGGGGGCGTCTTTTCCCATAGTGTTACTCAGGAACGTGGCTCGAGGTATATGATAAGATAACATATAAGGTTAGCACTATATATTTGGTTTAGTTTTATTACATATTGAGTTTATTACTACACTTTGAATTGATATCATCAATGTTTAATTTTCTAATTAACAAACAAAACACCTCTTGAGTTAGTTACAAAATGTTTCCAATAACTATGAATGTCTTCCACGTTTCGAGTTTCCCATACGTCTTGAAAACCACAAAGCAATTGCACGTTTAGATCTCCGTCAATCACTGTGTTAACAAACCTCAATGAAAACTATAACGTGTGTTCAATGCAATGCTTAGGCATCCCGTCTCAACACGTTTAAATAGAGGTATTTCGGTATATCACAGATGATAGCCATTAACCGATAATATGGTGTTTCTTGTTAATAATATTCTTTCCTTCGACACCCTCTATTGAACTGATAGTAACTTTGGACGTGGGAATCAAAAGCTGGCAGCTTTTACACTGTGAACACTTAAAAGTTGGTTTAGTCAAGCCTTGTAAGTAAAAATATTGTATTGTTGTGGGGGCATCCTTTCCCGTAGCGCTTGCTGCAAAACACGGGTTTGATGTGGTAAGCTTTGTGAGGTCGAAGAATGAAAGCAGGAGAAATGGCTATTCTCCAAAGCTTCAGTTATCATGTGAAGGTCCATGCCTGATTATCAGTAAGTTGACTGATGTTGTTTACCGCATACAGAGAATCAACGAGCTAA
The DNA here is from genome assembly GCF_041260155.1 of Ptychodera flava. Lineage (NCBI taxonomy): Eukaryota > Metazoa > Hemichordata > Enteropneusta > Ptychoderidae > Ptychodera > Ptychodera flava. The sequence goes on from NW_027248278.1 coordinate 5,759,601, forward strand.
GCCTACGATTGTACATTATGAGAAATTAAAGGCTTATCAGGGGAAATATCTAACTTCATGGTTAGACGAGGACATTGTTGCTGGTTGATCAGAAACTACAGATCGATAAACCCCCTGATGGGGTATCACCAAATGTCAAATTGAGGACAGTAGAGTGTTGATACTGTAAAGAGAGATATTGTGAGCAAAACGGAAGATGACACTGGTGTGAGCAAAACGGAAGATGACACTGGTCAGTCTTCTGAGTCTAAACTGGTAGTTGATCCTACTCCAGTAACGGCAGAGTCAGTAAAAGTGCCTGGAGAAAGTAATGCTCCCGATTTAGCTGAATTAGATAGTGACAGCGATAGTCATGATAATTCTGTGGATGAGAGTCAGATAATCATGGAGCGTGTAAGGTTACCCTAGACGACAGAGAAGGTGGCCTGTAATTTATGGATACAGTACAAGGTTTTTACATGCATTTGAAACGAGAGTTTAGACATTTTGTTTGAATTTCTTGCACATCACAATTTTGTCAATTTACAGTTTTCAAAAAGGTTCAGTATGTTAGAAAATTTGAAAATAGAAAAAGAAGAGAGAGAAAGGATTTCGACGTCTGAATTTTGCAGAAGTTTTCTAAGATTTGAGAGTTTCTTATCTGAACACGATTGGCACTAATTGGGGATGATTGGATGGTGCAGTAATGTCGATTTAATATACAACTGTAATCTCATCTGCTCTTCTTTTTATATTACACTCTTGTTTTCATGAGTAATTTGCAATCTTGCAACATTCAGATATATGGCACCTTACACTTTTGAGAAATTTGAAAAATATGAAAATCCAATTGTCCCAAATTAGTTCCGATCGTGTTTCTGAGAGGTATTTCATTTCCTATTCAGAGAAGTTTTTGCTGGTGACTTTTCACACTGTTTATTGCAGAACAGTTATCTTTAGCGACTGCTCGACGTGTTTTGGAAGATATTTTTGTGAGTCATTGTGATGAAGTGAGGATTTTCACAGTTCAAGTTTTGACTGTTTTGTGCAGGATTTTTTTGTATGGTGGTCTTACACATTGACACAGTTGGTCTGAGACAAAGTAAATGCAATTTACGGATCGTTCAACATTTTTTGCAATGATTGTCTTTGTGGTGTTATAGTATTTTCAGAGTTTAGTAGGAAGTATGAACTATGACAGAGCAGCTGGTTTGTTAGTTGAGCTACTTGGACCAAGACTACAGACAGGTGACCAGTGTACATTTTGCGTAAGGCAAGTTTTTAGTTGTGTTTACCTATAAAGGTTTATGTTGTTGACAGACGGCAGGGACGTTGCGGATATCGCAAGTCTTTCCGAAATTGTATGGCTTTGGATTGCCTATCCCCCTTCTCCTTTCTTTCCTGTATTTTCGCTATTCCTATGCAAGAGACTTCGAATGCTGATGTCGTGGGAGATGTTATGGAAACAGTGATGAATACGTGGCTAGTAGATTGCTAACATAGGGTGTCATTGCGTTGCTATGGTGACTGTTGCGACTTATGTCTGGGAAGGGTCTGGAATGGGAATTTTCCATCACATACTTGATCCAGAATAACGATGACGTCATAGTTTAATTTGGATGCCAATTAGAAGTACATTCTGGAGTCAGGTGATTAGCAGAAAAAATGTTGGAAAAAGTGCGTTCTGAGTTAGTGGGAGTTTGGACGTCGTCGGAACTACCCGCAGTCCTCAGCTGTGCTGTGTCTTTACCTAATTTTGCCTCTACCGTGATAGTCAGCCCAAGATTTTACTCAAACCTGGCAAAATAGATCTAGGCCTACAGATACCAACACCATTAAGATTTCGTTTCCTGTACGAAGAAAATGCAGAAAATATTGAAAATAGGACATAGTGGAATAGAAATTAAAGTGTTTTTCATCTTGTCCAAGTTAAGAGGGAATATTACCCAAAATTGTTGATCTGCGAACATGTAAGACAGAAATCAAATTCTCTGGTTCGAACTCAAAACATACAGCACCCAGTCACCCAGCGGAGAGGAAACAGACAAAATCACCCGGCCAAATCCCAAATCTCCAAAAAGAGTGGTTAAATAACCGAGCTAAGTTGTTACATTTTTCTGAATGCGACCTTTACACCTTTAGAGTTCCCCGAAGTACTCACGCTCGTACAATCACAGTAACACGTCGCTAACACATTTCATCTAAGCAATGAATATATCGATTCATCTGGGCGAAAGACGGCCTCGGGGACAATTCTGTCGACCAGTATGGCTGTCAAACGAAGGTAGAAAATACAGCTAGTTTTCAGTCGGGTTCGAACGGACAACATACAGCATGCAGTCAGTCACCTAGCGGAGATACAGTAGACAGAACCGCTCGGCTAACAATACATTTTTGTAGTATGAGAATGTCCGCTGCTAAAAGACAATTAATGCAATTTCTGAAGTAGCCTATGCTCTTTTGTCTGATTGATATTATTTACAAATAATCCATGGTTTATCCATTTTCCTCCTCAAACGAATTTGTCTCAGATCGAGCATGCTTGCAACTAATGACAACGACTGATGTAACGAGAATAGGCCAAACGAAAACCTTGACAATTAAGCACGACCAAAGGCTGTAATCTGAAAATTTCTTATCATCACCTGTCTATCAAAGTGTCAACATACATGCATGCATGCATACATGCATGCATGCATGCAGACGGACAGAGAGACATCCATACATCCATCCATACATACATACATACATACATACATACATACATACATACATACACACATACACACATACATACGTACATACGTACATACATACGTACATACGTACATACATACAAACATACATACATACATACATACATACATACATACATACATACATACATACATACATACATACATACATACATACATACATACATACATACACACACACATACATACATACATACATACATACATACATACATACATACATACATACATACATACATACGAGTGAGTATATACGCAATAGGCGTCACCTGGACATACCTGTTGTTCTAGAACCTTGGTATGTAATTGAACTTTCCATGCTTTCCTTTCCCGCATCAGAAGCAGACCCTGTTAATATCAAGTGAAGATGATGGTGATTATGCTGATCATGATGACGACAATAACCCTATAGAGGAGGATATCACATTATTCAGTCACTGTTGCACTGAAACACGGAAAATACAGCCCGAACATTGCCATGAAAGTGTTTTCATCACAGGTTAAGAACACGGACTAATGTCGATGTACAACACTGCATGAAAAGCCAATAATACTACTATATTTGCATGGATTATTGCCTGAATTTTAGCTGAAGAGTGCATATACAGGTGAATACAGTCATTAATCCATTTTTTGTATTCAGCAAGCCTGTATTCACGTGGATTCATGTGAATTCACGTGTATTATTCAATAATACAGTCAATTCATTACTGTGAATTTATCTGTATTATTGCGTTTTCATGCAGTGCAATATTAATAGCATTACCTTCTTAAATCACAGAAAGCAATTGTTTAGTTATTCTATTGTTAAATGGCAGATTTTGTTTCAAAATTATGTCATTATTATTATGCTGTTATTTGGTTTTTACTTGTTATTATGTTGTTATTGCTCTTTGATTGTCTCGGCATATCCTGGTATTTGATCGTCACTAAATCGTTGTTCGGTGATATTTTTGCTTATATCTCTTTTTCATTATCTCATATCTCATATGTCATTATCTCATGATATAGTTTAGATAATATTCAGGTTCTTAAATTTTGTCGTTGCCAGTCGAGGATACGCCATTTGGTGTACTGGGATAGTTTTTTCACGATCGAATCTGGTGGGTGCCTCAAGGACAATGGTGCCGAGCTTTATTGAAAACTGAAATGGCTGATTTAACACCAATAAATAAATGTTTGATGTTTTGCGTTGCTTTCCCGCAAAACAGTCTTCGTAAGTACACATGGAAGCAAAAGGTATTTCCACAGATGACTACTTGTAAAAGTCCTTTCTACTACATATATCAGACTACCCACTTTCTTTGCAGTGCTTAGAACCTCCTCACTGTGAAAATTAAACACATCAATTAACTAGAAAACTGACTTTACATAGAATTACTGACAAAAGTTTACGTTCATATTGTAAAACAAATCTATCAATAACAACATATTTGCTTCTATAGGGTATGGAGATGAAGTTATACCGAACAACGAAGACGTTTTGGAATCTTTCAGGAATTCTATCGGAGTTACTCTATATATATTCATAAATGTATCTATGTGTGCTGTTTATGGAATGTTGTCAGTTTGACTAGTGAAATAGTAAAAATCACCACAAACAATTTTGTCGAGCACAATTGAATTAGAATGTTGAGTCATTCTGTTTGGTTACAATGGACCCGGTTTTGAAATCGAATTGGACTCCTTTTTTTTGCCGAGCGTGTCATCTTGTTTATTTTGATAATCCCTGTTATTGCAACGTCGTGAATGGTGTGTTGATTTCTGATAAAATGAATTGTGATAGAAGTGTTAGTTTTTGAGTCTTATAGTTGATATATGGTTATTGAACCTTAGGCGAAATACTGTTTTAGTTTCTCCTACATACCATTTTATGCATCTCTTGCATGCGATGAGTTAAACAAGGTTTTTGGATTTGCACGTTATGTTATACTTGATGGTGTAAATACCGTTTGTTTCGTGACTTTGAAATTGTGAGGCGTTCGTGGACATGAGAAGAACCCTTAGCACAATCTCTGTTGCTAGACACTCACTACTATGTCAATACGGAAGTGTAGATAAGGCTGCGTTCACAGAAAATGGTTAGGGGGGCTGGAAGAATTCATTGGGATTTGAAAATTTTCGGGGTAGTAGAGAGGGGACTTGAAAATTTTGCTCTAGGGGGAAGTTGACATTTTTCGGTTCCCTTTTATGTTTTACATTTTCCACTTCCAAGTTTTTGTATGTTATTCAATGAAAAATGAATACCATTTTAATGTCATCCAAATGTTGTAATGTTAGTAATAATTTAACAAAATCTAGAACCATTTTGTCACATGTCATGACTTTTATATCGAAAAAAATCTAAACATGTGTGATTTGTCGTAAAAACAAACTTGAGCCTATTAACAGGGCAGAACCCGCAACTGTTAATGATTTCTGCAATATTTCTATGCAATGTAGCAACTACAGTTTCTTGCTATCTCCCTACAGCATGCTCAAACACACGATATTTAGTTTGTCGACCAAGCCTGTATATATAAATATGTATTAGGTGAAAATTTAATTTGAGTCCAGACTGACAGTCAGTCGTCAGTGATACAAATGCATGGTACACATACATAGGCTGTGTTAGCAAGCTGAATACTGGACAATTCAACATGCTGTAGGTAGTAGAAGAGGAACGCAGTTGTATAATAAACTGAATAAAAATATCAACTAAAATGATCAAAGTTAAAACAGCTAGTGCCTACGCGCACTATCACTATCAGTAACTGCCCTGCTACTGTAGTGTCATTGTTACTGCATACCTGAGCGGTGACAGAGATAGCACTGACTCTGACTCTGATGTACATGGTAGTTGAAAAAGAGTTTGGGCCAAATGACGCTCATGACAGTGAAATATACTTGTACACAAGATCAGGCCAGACAGCAACACATGGAAGAACACATGGAAATTTTGAATTATGGCATATGCGAATATTCAAATATTAAAGAAAAAAGAAGGGGTTATCATGCTTGATTTTCTAAATTTTCACATTCTTGTCATAAAATAACACAGAAGTAAAACTTTAAACAACAAGCGACCTAGCGGCCGATATAGCTCCGCTGTGTTTATGTAGAGAATAACTATTTTTGACACATGTTGATGAAGAAGATGGAAATCTTTGATAGCTCAATGCAGTGGCCAGAGAAAAGTGGCTAAAATAGCTGCAAAAATACACAATTGAAGATTTCATCATACTTTGAATATATCACATCGGATCATCCCTAAGAACATGTCAACCAAAGCTATCTGATGAGTAGTTTTTTGAGAATAAAATTTTCTGACCAAAAATGGCAACAATTGCCCCGAAAAATAAAAATTTCAGATTTCATTGTCATTTCAATAAATATCATTTAGTTCATCTGAAGGAACCTGTATACCAAATTTCAAAGCTATCAAATGAGTAGTTTTGGAAATACACATTTTTTAACCAAAAATGGCAAAAATTGCCCCAAAAATACAAAATTACAGATTTCACCATAATTTCAATATATTACTCAGCTCATCTGTAGAAACCTGTATACCAAATTTCAAAACTATCAGACCAGCACCTTTTGAGAAATACATTTTTTGACCAAAAATGGCAAAAATTGCCTTAAAAATGCAAATTTGCAAATTTCTGCACAATTTGAACAAATCTGAAATAGATCATCCCTAAGGACATATGTACCAAATATCAAAGCTATCTGACTGGTACTTTTGAAGAAGAAGATTTTTAAAGTTTTTTTTACCAAAAATGACAAAAATTGCCTTAAAAAATACAAATATGCAAATTTCACCAAGATTTGAACAAATCTAAATGAGGTCACCCTAAGTAAACTGCATATCAAATTTCAAAGAAATCGGACAAGCGGTTTCAGAGAAGAAGATTTTTTTACCAAAAACAGCAAAAAATGCCCCAAAAATACAAATATGCAAATTTCACCACGATTTGAACAAACTTAAGTGAGGTCACCCAAAGTGAACTGCATATAAAATTTCAAAGCAATTGGACTTGCTGTTTCAGAGGAGAAGGCAATTGTTGACGGACGACGACGACGGACGACGACGACGGACGACGACGGACGACGACGGACAACGACGGAAAATTAACCTATTTGAAAAGCTCCGCGTCGCTGACAGCGGAGCTAATAAAGACTAAATGAAAAGATATGTGACCAAACGGAATTATTTCTTTTTTAACCAAATTAGCCATTATTACACCCAAAATTTCGGAGATTAAAACATTTTCTGACGGAACACTTTAACCTTCCAGTATTGTCAATTTTGAGTAGCATCTAATTCATATATGTCTTGTAGTTTTGAAACAAATTTTTGTAGGTCACTTTGCTCAGTATTTTACAATATGGCACTTAGCCAGAATTCACAATTTGCCTACTCTCTCATGATTGTCATTTTGTGTGTTCTTCGGCATGAACAATTGACCTGGCCAGAGTTGGATTAACTCAAGTTGGCTTTTAGACCAATAAATCTAAAAAGTGCACTGATGCATTTAACAACTTTTGGAATATGACTACATAAAGTGCTAATCCAGGTAGTTTTGAACACCAACACCAAAGCGCAATACTTTTTTTCTGCGCCTACATTCTTTACAAATATGATCGTTGGGAAAATTTTGACCATATGGAGCGGGGGCCGTTTGAAAAATTTTTATGGTACTGAGGGGGATCTGAAAAAAAATAAGATTGTAATCGCGATTGCTCCGCCCCCCCCCCTAATCGTTGATTGTGAACGCAGCCTAATGCTTGTTATCCAATAAACACCTTGTGTTTTTGTAACTAAACAAGCGTGTTTACAAACTTGCACAGAGGGAGTGGTAACAGCCAGAGTAACTTTACAATGATAACAACAGTGCACTTAATCAGGTGTGAAATGGTTGGTCTGGCTACTGTTTGTACACATGAACCTTGACGTTTAAGCACAATCTCGTTCAAGACGTTTATTTCTTAGATCAAGAAATCACTAAAATTTGCTAGGTTACTGTCTCTTATTGGGTTATTTTTTACTGATAGGATATATCTATTAAGTAAATGCTTAAATTTTGGAAAATATACAACTCTCGTCAGATAGTTTATTTACGGTGCGATGTAAGGCTCTTGTTTATATCTGGCGTACAAGGTTACACAATTTCCTAGAAGCAGCTTGGTTCACACTTTTGCAGGGGTTGAAGCTGCAAGGGAGACTCACCAGGACCCCGCTGATTTTATCACGGGGGACGCATTATCCCAATCATACTGCGATTGGGTTGTAATATTGGCAGTGTCAGTGCCGAAGTAAAAGCAATTATATTATATCATGCTACCTTGCGCCATTCTGATTGGGCGAGAGCTCATTTCACCGATGCTAAAATGCTGTTTTAGCAGTGCTAAAACGGGCCCCTAAATCAGCATTGTCGAAAATTGCCCAGTCGGTGCATTTGAACGTACTAATCTAAACTTAATCCGAAACAGTCCGCTTTGTTTCAAAGGCCGAAGTCCGAATTTCGAGACACAGATAAAAGTATGGGTCTGTAACTCACCTCTTGGTGAAAATAAGTTGGTGTCAATGACAAACGACACCTCTGAAGCAGCACATTTGCGTTTGATGAACACAAATCATTGCATATTAGGGCAACGGCTTACTGTGCACTTTTGCTTGATTCAGCGGGAGTCGAGACGCGACACACAGCTCTTTAAAATGAAGCTAGTATTCGTTCATACACAAATAAATCGACACTTCCTAACCGTAATGCTTGGTATATCAAACATTCTTTTCCAAAGTTTGGGCTGTAACGTTAACAGACGAGGATGTTCTAACGATGTAGACCAAGCTGTTCAAAATAACAATGGGATTATTCCTGATGACTGCGACGAAAGTTGGCATACAGTTATTACAAATGCAACAACCAGTGTAAGCGTCAAGCTCTCGCTGAATCGGGCAGCACAGTTGATCACAGTTGCTGTCATCCCAAGTCCGGATTATTTCAAAACTGCTTGTTTACTGGTACAATAACGTCCAAATTATCAATATTTCAATAATAGAGCCTGTAACCTAACTGTACAAAGACTGAATGTTGCGATGGTCGACGCATCGGTACAAAATGAGACAAATCTATTTTTCGTATGCCACAACAGCCAGGACTATTGTTCCTATTTAAATTTACGAAAAAAATGTTACTTTTTCTTGCGATTTGGACTCTTGCCCCAGTTCTGTGTCTGCAGTAGGTCGGAAGTTTAGTGTTCGCGTTGCATGTGAATAACATGCAATGTTGATGAACGTAATGCGTATGTTATCGTAGGATACTGTGTGCGTCTGTTGTCAACGTAATCCAAACTCATACAAATGATTGGGCTCGGGCGCTGAATTTCCGACATTCAATCTCGCATACGTCCGTTTTCTGCATTTGGGGCTTAAAGTGACGAAAATACATAAACAAGATAACAAAGACACACAAGTTGATATAATTTAATAGCAATAACCCCCTTCGCAGTCGGGTATACACTCGATTTCAGTACAATTCGCTCCATATAGCACTCGCCTATCGGCTCTTGATATATGTCGCGCATTGTACCGAAATCTCATGTATACTCTCCTGCGGCAGGGGTTATTGCTTAAATAATGCATGTTTTCTTGGAAACCGAAAATGATTGATGACGTTGCGTTATAACAGGAGTGAACAACCTAACCATAAAGGGTCCTTATCAGGGTCACTACTTATTCCAAAATGAGAGTTACCGAAAACCTTCATCAACATGTTATACTGGAGAACACTTTGATTTAGAGGGATGATTTTTTAACAATTTTTTATTTCTGCACCATTTTACAAGTGGTATAGCCACAAACTGATGTGGTCAAAGATGCGCGTACTTATGGAAATGAGGTAAAAGGTTACGTTCTAAAAGGGACGATAAATTATTTAAGGGGTAAGAGTTAGAAATTGGGGTTTTGAAACTTAGGGGGGGAATGATTGAAAAAACGCGTCCAAAGTTTTTACTATCTTCACTCCATTCCCTCTTTATTTAGTATCCTATTACTCTATCCACATCTTACCCAGTCACCATGATACCTATGTGTAAGCAACAGTTGATAAATGACGAGGAGAGAAGTGTTAAATTTTAGTTAAATGTTTTTACACAACAATCAATACCGCTACGGGGGTTCTTACCCACACCACTAGCATATGAAGCACTACCGATAACCTGTACTTCACGAGGACAAGTTGCGAGAAAGGGGATGCAGTATTCAATATAAACGTTAGGATGATAATGCTAAGCAGGAAATGATTGATCTATACTGTTCACTTGTAATGATTTAAATGTCTTTTAAGCATTTTTCTTATTGAATTTATGCCTATGCATTGATTGCTTTATTGGCTGTCTTTATTTTTTCTTTGCATTGTCGTGTTTGTTGTGCAGATTTGTTGTTGTTTGAATATTTGTTTTCAGATTATTTGTTGTATTAGAACTGTTAACTCACAGAAGTGACGCTTGTTTAGGATGTTTTATATGTTGAAAACTTGTGTTTGATATTTAATGTTAGATTTCGTCATTTGTAGCCTTTTTTACAATACGAAAGGTGTGTGTTCCGTTTTTGACATGATACACTTTGTATAAAAGTGGTTCATCACTCTTGACATGTATGAAATGCAATATTTCAATGTTATTGTAGATTAAAACGTGAACAACAATTCGTTGGATATGCCACGAAAATGACATTATAACAATTCCACCAATCGACGAAGTGAATTAAGTACAGAAGCAAATGAAATTCACTGTGAATATAATGATTTAAGGTCCGTTTATTGTCACTAACACGAACTCATTTCTTCTTCTGTTTTGTGCATTCCTAGTGCCACACATCAGCGGCAGTGGCCCTCTGAGAAGTAAACTTAGGCGTGACATTAGTTTTTAGACCTTCCCAAAACATTTGGCACAATACGGTGTTATGTGCAGTGTTGAATCTAAGAAGGGGGGTGTTAACTCAAAGGATAAAGAATTGAAATATGTTGAACAAGTGACATCCACGCCTTAGCTTTATCACCGAAACGCCTCCGTCACATGAACTCATAAAGATAAGTTGGAAATAAGTCTAAAGATGTGAAGCCCACCAAACCCGCTTGGCATGCATCCACATGCTTTCCAACGTTTTGGTGTTGGCGAAGGTTTGAGGATCCTCAAAATGAAGACAATGATTAGCTGTGAAATGAGAGAACGGAGGAGACTTGGACAACGATGAATAAGCCCCCTACTTCCATCCCTGCCATTCATCAGAATAATACTGGAACCTGGAGGAACAAATCGATAAAGCATTGGCATTACGTCGGTCAACAGAAATTAAAAAGCAAGCAAAAACGTCGCGACTCCAAACACAAAATGTCTATGACGGTGTCGATTCAAGATGTATTTGGACTTCTGGAATTGAATTCATTATAGATGTTTTTACATGCGTAGATTCATAAATTTGCATAATACAGTCGGGCCAAAAATCTATTGGGAGTCATGGTCGCAAAGATAAAGGAAACAAATTTCGGGACAAAATTAAACAAATCAATAGCAGACTTTGAAACTAATTTACAGGTGTGAAATTTTGGTCTGAGAAGAAGTAATGCAAATGAAAACGTACAAAGTTTTTTGGTCGTCATGTTGATTATTATTTCCATTTGAATGAACTCTTAGGGAGCCTTCAGTAATTACAGAGGGTGGGCCGGGGGAATTGGGGGGGAGGGTCACTTTTTAGAAAATAGTTCAAGGGGGAGGGTCACTTTTTATAAACCTATCTTGGGGGAGGGTCACTTTTGACAGAAGCTGATATTATGGCCGTAACTTTGATTGTCCGTGTGATATTTCCTGAATAGGAAATCACCAACAAAATACGCACACACTTATAGACCGCCATGCATAGTGAATTGACATTTTGGTGAGATTCCAAAATCAAATTTCTTACACAACCATAGACTTGTAACCACTCTAGTCTAATCAAGAACAATAATGTGAATAATCAAACATACATAAATGCACAGATTTATCTAATTTTGTACTGAAAGAAAATTATTCATAGTTTCATCATAGACCCCAATGCATAGTGAATCGACATTTTGGTGAAATTCCAAAATCAAATTTCTTGCACAACCATGGACTTGTAACCACTCTAGTCTTATCAAGAACAATAATCTAAATAATCAAGCATGCATAAATGCACAGATTTATCTAATTTTGTACTGAAAAAAAATTATTCATAGTTTCATCATAGACCCCAATGCATAGTGTATTGAATGACATTTTGGTGAAATTCCAAAATCAAATTTCTTACGCAACCATAGACTTGTAACCACTCTAGTCTAATTAAGAAAATTAATATCAATAATCAAGAGTACACAAATGCAAAGATTTACCTATTTTTGTATTGGAAAAAAAAACTATTCATAATTTCATCATAAACACCATGGATAGTGAACCAACTTTTTAGATGAAATTCAGAAATCAATTTCTTGTACACAAATGTTCATTTTACTTCCCTATTCAAGCAAAGTACATTTAAATACATTATCAAACATATGTAAAATACAGATATAGCATGTTTTGTGGGGGTAAATTGTCAATAATTTGCCTGATAGACTCCATGTATTATGATTTGATATTTTTGGATGAATCACTAAATCAGCTATATCTTGCCTTCTTATAGTTGCACAAAATATGGTGACCCTCCCTAAACTGTATGAAATACCATATCTCTTCAAAAATTCTTGCGTGATAAATTGCGACTGTCCCTTCAAAACACCAGCCCTCCCCTCTGTAATTTGTCCCTAACATAGCAATTGAACCAATTGTTATTTAAATTAGCTGATATTGTTTTAGTTATTCCCAGGGAGAATAACGCAGTGGTTGGGGAGGGTCAAGTTTGAGAATGTCGGACAAGGGGGAGGGTCACATTTTAGACAGGAGGATAGGGGGAAGGGTCACATTTTAGACAGGAGGATAGGGGGAAGGGTCACATTTTACGCTACAGGTGTTCGCGAAATTCCCCCGGCCCACCCCCCTGTAATTACTGAAGGCTCCCTTATATCGGTTACGTAACAGATGCCGTCTTTGGCAACTGCTGTATTGGAAAGGGGTCAATATGGCCATGGCCGTCGGTGTCAGTTGGTACATGACAACAAATTTGATCAATAAAATGTGAGATGGGTGATATTGTACCCGGAATGAGACGGAATTATTGCCTCGACCACACGAACTAACTAACTAACCCTAACCCTAAAGCGCAACCCGTCATAATATGTAAGATCAGGAAGTCTTGCAATACGGCTCGCTTCACTGTACCCGTTACTTGAGGCGACAACTAAACAAAGCGGAGCATTAAAACGCTTCTGCGACACAAAAACTACACCAAGGAGCCTACAAGTACGCCTTAAAGCATACCTACCAGGCCACTACCTAGTGCTGTTCTAATCAAAAAGTGACAACATCGGAGCACCACTGTGACAAATTATTTGTCACCTTGTGCTTTGACTACATTCCGCTGCATCAAGCACTGCTCAGCCAAACAAGAAAGACATTCATCGCCAAAAAATAAACAGAGATTGACAGTTGTCGAGATCACACAACACGAAAGACACCCAAATGCCTCCAGAGCCGATATAATTTATTGGCCAAACGAAAGGCTATACACAACCCAAAACACAAAAGTCCAGAGGGACGAACAGAATCGAGTCTGTCTTTGAAACCCATAGCAGACGGCCTTTTTCAAGGCCAGCAAATTCTCCAAACAAGAACTACCGTAACACAAAAATGCAAAATACAAATTTACACAATACTGTGTCACCAAACACAGAAACAGGAAAACAACAAAATTGCCAGAAAAAGACGGTACAAGAGGAGACACCATATTATCTAAAACACAATGAAACTCCGTACAAATGCCGAACATAGCATAAACATAAATAACAACACGAATCTTAGATTCATCAAAATCTATCATTACACAAGTTAACAACAGCAAAAATCAATGCACTGGGCAAGGGTTGAAATTCATCCCAACACCATATCGTCCTCACAGGGTTCATCTCATACAAGACGCAAACATTAGGAAAAGGAAAATCCAATACATTATGCGACACAAATTGACCAAAAAAAGACAAATTCAAACACAAGTTTCGATGTACTCCACCTACAACTAAGAACACAAATCGACATGCAGATTTGAATTCTTACATAAAACATCAGGCCACCTGAAATCTACGTTTTAAAAGCCTGACCAAAGGCGAAACACTAAGATACATCAGAACTTGCAACACAAAAATAACTTTGTTTCAAAGGTCAATACACTTTATGCAAGATTAATCGAACGTGGCTAAAACAACAGGAAATGTCCAGTCACATCGCAAGCACAGTTCGCCGCACGAATTACGCAACAAGAACACAAGCGAACAAACGAAGAAACAAAGAAAACACTAGTCTTCACAACGAAAACTATAGCAACAATACAAGATTTCCGAATGTCAGGTGACCCCACTGTGCGCGATGCATTGTGGGCTGGGCCAAAGGTCAAGTGATCATAAACCCCGTTGCGTAACCATAGCTGTTCACACAATAGAACGTAAACTATAATACGGAAGTTCAGTCGGCTCCGCTTCGCCAGGTAAGTTATCGATTATTTTCCACATTTACTTCACCATTTAACTTCGTAGCACTTATTCTCGACAGTGCAGTTCACTCATAACTTACAAAGCGATAATTTTCAGCTAAAAATAACAAAAAAATCTCCGATCCAAAAAATTTAGCCGACCGCGGCTGCCGATCGCCGTGGCGGGAATATTTGTAGTCTCCGCGGCACCAATTATTGGTGGCCCTATAGTTACGTATTACCAAACGGGCATTTTAACGTTTATTTTGTTATACAGGAGGCCTATATACACCGTTTTACCTATTTTTTTTTACAATATTTAGCTGAAACTAAGTACGGCCGGCGTTATCTGCTATGGCAAATGACAAACTGACATTAAAACGCTCTCTCTCTCTCTCTCTCTCTCTCTCTCTCTCTCTCTCTCTCTCTCTCTCTCTCTCTCTCAGGAATAATGGATGAAATAAGTTATGAAACCATCAGCATGTGGCGTGTTGACGCATTGAAGGACTACCTCAGAAAACGAAACCTGAAAATAGCCGGACGGAAGGTTGAATTGGTTGCCCGTGTCTTTTCTGCTATTGAACAAAAACTTCCTATTGCTCCGACAGCCTCTGAACTGGCATCAGAAAATGACAAGTATGTGCAGTCACTCTTAACTCTTCCTGAATCAAGAGGCGTCTTGCCTGATCCTTTGACACTGTGTGATGGTTGGATTGGAGAAGCTGCTGGCATGGAAATGTGGCCTCCTATTTTCCTCAGTGATATCAACATGTATATAATGGCTGATCATCCAGGCAACGATGTCACTTTGCAAAAGCGCCTTTTAAATGAGTATAAAGAGGGCAAGGCTTATCGACTGTATGTAGGAGGTTGGCTAAAAGAAATTTATTTAAATAACATTTCTGAAGACTCAGAATACTGTTTCATGAAAGCAAAGTGTTGCCACACGATGAAGATCAACGATACGCTTCATACTGTCTGGATATGCGCCCACAAGGACTCTGGTGACATTAAAAGTGCATACTGCTCCTGTACCGCAGGGTAAGCTACGCTAAAATATGTCATGCCATCAATTATATACACCCGTATATATATATATATATATATATATATATATATATATATATATATATATATATATATATATATATATATATATATATATATAAAATAAATAAACAGATTACTTCAAGTACACAAGTAAAAAGTAATGAAATCTATTACTTAAGTTTCATGCATCTTCTGAGGATTGCAAGATGCAAACTTAAGTAATAGATTTCATTACTTTGTACTTGAAGTAATCTGTTTATTTATAACGCTCTGCTTTTGCATTGAGCACTGTAAATTCCCACTAGGACATCTGTATACTTCGATATATATATATATATATATATATATATATATATATATATATATATATATATATATATATTATATATATATATTGTTATGTAGGTCATTTACCCCACACTCATCATGACCTGAGTTCAATTAGTCTAGAACATTCTCAAGGTCACTGCCCTTGATGACCTCACAACCTTGAATTCAATTAGTCATGTTTGGAATGTTCTGGAAGGTTGATTAGTTGTGTAAGGGAGATAATTTTAGAACAGTAATTAGCATGTCAATAAAAGTTCTAGATTGTTCTTATATGCCTTTATAAAAGGGACGTGCTCAGCTTCCAGTCAGACTTTTGGGATCGTGTCTCTTGTGTGTTACTAACTCCAGCAGTAGTCATTCTCAAGACTTTTCAAGACCTTCACTGCCAACGCTGGATTTATACTGTGGACTTTGTGCAGCTTCAAGCCTGCAAGGACTGTTCATTCATCCACTGACTGTTACAACTCTGAGACTGGAGCTTTGCCGTCCCAGCTGAGATAAGTAGTCTGTACACTTTTAAAGCTTGTACTCTATCCCTGACTTGCAATTAGTTTTATTTTCGTAATAAATTTTGTTTTAAACGTTAACTGCTGAGTTCACCCTTTTGTTCGTTTTCTCTGCACGTAACAATATATATATATGTGTGTGTGTGTGTGTGTGTGTGTGTGTGTGTGTGTTCTTATTCTTCTCTATTATTTATCTCATGAATCCATTCCTTTTCTCATTACAATTTAATATTAAGTTGTAGTAGTAGTTAATTTGTAACTTAAATTTTGGCACGCCCTAATCATATAATGCATAAATTGAAAACTAATAAAAAACGTTGAGTGGACAGGCTCGGGCCTAATTAGACATACCAAATTGAAATTAATTTTATTTAAAATAAGGACACAGATATTGACCTTCACTTATTTTTAGCAGAGTCTACTCTTCATGGTTTACTTGGAATAGCCTTAACCCTTTCACCCCAGTTCCCTGTATACAGGTCCAACTTTACCATAGAAAACAATGGATTTAGGACAAACCATGGTGGTGAAAGGGTTAATATATAGTGTGAATAAAATAAACACTACGTTTGTTTTCCAGACTTGGTTGCTCGTGCATACACGTCACAGCTATGTTCTTTCGTATAGAAGCTGCAGTGAGAACTGGTCAAACCAACTTTGCCTGCACATCAAAACTATGCCAGTGGAACATACCCAAAGGGAAAACAAAGATCAAGCCAATGCGAGTTCGGGATATGAACTCAAGGCTGCTAAATTTAACAAAGGTAATTTCCTGTATTGTAAGATCTACCATATTGTTACGTGCAGAGAAAACGAACAAAAGGGTGAACTCAGCAGTTAACGTTTAAACAAAATTTATTACGAAAATAAAACTAATTGCTAAGTTAGGGATAGGATACAAGCTTTAAAAGTGTACAGACTACTTATCTCAGCTGGGACGGCAAAGCTCCAGTCTCAGAGTTGTAACAGTCAGTCGGATGAATGAACAGTCCTTTGGCTTGCAGGCTTGAATTTGCACAAAGTCCACAGTATAAATCCAGCGTTGGCAGTGAAGTCTTGAAAAGTCTTGAGAATGACTACTGCTGGAGTTTAGTAACACACAAGAGACACGATCCCAAAAGTCTGACTGGAAGCTGAGCACGTCCCTTTTATAAAGGCATATAAGAACAATCTAGAACTTTTATTGACATGCTAATTACTGTTCTAAAATTATCTCTCTTACACAACTAATCAACTTTCAGAACATTCCAAACATGACTAATTGAATTCAAGGTTGTGAGGTCATTAAGGGCAGTGACCTTGAGAATGTTCTAGACTAATTGAACTCAGGTCATGATGAGTGTGGGGGGAAATGACCTACATAACACACCCCCTCTTCAAAAAAAAGAAAATTTTTCAAAGAAAAATCTTTCTTTTGCAAATGTAATCTTGAAAAAGATTTAAGTACTCAATTTTTTTTTTACTCTAAAGTAAAACTTCTTGAAAGTGAACAACAATAAACTCTAAATACGAGAGAGACAGTCTGCAATTAAATTGTCTCTGCCTTTGATATGTCTAATGTCAAGATTAAACTCCTGTAACATTAAACTCCATCTTAGCAATCTCTGATTTTTGCCTTTAAATTTCTGCAGAAAAACAAGAGGGTTGTGATCAATATAAACCACTATTGGCTGATTTGAAGAAGTAACATAAACTTCAAAATGCTGTAAAGCTAATATCAAAGATAAACACTCTTTTTCAATTGTAGAGTAGTTCTCTGGATTTGTTAAATTTGCGTGAAAAATAGCAAACAGGATGATCTACCCATGACTATCCTCTTGCAATAAAACAGCACCAGCAGCCGTATCACTAGCATCCACAGCTAATTTGAATGGCAAAGTGAAATCTGGTGCAGACAACACTGGAGCACTTTGCAGTATGGCTTTAAGTGTATCAAATGCCTGTTGGCATTGCTCTGACCAAACAAACTTTACTTTCTTTTTAAGTAAGTTAGTCAAAGGCTCAGTAATTGTGGAGAAATTTGGACAGAATTTTCTGTAGTAACCAGCCATACCGAGAAAGCGCATCAGTTGTCGTTTGCAGTTTGGTATGGGAAAACTTGAAATGGCACTGATTTTGGCATCAACAGGTTTTACCTCACCCTGTCCTACAGTATGTCCGAGGTAAGTTACCCTAGCCCAACCAAACTCAGATTTGGCAAGGTTGACAGTCAACATTGCTTTGCTCAGTCTCTCAAAGAACTTCCGCATGAGCTTGATGTGTTCCTCCCAGGTGTCACTATACAGGACGACGTCGTCAACGTAGGCTGCACACCGTCTAGCCCGGATATGACGTCGTTGATCATCCGTTGGAACGTTGCCGGAGAGTTCTTCATTCCGAATGGCATCACCTTGTACTGGAACAATCCGTCTGGTGTAACAAAGGCGGATATTTCACGAGCACGATCCGTCAGAGGGACTTGCCAAAATCCCTTCAGTAGGTCAAATTTCGTCACGTACTTGGCTTTTCCCACTCGGTCGATGCAGTCATCAATCCTCGGGATTGGGAAAGTGTCTGTCTTTGTTAAAGTGTTGACCTTCCTAAAGTCCGTGCACATACGATAATGTGATCTGATTTGGGAACAAGTATGCACGGCGAACTCCAGTTACTTTTACTGGGTTCAATAAAGTCATTGTCCAGCAGGTATTTGACTTCTTCCTGGAGATATTTCGCTTTTGTTGGATTCAGTCTGTATGGATGTTGTTTTACAGGCTTACTGTCCCCAACATCAACGTCGTGATAGATGACGTTTGTCCTCGTTGGAACATCTTGAAACAGGTGTTTATATTCATGGAGCAGTTCTTCACCTGTTGTTGTTGTTCTGGCTGGAGGTGTGCCAACTTTGTAGACTCCAGCTTCTCCAGGATTTCTGAGTTCTGAAGCTTGACCGAGCCCAGAGCGAGTAGAGCGTCCCCCTCTACTGTCTATGGTTCTACTGAGATACATGATTAGACTGCGAGACACAGTCGTGTCAATACCTCCACCGCCAACCACCTTGCGGAGGTATGGAGCATCCGCACACGACTGTCTCACAGTCACAGTCTAATGTATGATCAATTGATTAACTGCCAGAGAAAAATTCACGACAAGTGACTATCTTTTTAGCTTTCTTTATGCCTGTACATTATAGCGAGTCATGACTGTAAAATTCCCTACATTGCTTTAAATTGTCGTTTTTCTTTGAATATAGATGCAGTCAGACCCCTCGTCGATGTCACGAGGAAACTCTTCGATCCAGTCAAGGAAAAGCACCGAGAGAACAACGATGAAAAAAGACGTAGACTTTTCAATGGTTTACGAACTGTCGCTCCTAATGGATGCTACGAAGCACTGTTTGATAAATTGCCAGAGGATCAAAGCTCAGAATCCGACATCGTCATTGATACTTTAGCGGTAGACGAGCCCCCTTGTACACTCATCGATGACCCACATCCACCAGATGAAAATATCATATTAAAGTTGGCAGAATCCAGTGCTACCAAGGAAGAGTTTCTGTCAAATCTCGCCAGTACTTCATTTAATGATTATGATGTGCAAATCATTGAAGGGGGACGGTTGGTCAAGCTGAAAATACTACGTGGCTGAAACAACGCAAAGGACGAATCACTGCCTCTCTTTTCTATTCTGTGTACACGAAAATGAACACAGTTAAAAAAGAAACTCATTGTAACGTTGATAATCTCTTAAAATCTGTCATGCGAAATTCACCTTCCTTAGCCAGTATACCAGCTATCAACCATGGCCTAAGTCTCGAACCAGAAGCAAAGAAAAAGTATATCGAAGTCATGAAAAGTCATGAGAGTTTTCGTCAAAGGGAATGTGGTTTATTCATAGACAAAGACAGGCCTTTCCTTGGTGCGTCACCTGATCTCGTTGTTAGCTGTAAGTGTTGTGGATCAGGTGTATTTGAATGCAAATGTCCCTATACGTTTCGGCATGAATGTCCATCAGTTGCCAATGTTGATTACCTCGTTACAGGCGAAAATGGTACTGTCCAATTAAAGAAGAATCACCAATGTTATGCTCAGATCAAGGCCAGATGGCTTTGAGTAGTTCTCCATGGTGCGACTTCTGAATATTCACTTACGTTGGATATCATTTACAACGTGTATATTTTGATCATGGATACTGGTGTGAGATATTGTTAAATTTAGAGTACTTTTTTTATAATTATATAGTTGTAGAGTTAGTTTGTAAAAAAGGCACATCGTTCGCTGCACTGAAAAGGATCACTGATAGCGAGTAAGCCGGTATAAAATTGAGCAGGGAGAGTCTTTTATCTGAATAATATTTTGATATCAATCTATGAGAACCACAATCCCAGCCGATCTAGAGGTTTAGTTACACGAAAATACGTTCTATCAGTATGAGTAGCGTCAGTGTCACGTGATAACCAGATGTCGAGTACGTGTACGAAAGCAGTAAAACTTAATTCTTTAGATGAAGCTCGTTTCTTTGAGGAAATAAGTTCACTTAAAATTATGCCATTTGATTTATTTCTAAATACTTTGTGTCCTGGACACTTCTAGCTAAAACTACAAATTTCATATTAGTCATCCCGGACAGCACCAGAATACCACACAAAAATAAATAGCCATTGCCGTGCTCTATATCGGGTTTTAATCAGATTGATTTTACATTCGTGTCTGTCTAAACTCTAATGATCGCGAAGGGTAAGCTTTCTCTGTTTGACTAATGCTGGAATAAGTTGGTGGAAAAAAACACGGACAACACATTTTTAGAAAGAGAGTATTTTGCAGTTTAATTCCATTCTTCGAGTCATATAGACTGATCTGTACATAGTAATAGTTGGTTAATGTTAAATAAAAGAAAGTAAACATTAAGAAAACCAAATTCACATTCTGTTGAATTTTTTTTTCTGTTTATACATATATGGAAAACCTCCATATTATTACACAATAGCAGAATGCACGCTTTGTATCCAAGTGGCATTCCAACAAAATACAAGTTCATGTACACAACTTTGGATAAAGATTACAGATAGCAGCACATATTACAACAACGTCATCGGCTTTATCTAACAAAGTAATCGGCATTTCATTTTTTAATATCCGAAACGTTTTAAGTGTACGTATTGCTTTTTCAATAAATATACGCAAATTAGCAATTTCCTTTGTTTTTGTGATCTCTTGTTTGGTCATCTGAGAACTGCCGCGTTTCCCAGGGGGTATAGATAAACGACAGTTACGAACAAGAAGATCTTCTGCAATTGTAAACCCCCTATCTGCCATCACTTCGTCATTATATTCAAGCATATCGTAAAACCCTGACTCTCTTGTGAGGTGAACGTCCGATGTACGACCACCCCACGCCTGAGAGACAAAGTTAAACGTGCCACAAGGCATAATGGAAAGTAGAAATTTCATGGTTTGATGATGCTTGTACTCTGAAAATGTTGCAGCACGTGAGAGAGGGTCACTTGGGGTTTCAATGAAAACTTCAGTACAATCGATTATGTGTCTGATATTTCTGTATTTAGGTGACTTGAATTTGATTGGTAAATGTTGAACTGCAATTTCTTTAGGAGGATTGTGGATGAGAAACTTAAGTTCCCTTGACAAAAATCTAACCCAAGTATTAAATATTTTGCTGACACTTCCTACACTGATACCGAAACGGTCAGCCAAATCAACATTGACACTACCAAGTTTCAGTTTCATGAGGGTTAATAGGAACTCGTCCCTTGGTTTCAATACACGATGTGGGCCTGATTTTTTGGGTGTTCGACTGAACCTCCGGACTTTTGATGAATGTATGCGAGGTCCATGCCAATATGTAATTTTTGAAACGTTCTCACCGAGAACCTCATCAAACAAAAAGTCAAACGTTTTGCGGTTTGGTAGACCTGTGAACTCCTTTACTTTACTATCGCTTTGTAAATTTGTGTGACTGAATGGGTGACGTTCTTTATATGAGAGTTTCTGTTTCAAAGTTTTGATTTCTTTTTTGAGAATACCATTACATTGTTTTAAAGTTTTTATTTGAATGTTCCTATTGTAAATGTCCTGCTTACAAAGTTCGTTGTCACACCTAGTACTGTCGACATCTTCTGAATAGCAGTAGTCGTGTCCATGCACTGTGTTGTTCACCGGAATTGTCTCGGTAGTTGGAATTTCAGCGCCGGTCACTGGAAATGCACTCGAGACGGGTAAGGTGGCTTCGTCAGAGGCAGGCTCGGGTTTCATAAAGTCCCTCGATAGTACATACCCGCAAAGTCTTGATCTCTTGGCAGGCAATGGCTCATTTATCCTTTGCATTGGAGGCTTTCTCATGGACTGTGGCTTTGCACTGATGTCGTATCCAAGATGTAATACTGGATCTGGGTTTTCATTTGTTGGTCTTTTATCGGGGAAATGATTCGAACAAACTCTCGAATAGCGGTTTGGTGTCCAATTATTCCCCTTCTGATCCTGTCGATTTACTAGCTTTTGCCACCTGAGCCTTCCTGCCATGTCACCAACCTCTGTTGGAAATGGATAGAGGACAAATGGTGGCGGACAAACACAGCGGCTCTGAGCCAGCTTGCATTGGTGTACGGTGCAAATTTCACGCATCCATTTCTCTAATTTAGCGCCGCTATTGGCGCAGCTGATGACAACACAATTCCTGTGACCTGGCATTCTAAAAACAACAACAGAGAAATAAATAACATTGAAATAAAAATACACAATCACAATCAAGTCTTTGAAATGGATAATTACTCGTATATTTATAAAAATAATTATCAAGGAATTCGTTTTTATTATCAAAGCACTGACCGTTAGTTTTCAAACAACAAGTACCCCAGGGCCTTACTATCTCTCCTGCCTAGACCGCATTTGCTGCAAATCGTACGCGTTTGCCATAGCCACGGTCCAGAGACTGTGCCATAGCAGATAACGCCGGCCGTACTTAGTTTCAGCTAAATATTGTAAAAAAAATAGGTAAAACGGTGTATATAGGCCTCCTGTATAACAAAATAAACGTTAAAATGCCCGTTTGGTAATACGTAACTATAGGGCCACCAATAAATTGGTGCCGCGGAGACTAAAATTATTCCCGCCGCGGCGATCGGCAGCCGCGGTCGGCTAATATTTTTGGATCGGAGATTTTTTTGTTATTTTTAGCTGAAAATTATCGCTTTGTAAGTTATGAGTGAACTGCACTGTCGAGAATAAGTGCTACAAAGTTAAATGGTGAAGGAAATCTGGAAAATAATCGATAACTTACCTGGCGAAGCGGAGCCGACTGAACTTCCGTATTATTGTTTACGTTCTATTGTGTGAACAGCTATGGTTACGCAACGGGGTTATGCCCACTTGACCTTCTGCCCAGCCCACAATGCATCGCGCACAGTGGGGTCACCTGACATTTGAAACTCTTGTATATATATATAAGAACACAAGCTATAAAAAGCAGCAATGTGCGAAAACTGGGAACGCATAGACAAGGACGAAACACTAAGCCTGAATGAAATATTTCCACAACAACCGATCATTGCATACAAAAGAAATCCAAACATTAGCGATATACTGATACAGGCCAAAGTCCATGGCATTTTTGTATTAGGAACAAGTCAATGAACGAACGAACACATGACGATCCAAACATAAATATTCTGGCCTCATTGCTAGAAGAACAGGAGATCAACAATATCGACATGACATAAAACAAAAAAGATATACATATATCTTAGGCGACTGAGGAAGAGACCGTTCTGGTTTCGAAACGTGGGGATAAAAAAAGAGTCAAGGTTGTCAAAGACACATCTGACTACGCCCACGTCTCGCCGTGGCTTATTTTAAAATTAACGATTCGTTTGTTAATTTTCTCACTAACAGCCAAAACATTTCAGACACTAAACACACCAAAGCACATAAAAGACGAGATGAGTGATGTGTGAAGCCACTTTCCCTTTATTACACCGGTCTTCCTTTCCTTGAATTTGTGTCGGGTGAAACACAATGGGAGCCAGGAATTTGGGTTACCTGACCAACTTGTCGGAACGGACACCAGGGCATCATTTTACAAGTGGTATAGCCACAAACTGATGACGTCAAAGATGTGCGTAATTATGGAAATGGGGTCAAAGGTTACGTTCTAAAAGGGGCGATAAATTATTTTGGGGCTAAGAGTTAGGAATGGGGGCCTGGAAACTTAGGGGGAAATGATTAAAAAGAAGCGTCCCAATTTTTTCGTTTCCCTCGTTTCGTAGTACCCTATTACTCTATCCATATTTTCCTCTGACACCCTGATACCTATACGGAAGCAACGGTTGATTAATGACAGGGAGAGAAGAGTTACGTTATTAGTTACTTTTTTTAACACAACAAGTAAAACCGCTGCTGGGGATCGAACCAAGCACCTCCAGCATGTGAAGCACCATCTATAACCTGTACTCCACGAGAACAAGTTGCGGAAATAGGGATGCAATGTTCCATATAAACGTTAGGATGATAATGCTAAGCAGGAACAGATTAATTTATAATGTTCACTTGTAATGATTTGAAAGTCTTTTACGCATTTTCATTCTTTTATTGAATTTATGCCTCTGCATTGATTGCTTTATTGCCTGTCTTTATTTTTTTCTCAGCATTGTCGTGTTTGTTGTGCAGATTTGTTATTGTTTGAATATTTTTCATATTACTTGTTGTATTTGCACAGTTAAAGCATAAAATTGTCACTTGTTTAGGATGTTTTATATGTTGAAAACTTTGTGTTTGACATTTATTATTGAATTTGTCATTTGCTGCCTTTTTTACAATACGAAAGGTGTGTGTTCCGTTTTACACAGGATACACTTTTATATAAAAGTGGTTCATCACTCAACATGTATGAAATGCAATATTTCATTGCTATTGTAGATGAAAACGTGAACAACAATTCGTCGGATATGCCACGAAAATTACATTACAAACATTCTGCCGATCGACGAAGTGAATTAAGTACAGAAGCAAACGAAATTCGCTGCCGTCGGATATTCCACGAAAATTACATTATAAAAATTCCGCCGATCGACGAAGTGAATTAAGTACAGAAGCAAACGAAATTCGCTGCCAATATAATGATTTAGGGTCCATATACTGTCACTAGCACGAACTTCGTCTGGTTTGTGCATTTCCAGTGTCACATATCAACGGCAGTGACCTCCGAGTCCTGAGATGTAAACTTAGGCGCGATATTAGTTTTTAGACCGTCTCAAAGCATTTGGCACAATTTGCAATATGGTGTTATGTGCAGTGTAGAATCGATGAAGGGGACTGTAAACTCGAAGAATAGAGAATTAAAATATGTTGGACAATTGACATCGACGCCTTAGCTTTATCACCGAAACGCCTACGCCACATGAACTCATGAAGATAAGCTAGAAATAAGTCTGAAGATGTGAAGACCATCCAAGTTCGCTTGGCATGCATCCACATGCCTTC